>NC_049210.1:40247209-40614709 GCF_013347855.1 Anguilla anguilla | reverse complement strand
GAGCTACCTTCCTTCCTGCAGGAAGCAGGGCATTAGCCCTTTCTTCTGCCGAGGACCACGATACGAAAAACACGCAAACAGCAGCTGTGATCTCTGTTCCGCCCCGGGCAGTGTCCCCTGAAATCAGACACACACCCCCCCCCCTTCCCGTCCTGTCCCAACCTGACCAGGGGGTCAATCCGGTTAACAGGAGCAGGTTTAAGGTTACAGTGAACGACTCTCATACCCCCTGTATTCCATGTTCTCTCTATAAATACCGCACACACATAAAAATATACATATGTTTATACGTACACATACGCACACACACACACACACACACACACACACACACACACACTTATAGATGCTGTTTTTTTATATTTAATGTCCATCCCCGTTATGCTGGTGGAAATGAGAAGGCCCCAGTTGCCCTGAGACTTTTCTGACTGTACTCACGACGGGTACTTAGGGACATTCCCATAAATAAATACCCCCCCCCCCCCCCCCAAACGATCTTGGCTTGGAAGTGGCTCAGTAGAGGTCAGTCAAGGTGCGCGGCCCAGACTTTTATAGCCTTCCCCATCTAAATCTCCCCGATTTATTTTCCAATTACCCTACGGATTTTCACCCTGAGAAGCTCGAGCCTCCTCCACCGATGGGGTATTTTTGTGTGCGGACTGGGACCGGTGAGGTAACAGCGCTGATGAATGTCCGGGGCTAGCCCCCTCGCGCTCGCTGAGCGAGGAGCCCTGTCAGGAACCGCGTCGTTTTAGCCGGAGGGGAGCGCGCCGAACTGACAGCGCCCCGGCCGGAGTGTACTCTCCTGGGCACGAGCACAAAGGAGTCCCTGTTCGTGGAGGAATTTTCATTAAGTCTGGGCCACTGTCACGGACCGGAGAGCGTGTCATCAGGGAGAACCGTCTTACGGATTAATCAGGCCTGCACAGTACGGCGCGCGGATGCCAGAGCGGCTCGGCTACACCTGAGCTATTCTGCGGTGAAATATGAAGTATGAATGATCGGCCGTCGGTGCCGCAGCGTTCTTTGGCAGTGGATTCGGTGCCGAAAAGGGCCTGAATGTGGGGAGCGATGTAAACCGCTGTGCCGATAATTCTAAGGTTGCAGGTTCAAATCCAGCTATAGCACAATGCCGGGATCCAACAGGCGCTGAAAAATGATTTCTTTCTGCACCAGTGCAGAACGTTTTTTTTTTTTACATTTCGGCAGAACTGCAATGAACTTGTTCAGGAGATTGGTTTTCGCTTACGGGTCATGAGTCATGTGACTCTTTGGCGCTTGGGCGTTGGGCTTTCTGCTTGCACTGTCAGAGCAAGTAGGGCGTATTTGTCAGAGGAAGGCCTTATGGATAAGCAGTGGGTTCAGATGCACAAGCAGTGAAGGGGCACCAAAGAAGCATTTTCCCTCTTGAAGGGTGGAAGTGGATGCTAAAACCAGTCGTTAATTATGGATGAGAAAAGGGCAGGCATTTTGCGTAATATTTAAGAATTTTTGTCCCGTAAAATATAAGCCCGTATGGGTCTCTATGTCTCTATGTAATAAGATATGAATTTATTCGACAGAATAAAAATTTCTCTCCAGTTAGCAATCATAACCAGTGCAGAAAAGATTTGGTAAACGTTCAATTTGGAGATTTGTAAAAGAAATTAGAAGTTGAATTTACCCACTCACAGTTTAACCCAAATTTGATTTCCCTCCAAGCATAAACTCACCAAACAGGTTCAGGTGTGTCAGCATCCACTGGAATGCCAGGATAAAGTATGACTAACTGATAATTGCCCAATCATTTTCCCTTTTCCCCATAAAAACACAAAGGCTGGACCAAGCTTGACGGAAAGGATCGAACAAAAGACAGGACAAAGACCTCTCGCAAACAATCGTGCGCTGACCTGAAAGACCATGTCTGGTTGCGCAACACGGTGCAGCTAACAGGCCTCTTGGCTCGTGGAGAGATGTTTACTTAAGACGCAGGAAAGTCTGTTCTGAAGTCATGGAACAGAGAGAACTGGCAGGGCCACACTTACCTCACAGCCAGGTCCCTCTTACAGAGCACAACAGTGGAGCTAAGTCTTCTGACATTGCGTTTTAAATGTATTCTCTTTTACATCCGAACTTTAGTACTGATATTGATACTGTGAGGCCTTGTGGACTTTTACAATTGCGTTTAATTTATTTTTTGTGGTGACAGTGTTCTATCAGCTCATGCGTTTAGAGATCCTCCAAAGATCCTGTAGTCACTTCACTGTCTGAATCGAAATGGAATTGGTCCCACCCACGACTGCCTGGTAAGTGGCTTTGGATAAAAGCATGTGCCAAATGAATAACTGAACATGCAGTTTGAATTATTCTTTTTTTTTTTTTTTTTTAAATCAACAGAAATCAGTTAGGAGGCGGGTGCTCTCCTCACCTTGTATCCTGACTTGGTGCTTGGAGCAGGCGGGACAGGGCAGGAGGGTGAACTCCTCGGCCTGATACATGGAGTAGTCGGTGCTGGCCACGACGATCCGGTCCCCGGCCCTCCAGCTCCGGGCGTCGTGCTGCAGGTTCAGAACCACCTGGTCCACGGCGTCCACCTGGAACCCGGTTATGGGGAACCCTGGGAGACATTCAGAACCGATCGCGTGAGAACACGGAGGAGTACCAAACCCATTTTTGGGAAACAGGCGGTTAAGCACTCAAACACGCAGATTCACTGCAAGCCAGAGCTGGGTCAACTTCCCCCCAGTTCAAAACAAAATTGAATTAATAAAAAAAAATCCTCATGGAGCATTATTTAAAAAAAATTTGTTCATTCAATTTCAGTTCATTTCCTAAATTGACCAATGAGAAATGGAACTGACCCCCCAGGCCGCACACTTTCTGTGTGAACCTGGACAGCAGCCCAGCACTGTTAGCAAAAACTGCACTCCCATAATTCCACCTTAATTTGCAATACCTCGGAAAGCAGAACGAACAGGGAGCACACATCGTGATTGTGTTTGATGATCACCTTAGCCCAGAGTAATTTATTTAGCTTCACACTCCGATGTCGAGTTCTGAAAGTTTTACTGCTAAATTTCTGTTTAATTTGTTTCAGGTCTACAATGCCTATACCCCTACCAGCATTAGAAGCCGAAAGACACGAGTTTGAGAAAAGGTAGACTAGAGCAGGGGCAACAAACTCCAGTGCTGGAGAGTCACAGTGTCTGCGAGTTTGTGTGACTTGCTACCAATCAGCAGCCAGAAACAAGGCGTGTGAACTCTTTAGCCATTAAGTTAAATTTAAATAAAGACTTAATTATTCAAATCCAGGTGCGTTTCGATGCCAGCCTTCGCTGAGAACGGCTAGTTTTCCGCGGGCGTGGCCGCGTAGGGGCGGGGGCCTCTCGGGGGCGGGGCCCCGCTCGGGGGCGGGGTTGGACGCACCGTTTCGCCACTCGCTGTAGGCGGTGACGGAGAAGCGGACGCCGTCCACGGTGACGAAGTCGCGGCGCGCCAGCGCCCGGCCGCCCGTGTCGTGGTTCTCGTGCTCCCGCACGTCCTCCGAGCAGGACCCGTTGCCCCCGCCGATCACGGACACCAGCGCCCACGCCTGTCTGAAAAGGGGGGGGGGGAGGGGGGGGGAGTGAGACAGGTCGGTAAGAGGTTATGCAAGAGGTAAGGTTGTCCAGAAAAGGAATGAGAGGAGGACATATATATATGGACACTTTCTGTCAGATATACGATATGTATATAGCATGTTATATGCAAATTCTGCTATTACATTGTCCTGTCTGTCTGTTACTGTCGTGTTTAACTTTTGTAACCTTTGCTTCAGCAACAGAGAGTAATGCTGTGCCAATGACACAGCTTAGAATTTAAATTTAAAGAGGACTGACAAAGAGAGAGAGAGAGAAACAGAGAGAGGGAGAGAAAACAGAGAGAAGCCGAAGAAAGGGAAGAGGGAGAGAAAGAGGGAAGGAGAGAAAAGAGAAGGGAAAAGAGTGAAAGGATTTATCCACACATAATAAAAGGAAGGCACTGATAATGAGAAGCTTCCAAGAAGCAATGAATCACAAAACAACACAAACACAAACAAGCGAAGAACAAAATGGCCGTTCGGGTTCATTTCCATGAGCTGTGACCCCAGGTGTTCTGGGTATCGGTCAAAGGGCCTGTGTTGGAAAGTGTGACTTCATTCTCTAGGCAGGCTCTGTGTGAGCCCTGAATTTCACCAGCGTTCAGACCACTCCCAACCACAGGGGACACTAATGCTCTCTGAGCCAAGGGCAGGTGCCCCACCAAGGGCTGCCCCCCCCCCCAACTGCCCCGCCAACACCCCATCAAGGCGCCATTTCAAGTCCCATCGATTCTTTTGATGACAGCGATACGCTGGAACGTTCCCACAACATCCCACCAACACTGGTGCCGCAGAATCATGAATGGTGCCAATCCAGCCAGAAGTCCCTGGCAACAACTGAGGGACAGAACTGAGAGGAAACGCTGGTGTAACGTTGCCGCAACAACGCCCCGCCGTTGGCACAAGGCTCTCTGGGTTCCTCACTGCGCTGCGATCGTTCCGCAGGGCCACGTGACGGCCCTGGCAGACGGCACCGGCCGCTGGCAGAAACGCTGGCTGACTCATCGCTTTTCCACACCTGTTGCAATTTTTCCCAGGAAAAAAAAAAGAAACAAAAACTCCTGAGGCAGTCCTTTTAAATCTAGTTTCTAATGTCATTACTACTACTACTAGGATGCCGTTTGCTTACCTGGTCATGAAAGCTTAGATATTTCATCAGATTTATCCCCAAAAACCACATACCTATCAGGCAAATATGCAGACACACTGCAGCTAACTGAACAGAACAGCAACCCCAGCCACACTCCAGCTCAAATGGATTTTACTTAATTTCTTAGCAGCTGTCCTTATTCAATGTGACTTGGCTACTTAGCTGGAATAGTTTGAAAAAATGAAACCTTCACACCAAATTCACTGGAGCCATTGCGGCTCAACAAAGCAGAACCCACAGTCTAGTTGCCAGCCTTTAGCACTGCATTGCACTGCCGTTTCTACACCACGGGAAACCTCTCATGACCTCCCACCAGTGCTATTCCACTTCCTGCTCCACTTTTCCTGTGGAGAAAAGAAAAGTCTCTTCTTCCTGTGAAAAACAAAAGACACACGATGACCCTTTCTCCTGCGATCGGACCGGCTACCCAAATAGGGAACTTTCTTTTTTTTTTTTTTTTTTTTTTTTTTTGGCGGGTGCTCCAACCCAGGTTCAAAAAGAGGAATAAAACTTTAATAAACTCATTACACTGCAATATTCACTGCTTCACTGGTGTTCACAGTTCCATGAAAAGAAAATCCAGGCCACAGAGTTAACAGTTGGGCCTGCCAGTACAAGTCTGGTTTTAAGAGGTGGAAGGCATTTTCTTCAGTGGTTTTTCCTGGGATCGGATATTTGCAAAGGATGTAGAACAATCCCACCGACTTAGTACTACTGACAGGGCAGAGAGGAGTAGGTAAGGTGGAGGCAGTCATTTCCTGAGCAGATTGTTACTCAGTTACCTGCTGGCAAGTCAGCTGGATAAGACAGAATTGCAACTGGGTAGCCTCTGCTACAGAAAACATTCTCATTTAAAAGGAGACATTGCCTCATTTTTATCTTTTTATTCCGGTTTTCAAAAGCAGTGTTTCTAAGTCTTTGACTTCTGGCGGTCCATTTCAAGATGCGTCAGTTTTTGTCGTCATTAAATGAAATGTGTTGCAGTTATTGTTTTTTGTCTGAAGGCTGAGGGATCATTTATGAATACATTTCTTTGTAACCGGACCCTTTCATTCTGGTGATCTCGGCAGAGAAAGAGAAACAGTAATTAGAGCGTCTTAACGCTTCCAGCGTCCCTCCTGAGACTGCGAGATTGTGGAGCTCTTCCCCCAATGAGTCATCCCAAAGCCCACAGAGTGGTCCATCTGTTTGGCACTCTACAGTAGAGAAGTGCATTGTGGGTAGTGGCCCACAGCACCTCCCTGGAGGAGGGGGTGGGGGGGGGGGTGGGGTGTGTGATCCTTTTAAGACACTGTTCAGGTGAGTCGCATGGTCTGGTATCCCATCTGGAGGGAACCGTTGCTGACTGCGGTTGGTGGCCTCACGGGGTAAGCCACAGTTACCAACGATGTTAAAAAATCTAGATGTTTCAAACTTTTCTTCAGCGTATCTTGTTTTCTGGAGCCATCCAAACCAGGACAATGAGTTTAAATGTCTTCTGAGTTGCTCATACATTTTAAGGGAGAAAAAAAAATATGGGTCATTTGGCTCAAATTTTTCCACTGGGTTTTCCAGCACTTCAAAAGTTTCCACCTGACAAAACAGAGCCCGAAAGAAGATCACACACACACCCAAAGGAGGGGCCGGAACATTCCGTACGCCCCACCCTCACTCTCGCTCGCAGTTGTGATGTCAGTCTTCCAGTTTCCTCGATTGACACAGGCATATAAAGGACTCATTTCCTGTCATTGTCAGCACATCATTGAAAAACCCTTTTAAGGACTGAGGAGTGCTCAAAACAGCAGGACATCAGCTGTCAATCAAGTGTACCCCCTCCCCATCCCGAACCGCCCTCGCCCCCCCCGGAGTTAAGGGCCAGGCGGACGGTGGGGACGTGGGGTCACGCTTCCTGCCAGATTATCGGCGTTTCCGCGTCTGCGATCCGTCCACCATTACGTTTCGTTTCCTGTCCCGTGCGAGTCGCCCCGTACCCCGGGGGGGGGGGGGCGGCCGCTTGTTTGTGAGCAGATAGAGACGGCAGGCAGCCAGGTCACGACCCCCTCCCCACCCCGCCCCCCCCCCCACCCCCCCCATCCCGCGCTTCCCCACATGATGTCAGAAATCACCAGCTCACCCAAAAATCCTCACCTCTCGACATGAACCTGCTCGGCTGTCACAAGGTCTGATGCTCATGTGGACACACATGTAGCCAAGGGGGAGGGTGGGGGGGGGGGGGTTTGGATTGAAGCCAGCTCAAAATGGCAGAGATACGCGTAAAATACACAGGAGCAGATTATGATGAAAGTGTCACAAGCACAGCACTGAGCAGGGCTCATTTACAGTGCATTTCCTGTGCCCTGTGCAGTTGGGCCAATTTACAGTCTACAATCCTCTGTAAAGATACAGCACGTTTTGGGATCAGGATTCAGGGGTTCTGTGGGTGTACAGGACTGGGGGGGGGGGGGTTCCCCTACGCACACGAGACCCTGAAACCAGAGAGGCCGCAGAAACGCAGCCCCGCCCCGCCCTCGCTCCCTCCCCGAACCAGCGCCGATGAGCTTGGCGGATGAAGGGGCTCCGCGGCTGGTGGGCGAGCGGGGCGGTCCGACGGACGTCTCCCCGTACCCCTCTCTCCGTGCCGCAGAGGCCCGGGCACATCTGGGCCCCATTAGCGGATTCGTTCCCCGAAAAAATCCTCCCGCTCCCAAACAGCATTCCGTACCGACAGCGGGCTCCTTTTCCAGCCCACAGTTCTTCTCCGGGGGGAAGGCGTCCCACGTGCTTTCTAAAACTTCCAGGGCTCCTGGAGATGTCGTTTATGTTGTTTGTTTTTTTTAAATGGACAAAACCAGAGTAATGTGATTAGGAGCTGTGACAGAGGCTGTAAAATGAATCTTGATTTTAAGTAAATAGAGGGACTTTTCCATCCTCCCTGCACAGAAGACGGAAGCTAACGTAATAACGTTTACAGCCCAGAGCTTGTTTTACATTACATGTCAAACGTTACAGTGAAATACGGTACAACTGCCAGGTTACCAGGAAAATATTTGAAAGACTCGATTGCCATCCGGGCTTCATGAAATTACACAAGACAAATCAGGAAACTGCTGATAAATTCTGAATACAAATGTACGTTCAGACAGCGTAATAAAGCCAGTCTGAGATTAAAGCTCTGATACATTCGATGTAAATCACATTATCTGCTTACAGTACGGGTGGCTAGACCCTTCACCACAAACACAAAGCCTTCCATTGTTCATTTCATATTGCCTTGACAGTGTGTTATAACATACCCTGGGCGCATAGCAGATAACGTTCAGTAAAATAAATTCAGAAGTACATTTATACATATTTATTTTTCATACATTTTATACTGTTTGTCATCGCCCCAGACAGCCTAGATCTCTAGAGCATCTGGAAAAGTACCTTACAGTCTGTGAGATGGAAACCCTGAAATCGGATCCTAGCCTGTTGGACTCTGCTGCAAGTCACTCTGAACAAGAAAAACCAACTGGAGACAATTTAGATAATAATAATAATCGCATTAATAATCACCACTGCCGCAATATTACATGCCCAAATTAAGAAAAGGTAGAGAGTTTGAAAAGTAAGACAGTAGTTTCCTAAGGCAACTCCTGACCACTGCACTAAACTCTCAGTTTTAAATGAATTCACATGGCTGATCTGTCAGTGCAACTGCACATTTGTGAATGATCTAATAGCATTTACAGACCATCAGTCACCCCCCTCCCCCCCACCCCAGACAAACTTTCGTAAAACGTAATAAATGTGAAAAAGCGAAGTGTAGAAAGCTCTGCATCAGCATTTTTCTTCTTTCCCTTTTTTATTTAACACACAAACCCTGGAAACACTGCATAACCTTCCAGCGCTGGTCTTCCTGTCTGCGCACTCACCGTGGAAACGAGGGATTCATAAGAAAAGAGATTTACAGCGGACACTTTCGTGTGGAATGGGGAAACGGATTTGAAAAAATGGTCATAAAATAATCGAAATACGTATGTGATATACCTCTGGGTCTGTAGAACTGCCGTGTGGGGGGGTGGGGGTGGGGGGGGGTGTGTGGTTGATTACTGGAACATCAGATCACGAGTTATCCCAAGCAGTTAAGAAGGAATAACAGGAAACAAACAGCCCACCACGCGCAGAGGAGACATTTCATTTAGAGTACAGTTAAATCTCCAGCTCATGTTTCCCTGTAGGGCCCTAAAGTTGAACGAGTGCACACAGCTCCTCAGGTACTCCGAGGGCACTCCACTCCAATCGGCCCCAAGACAACGGCGCATAGCCCCACCCTAAGACAAGGGCCCTAACTCAATCTGGCCTCACTGTGAGGCTCAGAGCCCAGCTTAGGGAACAGTGTACTACTTTACCCTGGTGCAGCATTCAACTCGACTGTACTGCAAGTACGCACTACTTTACTCCTGCTCCACTGCAAGTGTGCACTACTTTACTCCTGCTCCACTGCAAGTGCGCACTACTTTACTCCTGCTCCACTGCAAGTGTGCATTACTTCACTCCTGCTCCACTGCAAGTGCGCACTACTTTACTCCTGCTCCACTGCAAGTGCGCGCTACTTTACTCCTGCTCCACTGTAAGTGTACACTATTGTAGATCAAGTGTCCACTACTCCACTGCCATTTACTGCAAGAACGCCACTAGTCTACGCTTGACCCACAGCATGTGTACGCTACTCAGGTTCATGTCACTGCAAGTGTGCCCTATATTAGTTATTAGGAAAATTAGAAGTAAGATTTTCATGTCTCTCTCTGTCTGGCGCATCTGAACTTTTCTGTTTGAAGATTCGGTCTGGCAGTGCGAACAAACAAAGTTAATTTGGGAACCATGAATGATACAAATTCAAGAAAAACTATTTGGCAAGTTGGGACTTTTTTTGAATGTTGACTCGGCACACTGAATTGACGCACCACTGGAAGAACGTCCTCGTCCAGTGAATGCAAGGCTGCGTTTTCAGCAATGAAAAGGCCCGTCGAGGACACGCCAGATGATTGTTCGTGATGTCCTACACGACGCGTGATGTTCTACTCTGGGGAAACACACAGGAAAACCCGTGACCCTCGGCAGAAATCAGGCGTGAGACCGAAGCTCAGCCTTTATCAGGAAACCGGGAGTCCTGCAATGTGTCTGTGCACGACAGCACCTGTTTAAACACGCTATGCTTGCGTACATGCGATGCGCGGGTGTGTGTGTGTCTTTGTGTGTTCGTACAGACATTTGGCTGTGTGTGTGCATTTTTAAAGCAGCTATGAGTAGAGAAGCTATTCTACATGTTTATAGCTATGCGTGTGCCTGCCTGTGTGTGTGCCTGTGTCTGTGTCTGTGTGTGTGTGTGTGTGTATGTGCCCGTGTAAGCGTGTGCGTGTGCAAGTGCATGTAAGTGATTTGCCAGCGTGTCGTACACTGGCTGAATGGATGAGCGCAATGGCAGAAACTTGCCTTATTTCTTTTGGCCCTAAAGAATTGTTTTTCCTTCTACCACAGCGAGGCGAAGCCTTCTGATAAGTAAGGGACCGTGGCTAAAGAAACCACCGCCGCTCCCCTTCAGGCACCGATTAAATGCTTATTTTTATTATCCTCAGCGCCTCTGAAACGGCTTTGTATGTTATTTTTCCAAGGCGACTCCACAGACTGCAGACTGTGTATACTTGGCCTTTTTCCTCAACAGAAGTGAGAAAAGAAACAAAAGTTTAAACAACATTTTTTTTTAAAAATGTCACCATTCTAACCGGCCCCCTGAGAGTCACTTACAACAACACTCGTTACTCCGGGTTTACACAACCTTTGCCATGAGGAGCCACTTCAGAGGACCGGGAATGACGATGACACCAGACGCTTTTAGACGTTCTGTATGGCAGGGAAGCCCTTTCAGAAGGTAACGGTTGTTCTCCTTTAGGGAGGGGAGAGTGGGAGCAGTGTTATCCACCCAATAACAGTCTCCCCCCTGATAGTGGTTGTTCTGACAATTACAATGGGAAAAACTGAAGTGGTTAGCACTCAAAAATGTATTTTCCTAAATTTCTAAACTGCATATTGTAATATTGCATATTGTGCACAGCTCACTGAAGAAAGCCAAAACATTTGTGCAAGATGCTTGTTCTGCATTTGTAAACAATAAGATATAGTATAAAATGCACTTTAAAATTTAGAAAAACACATTTTTGAATGTGAACCATTAAAATTTTTTCACAGAAATCTTTTCCACTGGTGTATAAGCACCAAACGAAGCAAGCGAGAGAGTGCGGTGATTCCTGATACAGATTAATTCCAACAATTGCAACAGTAACAGACATCTACGTTGGGTTTTGGTGCAAGAGACTGCAGTTGGCTCACATCAACCACCTGTTTCCAAGCAGGAAGTCCCTTCGTGGGAAGTGACAGAACACCGAGCAAGGACGGCAACCGCAACTACGTCAATCTAATTCAATAGGGTCTTAGAACCCAGCAGAGGTCAAGTCAGAACTCTCACGACCTGGGGAATTAGCATATGGAGGGAGTCCAAGGATGCAGCCAACAGGATGCAGCGCTCGGAATGCTGAGCTTCTAAACAGCAGTGTGAACCCAATCAGCAGTGTCGCCAACACCAACAGCACGAAAGGACAAAGGTGAAGTGAAATCAAAAACAGCAAGGGAACTGCCTTATTATCAAGTTTAAGTACACATTAGTGCGATTAAAGCAGATATGCTAGTGTCACTGTTTCTTTGCCAGTTTTGCACGTGCTGTTCTTATATTTTTGTTGGACTTTTGATAAGCGCAACCTGTTTGTAAAAAGGGGCTATAAAGAGAAACAGACTAGCCTGATCGGTTACTGTGCACTCGAAACCGAAACACTGTTTCCACCCCAGGTAAGCCTCAGCATCTCAGGAAAGCACCAATCACATGCTTCTCCACTCCAGGTAAGCACCAATCACAGGCTTCTCCACTCCAGGTAAGCACCAATAACAGGCTTCTCCACCCCAGGTAAGCACCAATCACATGCTTCTCCACCCTAGGTAAGCATCTATCACAGGCTTTAACGAACAGATGAAACACCAGATGAGAGCCAGGCGGAGAGGGCCCTGTCACACCCTCACACGGAGCACATCCTCTCAGACACACTAACCTTGGCCCTGTGTGGGTTTACCTTCCCCTGCTGGGCTAACGAGCGGAAAAAGCAAACGAGCGGCCTAATTCCTCACCAAACAGATCCCTTTCAAACCCGAACCCCTGAACTGGGCCTTCGTCCTCAGATCTGACACGGATCACAGTGAAAGTCCTACGTGCCCAGCATTAATATGTCCAGCACTCGGCCTGGTCTATGGCCAGCCGCTGTGGCAACAGCAGTGTAAAACCTCGTGGTGAAGAAAAAAAAAAAAAAACCCCCGTTTAGAGTCATCCAGGAAGGGGTCAGATGTAAATGAGGCACTGTTCAGCTCTAGCGGTTTGTGCCAGGAAACTGATATTTCCCTCCCTACCCACGGCAAAGTTTTCTTACAAAATATAAAATGTGCGCCCTTTGCATTTTGGTCATGCACGAGGGTTATTTTCAGACCGGAACAGGGACTGACCACAATATCCGGACATTCTAAAATTATACACCTCATAACCAGCACTTGTGTGCCAGAGCCCTCCTGGTGTAAATATAAATAATCCATATAAACTTAACGCATAATGTCCCAAGCTGTGTTTACTGACAGTGACTGTGTTTCACACAAAGTTTTTTTTTTTTTACAAGCGTTGCTTCGTGTTGGAAGTCACTGAATTCCGAGAACTCTGCTGTCATCACTGTGCATTGGCACTACCCGTATTTGAGGTTGTTACTGATTGGTTTACCTATGTTTGAGGTTGTTACTGATTGGCTTGCTTATACTTGAGGTTATCACTTATTGGTTCACCTGTATTTTAGATTGTTACCGAATCTAGCATTTGAGGTTTTTGCTCGTTGGTCTGCTTGTATTTGAGCACACCACTCATTGGCTAACCACTGACCTCCTTTTTTCTCATTGGCCTACCTGTATTTGAGGTCGTTGACAAAAGTGCTCCCCAGCAGGGTCTGGACGGTCCTCTTGGTCTCGTCCAGCAGGCTCTTGGCGGCCGAGTCGCCCACCGCCATGGCGACGACGCGGCCGGCGGGCAGCCCGCGGAGCAGCTCGTGCAGCTGGCGGCTGTCGTTGCGCGAGTCGTGCGTGTCGAAGCGCTCGGCGAAGAGCACGGCGCCCGTGTCCTGGTCCACCACCCGCAGGTTGATCCCGCGGCTGAAGTTGCGCTGGAAGGCGTACCCGCCCGTGGCCAGCCCGGACGCGGGCACCGTGCGGGTCAGGAGGGTCCAGGACAGCTTGGGCGTCCCGTGGAGCTCCAGGGTCCCGCCCGCCCGCACGCCGATGAACTTCCTGCCCAGCCCGGGCACCTCGGGGAAGTCCCGGTCGTCCGAGCGGCCCAGCAGGGCGATGGTGGCGCGGGACCGGTAGCGGCATTTGGGAGCCCCGATGTGCAGGGCGCCCCCGTCCTCGATCAGGATGTTCCGGGTCCTCAGGGTGATGTTTTTGGAACCTTTAGAGTCGTCGGCAAAAACAAGCAGGCCTGGCAGAAAAAAGGATCAAAATAATTTTTATAGAAAAACAACAACAATAATAATAATAATAATCATCATTAGAACATTTT
Organism: Anguilla anguilla; assembly: GCF_013347855.1. Taxonomy (NCBI): domain Eukaryota; kingdom Metazoa; phylum Chordata; class Actinopteri; order Anguilliformes; family Anguillidae; genus Anguilla; species Anguilla anguilla. The sequence continues at coordinate 40,601,305 of NC_049210.1, read as the reverse complement.
TCCTGTCAGAAACATAATATAGAAAAATGTGTGCGTGCATAATATAAATAAAAGTATTCAGTTTCCCATCTTTGGGAAACGGAATACTTTTGTCTTCAATAAATGCCGTTCAAAATCGGTTCACCTTGAATCATTTCTAAATAATAATAAAACAATAATAAACAATAATGAGATCATTAGCCTTCAGGATTTCCCATTTTAGGAGGAATATTCACACTACCCATGCTATCAAGATGTTTCACACGGCATTTCAAAGATTTCTCTCTTCCTTCCTCATGTTTGTTTTGGAACTGCCATTCACAACAGTGTAAAAAAACCCCAAAAACCCGGAGACATTTCTACGACAGGCACCAGCCTCTCGAAAAAACGTCGCTTAGCGACAGGTGGCTCACCTCCTTTCTGGATGGTAATGGACTGCAAGGTGGCAGAGGAGTCGAGCCGGAACTGATCCCCCTTCCGGAGGACCACCGCCCTTGTTGGGTCCTGCCCCGGGTTCCACTTCCGGAGGGAGAGGTTGTGATCGGGGCAGTTTTCTGGGGAACGGACATCGGATGCGTCACGCACATGAACATTTAACGAGACCCTGCTGGGGTGTGTCAGCTCCTCTGCATGCAAGACTGCTTACACACACCCATGTGTCGTAACTACTTTGTAATGCAGAACTGTCTGTAAAGTACACATTATCTAATCCAATCATTAATTGAGACCAAACCAAACCAAAAGTTAAAGACAGAAGGATGCAAAAAAAAAAAAAAAAAATAGGGTGTTCTTTTTTAAAGTATGAATTACATCATTTCACGAACCGTGGGAATGTAAGTTCAACAGCAACAAGCCAACAGGTCGAAATGGAACAAATTTGAAATATGCACAATCAAAAGAGCATAATCGTTTTTTTTATTTTTTAAACCTTTTCCCCCCTGATTTGGAAGGAGAATCCCCACACCTGCCCACCAGGAGCACTGTAACTGATTCAAGAACTAACCTGAGTCACTGACCTGTGAGTCAGCAACTATGTCACATCCTACAGGCCACACAGTACTACAGGAGAGCCAGAGACTATTCTACATGCTACAGGTCAAAAACAGCACTACAGGACAGTGCTAGTTGTAACTGGAGGAGGGTAAATGTCTCACTGAAGCTAACCGGCAGCCTGGTGGCTCCTGGTATTTTGTTGGGAGGTTATACTGTAGTTGCAACCTGAGTAACCCAGACCAACTGAACCCCACCCCACTGCTGGCAGAACAAGGCCGAATGAGGCCAACTGTGCCCAAAACTCCACACTCCCAGTCATAGGTGGGTATGAGGACACAGCCAACCTATAACTACAGGCACTTAGAAGCCTCTACAAACACAGGGATGCTAATTCCATCCCCTCCTGGTGCTCCTACCAAGTTCAAAGTTCAAAGTTCAAGGCCACCCCCTGCCCTTTCTCCCACACCGTTTGTTGTGTGAGATGAGATGGGAGATTACAGGAAGCCGAAACAATCTGTCCCAGGAAATCCTGTTTAAACACGGCCAATCCGGTCAGAAGGGGGGCAACGGTACGGGCGTGGCCTGCTGCAGTTTGGGGGGAGGCGGGGGGGCTATTCGTATTGAATAATGGAACAGCAACAGTTCTGCTCTCTCGGGTGGTCGGCTGTTCTGGGGGGGTCACCAAGGGGCTGAGGTTCCGAGTTCATCCTCCAGGGGTTACGGGTTCAAACCGGATCCACTGAAACTGTGGAAAAGCAAACCCCAGGATTTCCACGGCCAAGCTCTTTAATATTCCACCTCTCACGCGTGCCAACCAAAATGGACTTTTGTTATCTGAGGGTTTTCTGATCCTTGATATCAATCTTTTGGCAGCGTGTCCGAGATCAGCCTGTTGTTGTATGGGCTGTCAAGCTGAAGTCAAACGAAACAGGCTGTTATATAAAAGTAGAGACTCTCACTGAGCACTGGGTTTGAAAAAATATATAAATTTCTCAGGCAACTTTTGAACTATTATACAAAGACTGCCAATATTTAAATGGGACACAGCACATAAGAGAACAATCAAAATATAGATACATCTGTCTGGCAAATAAATGAACGAATATGTGCGAGCGAACTATAATAAAATTATAATAAAGGGGGAAAAAATGACACAGCCAAAGACTCAGCCAGCTGACATTTACTGCATTTTTCTCCAGTATGAGCCAGCCTGAATGTCATTCTGAGAGTGCTGCTTAACCCTTATATATTGTCCTCAGGGTAAAAAACGGCCCTATCCTTTAAGAGCACTGAAATCCTCCAAAATTACATTTTTTCAGCATGATGACTTTTCCTGGAGTGACCCTGTGATATTACAATTTCCCTTTTTTTGTATTTTGGTACACCCTTTTGTGTGAAGCATATTTAGTATTACAGATGGTTTTACAAAAGCAAAATTAGGGCAGACAGTTTTGTGCTCAAATCTAGGGTTTCCGTTTCAGCTCTGAATGAAACAGCAGAACATGGCCGCCAGGCTCTCCCCACACCGCTGCTGCTGCTTCTGCACTGTAACCAGCGTTACGTGTGACCTTCGACCCCCCAGGGGAGCAGAAACCGGTGACCTCTGCTAATGGTGCAGCACAGGATCTCTGGTCAGCTGTTGGAACACATCCTCCCACTTTCCCAGCGGCTGTAGGGGTGCACTGAATAACCAAAACGGGCAGATCCGTCTTCCGAAGGCAAGCCCAGCGATTCACAGCGCTGGCTATCGGCTTCTCTTTCAACACAAACCCACTGCATGTGACCAGCAGTCTTTATCCAGCCCAGCTGGATTTCTGCAAGTAAAAATTATGCTACCAAAGAATAAGGGACATACAGACCAACAGTAACTTAGGCAGTCTGTGTGCCAGACCTAAGAGCAATCAGCAAGATCGGTCTGATTGATTGGATAGGCCCAGGGTCTTCCAGGAAGATAAGGGTGGGATCTCGAAGAAGAGAGGGCGTGGGCTCTTTTTTGGGGGGGGGGGGGCCTTTCAACAGGAATGGGCGGGGCCTTTCGGGAAGAAGCGGGGGAGGGCGACTCACCGTCCAGGACGTCGGAGGAGGTCAGGCTGAGCACCAGGATGAGCGTGAGGAACAGGGCGCCCAGGGAGACGCCGAAGCAGATCAGCGTGTTCCTCCTCCTCGCCCGGCCCCGCCCGCGGAGGTCCAGGGGCTCCTCCGCGAAGCTGAAAGCGGCCTGCCGCTCGGGGGGGGACGAGGGCTTCAGCGGGGGCGGGGGCGGGATCCGGGGAGGGGGCGGCGAGCGGACAGGGGCGATCCGGCCCGGGACGCACCCCGCGGAGCGGTGGCTGGTCCCGTTGGACGGGGGCACGAATATGGGGGGGGCGTGGTGGGGGCCATCGTTAACCTGCATGGTACCTGAGAAAGAGAGAGAGAGAGAGAGAGAGATGAAAGAACAACTAAAAGAACGTAATTCATTTTATCAAGACACCAAGTCTTGTTCTGAAAAAGCACTAATAAGCACTAATACTGAACTATTAGCACTAGCAGGAATAACAGACACACTTAGACATGTACAGGAGGGAGACACACACATGGACACACACACTCAATCACGCACGCACGCAAGAGCGAAAGCCCCGCTCAATTTTTCTTCTCGCCCCCTCAGAAACACCGCGCCGAGGTGTTTATGCACGTATGCCGCCCCTGAGGTTGATCGCTGCCCTCTGCGTAAAAATGGCATCTGAAACACGTGGCTCCCATTAGGGCTCAAAGAGCAGCCAAGCGCTCCGGCTCAGCCTGGCGTCAGGAGGAAGCGGCGGCGCTCTGATCAAGCCTGCGAGCGCTTTCGCAAGACATGTGTGCCGTCTGTCATTCGCGATAGGGAGACACACACACACACACGCATACACCCACACACACACGTATACACCCACACACACACACACACACACACACACATACACACACACACACACGCACACATACTTACACACACACACACCCCCACATACATACACACACACACACGCATACACCCACACACACATACACACACACGCACACACGCACGCACACACACACACACACACACACACACACACACACACGCAATAAAGCGCCTGTAAACCTTTGCTACCTGTAAATGTCACTGTTGCTTCAGAAGGGCAGCTGGCCTTCACTGTTAATCTGAACTGACGGTATGTTTTCACAAACACTGCTATTCCTATTGTGATATTTTTTTAATTAGTACTGGGTGCAATTATCAGCTCTGAGCCCTACTTAAAAATGTATTAGGGCAGTATAACGCAAGCCTATAATCTTTCAGGGAAAATATCAAGGAGACTCATCAGAATTTATGTCTTCAGTGATATAATAATAGCTCTGAAGTGTTTTTTTAATCCTTGCTGAAACAAACATGGCTGAACAACCAACAACTTCTTCTCCTCAGTGCATGTGACACACATGTACCAGATTAAACACGTCTGCAAGTACCACACTTGCAGTCTTCAAAGAGGAGAAGCAAACTCAATTTATTGCGTTTCTGGCTTATGGTGGGGCTCGACTTGCAGTTCTAGGAAAAGAAACCCCAGCACAAGCCAGCAGAAAATGGAATGGAAAAAACAAAAAAATTATATAAATTATATTTTTTTTAAACGAAAAGCTGAAATGAGGAATGACTCAGCCATTTTGCCTGTTAAATTCAGGCTGGTTTGTACACACACAAAAAACTAAACAAAAAAACACACCACACCACAGACCGCATCACTTTAAACAGATTTTTTTTTTTAAATCACATAAAATATCTCATCCACGGTTATAGCATTTTATTTAATCAATCGAGCAACTTGCACAGTCAAGTTTGGCTCCCTTGCAGAAGAGGGGAGGAAGGGAACACCCTCAGGACTAGACACGCTCCCAGACGAGGCCGTCGGGGGTTCCACACATAAGTGATACCCCTCGCAGGCACCTCTTTTAAGAGCCCATAAACCCCTTGGCAGGACACCCCCCTGCTCCCCCCCCCCCCCCCCCCCCCCCCCCCCCCACTCACACTTCTCAAATGTCACCCCCGTTTCTAAGAACCGTCTCCCTGGCAACGGTCGGTTAGTGCCAGCGGGACATCTGATTAACGGGCCCATCCCCTGACGGGACGGGTCCCCCAGATTCAGACAGAGTCACTTCCACCGAAGGAGCTCCCAGCTGCAGCTGGGCCTGGGCCGGGGGGTGGGGCGGTGGGACAAGTATCACTGCTACTGCAGAAAACCACAAGCACTCCTCCCACCCTCTACACACAGGAACACATACACTCTGACACTCACACTCACACTCTCAAGCTGTATGACTCACACACGCACATATTCACTCTCTATTTCTCATACACGCACACACACACACCACACACGCAAACACAAACATACACACACACCATAGTTCACAGCAGTAGGACAGCTATGACAATGACTGACATTGTTTTTTGAAGGACTGTGTAAAGATTCTTTGGCTGGATGCTGTCCCCGTGACAGGCTGTGGCATGGCCACATAAAACTTTCGTTTTTTTTCTGAACTTCATTACAATATTAGACCTGGCTAACATGGCACCCCGTCCTATACTGTGGTCCTGCGGTCCAAAAATGTTCTATTTTCAGAGCTAAGACCATGTCACAACAAAGCATCCAATCTGGCCTCAATGTAACTGCAACTACAACTAAAACCAGTTTTAAAAATAAAAAAACCACAGCTTGATCATAACACACCAGTTTTCTTTCCACGTTTATAAACAAAAGGCTGTGAACTGTAAGCTCCCAGAACACCACAACCCGTTACAGCAAAGAGTCATAATACATGCTTTTTCAAAGACACGTTTAGTAAACTGTTTTCAAAAACATTTTATTGTTCCAGTAGTGAAAAGGTACCTGCGCCTATTGATGTAAACAATGCTCTTTCCTCCTCCAAGATTTCAATAAACATTCAACTGATGCCACCTCCGAAACGGAGCCACTGAGCGTTTATTATCCGCCGGACGTCTGTCGGACTTCAGAAGCTGAGCTGCTGAGCGCGTGGCAGTAGTATCATCTTTTCTGCCGATGCGCCGCCGAGCGCGGCTTGTTCTCAAATTGACAGGGAGAAGTTCAGTCACGGGGATAATTCGCTTTTACTGAGTAACTGAACACGTGCACATCGTACAAGTTATCCTTGTTTGGTCAACAACAGTGATCGTTCCATTACCATTGACGTACAGCGGTGCTGTAATAGGAAGGATAGATGTAGATGCCAACCTAACCTGCCAACAAACTGAAAAATAAGCTACAGGTCGCCACATGTCGCTGTTACTAAATCTTAGTTCATACTTTTGTAATGTTATACCATATTATTCATTGTATTTGATCTGGTATATTCTATCATAGCATGTGCTTGTTAAGTTTGGGTCGATTCCATTCAATTTAGTCATTTCGCTAAATGAATTTAGATTAATTGAATTAACAGTAAATTCATCAGGAATCGAAGTTATTGTCCTGAACTGGCAGAATCGAAATGGGACTGACGCCAACCTTATTAGCCTCCCAGATTCGCGGTTTCTCATTTCACTCTCGAGTTCGCAGGACAGGCGCCTAACTAGTGAACATGAGCGTGTCTTCTCTGCAAAGTTCAGGGCAATCTGAACAACCTGAATGAGGAGAAACATGTGAAAATAGCCTTATTTAATATATCGTAAAACACCCCATACGAAGCACTGTCTTAATTGCAGTGTCAAAGTCAGATATCATTTAACTGTTCCATTGACTGTAACTAGCCTAATAATTTAGCGATCGAGAGAGCCAACCAACAGCTTCAATACAGCGAGGTATCGCAAGAGTAAGCACGTTACATCACAATTTGCACCGAAGGGACTCAAAAAAATCCATCTGAGCAGAAATCAAAGTCTGTTTAACACCTAACATAATAACCTTGATATGTTCCAGCCTGCCCTAGTGTGAGGGTCGTAGCCCACAATCGCCAGTTAGGACGATCTGAATTGCCCCACTGGAGGACTCAAACAATATGCGAGTGTCCGCTTACCTTTCAGAGACCTATTCTCTACCCTCACGTGCCATTCGCTCCTTTTGTCCAATCGCAGAGTATTCCCAAACACTTGGAGCAAAAATGATTGATATGAAGAGGTAATAATGTCCGATTCGTCTCTTTTTATACTTTTTTACATGATGTTTTCTTTAAGGCTGAACTCCGCCAGCCCCCAGCACCCGCGGCTTGTAGAGGAAGTGAGACCGGAGCTTCGCATTGGAGACTGACGCGGTGAGGGAGTGGCCAAATATGAATCTGGAAGGCCAGAATAACGCTCACAGCGCGCGGCGCGCTCCACCTACTGACGCAAACGGAGAGGCAAGCAAGTAAAGCATTTTGATATTCATGCGTGGATTGTGGGCGAATTACATTTAAGAGATTGATTCTTTAGTACTTCTGATGCCTATTTTCTTTTTAAAGTACTTGCTATATAAACAATAAATCACGACAATGATAATGATGTAGTGGTGTGGGGGTATTTTTAAAAACAACTTAGAAAAACGTCTGTTGAATTTTAAGGGGAAAATGCTTCAGACTACTAACAATAGATGTACCAACATAATGTGCACTCATTTCAGGGTGACATGAAATATTTTCCTTCTTTTTATGGTCCTCCTCTTCCTTTGCCTCACAATTCCTCCTCTTCTCCTTCTTTCAGCTCCTGCCCACCTCCTCTCTGTACGGAACAATGCCCCTGTCACAAGCAGCAGGGTTCAAAGGTCACAGACACAAGCGTTCTGCCTTGACCGTTCAGCCATGGCGACACTGCGACTGCTTGGCCCCAGAGATTAGGATGAATGTGGCAATTAAGTACCTGTGACGTCACCAGGAGCTATACAAAAGGCTACCAGTGTATTGCTATTGCATGCTGCTTCATAGTTCCCATAAAGTCCTCTTTCTATCCATGTCGCATTTTAAACCAGACATAGTCAGCGTTGCTGCGGATGTAAGGAGACATAAAGAACAACAGGAGACACAGCTGCGGGCCAGATAAATAAAACTGCACTGCATTTAAAAAACTGTTCGGACAAAAGCAGAAACAACTCGGTCCAGTGAGAGCGTTTATGTTTGGAAAATGTTACATCACTGCCACTGGAGGGGTTCTCTCGTATTCTCTTCTAAACCAATGGTGCATGCGCACACTTTTGTTCAGTTCGGCAAAGCATAGCTCTGTAGGAAACCTCGTCTAATCCCCTCTCCCCGCTGCCCCTGGTCTCCAGCCGATGAATAATGGATCTCGCGACATCTGAGGGTCTCAAACGCATGGATTTATTGGGAGCAATATGGAGAGAATGTGATCTCTGTTTTTAAACGAATAAGACATTGACAGCTTTATTGCCATCTTATAGTCATTGCATGAAACGGAATGCCTGGATATATGTAGCCAAAGTCATTTGAGACCTTAACCCAAGGAACATCTGTAGTTCAGCAGGACGTAAAAGGGAAAAACGAGACCCCAACAGAACAAGCAGTAAAGCCTTAAGGTCGCTTGGGATGTTGTGCACATGTCCTGACTGATTGGCCTAATTTCACCTTTTCATTTCCCGGTGTTCTGTCCTATAGCTGTACAAAAGGACTGTTCCATTCAATATACTGGCCCCTGCTTTGACAACGTGAGCAAATGAAGGCCTTCATTGCAATGCATCTCCTTTGGGAGCCAAACTCTTCAAATATGTAAAGCTTTGACTCATTCTTTTCATTTCACCTATGCAGATATCAGTAACTGATTTTAAGGGGGGAAAAAAAACAAAAGCCAGAAGGCCCTGTGGCTCTCCAGGACCAGGACTGAGTATCACTGCAGTAAAAAGACAAATGCACCCATATAAAGCAGGGGTATCCAGCCTTATCCGAAAAGGTCCAGTGCGGGTCCAGGTTTTTGTTTTAGCTCAGCACCAAGACACCTAATTCTATACAAAGTCTTGACTGACGACCATGATTAGTTGAATCATGAATTTATTTTTTTAAAGGTTTTTGTTGCGAGATAAATGCTGTACAACTGCTCTCATTTTAATGTGGGAACTTCCCACTGTTTCTAACAACACCCATCATTCCCAGTACAACATTTAAAAATATGACAGCATGTCCACGGTAGTAAGTAATCAAACTGAATTTAACGTGTCGCTTGTAAACATCGCTGTCAATCATCATCTGTGCTTTATTAGTGGCAATTAGATAGATCTAACGGTGTAATGGACCCGTACAGTAGCATTCATCACGGACAAACAGGCTGTCCTTCTCACGTTCGTCACTGCACAAACTCAATAGCTTACGAGAGAACGCATCTCCATTACTGTTGTATTTAGTCATACGTGTGAGAATAACTCATTTCCTCGTAAGGATACTGAAGTATAGGCTTAATATTGTGCATGTTGGACTCGACAGGGAAAACAACGAAATCGGACTAGATGTGAAGCTTTGGTTCAATATCAAGAGTTATAATCCAATTTAAGGCCGTTATTGAGGTTCATGAAAAGGGTAATTTACCTGGTTAGCACAAACCTGCAAACCAGTGACAATGGACAGCCCCACGTCATACTGAGCTGTTGGCCCCAGTTTGTGTTGCATACCGTCTCATTTCATACTGCTCTGAACCCTCTGGTTGTCTCCCGACAGTAGCTCAAAAACAAACCGCTCATTGCAGATTAATATTTTATTCCCTTAAAAGGGCAACGAGGCGCTACACTCCAACAAACAGATCAGCCACAATTATTCATTAATCTAAGTGGTCAGAGGGCACCTGCAAATCTAGTTTCTGGGAATGAAAGGGTAGAAAACTAAATCCAGAGAAAAGTAGGCCTACATTATGACACACTCCTTAAGTGGCTTTAAACGTGGATTTTAGGCACACCAGGGCATTTTCACAGGGTATCATCTCCAAGCGCTCCCCGGGATACTTCTTAAGAGAGCACAAATCTACCCAGAACACCGTGCAATATGGGGCGGCTCAAAAGCAGCTAGAGCCATTTTCTGGCTATTAGGCAGTTCTCCTTGGCACTAAAAGCAGACCAAAACAGTCTAGAGGCTTTTGCCACACCCCCCACACAATTACATTTTTCCCCTAACTTTGGAATGTCCACTTACGCAACAATGTGATGCTTGTGTCATCGTGCAGTCACCTGCGCCCACACTAGGAGGCGCGCTGCCAGGCCACCCGAGATTAAAATGAGGGACGTATCTCTCACCTACGACTAATGCTGCAAGCCTTATCTGCACGAGTGCACGTCCCAGACAAACAGCAGCTCGTGAATTATTTCACACCCTAAGAGAGGAAGCGCAGCTGAACTTTCACACAATTCACTGCCCATTCTAACTGAACGGCTACATCGCAGAGTCCCCCCCACTGCATTACAAGGTCCCCACAGGGATGTTTCCCATTGGTGTAAAGTGAAATCTGATGTAAGACTAAATAACTAATCAGATATTATTTATTAGTGTTCTACAACATGGCATCCTAAATTGGTCTGTTGAAATTCAAACAGTTTAAGTCTCAAAAAAGCATGCACTCCTCACTCAACTTTAATTTAAAACAGTACTCTTATTTTTATGCACCAGTCATTTATTATTATGGTTTATTATATTTATTATTATTATTGTTGTTTATAGTTATTAATATCATTATCATCATCATCATCTTTACATATTGGAATCGGTCTGTGTAAGGACTGGTAAGGAAGTGTACACTTGTTTGAAAACACATTAGGAGTCCATTTTAGCTCAAGTACCCATGAACACACCGTGGAGGAGGACTTGGAGGTACTTTGAATAAATGAATTGTTTACGTTGCCATGGATATTCCACCAAATTCCAAAATCAAATGCGCATTAAGCAGTCGGCTGGATCAGAAGTCCTGTCCAACACATGGCTGCTTTGCTGTGGCGTGCAAGTACAGTGGAGCGAGAAATCTACGTCAGCGTTTCCCTGTTCAAACTTCAGTCAATACACCGGTCACACAGCCTGGTTCCTTTCGTCAAATACATTTTTATTTCCTATAGCAATTTGCTTCATTAAATCATAGTAACTATTATATAATTATAACATTTAATAAGTCCTTTCAATAATGAAAGGCGTTTTTACACAAAATAAGAATGACATTGGTCAGATTGAACCGTGCAACTCCGTCTTGAGTTAAAATGGATTCGCCAAATATGTATGCATAATAACAATTGTAATAATATAATAACTGTAGTCATAGTAGTAATAATATTACACAGGAAAGTATTATATTTATATATAAATAATACACGTGGAAGTATCATATTTATATATAAATAAGAAATATCAAGTACAAACATTATTTACACGTTTAAAAGAACTGAAAGAGAGAGAATGCTCGTCCTCAGCTTCAACGCAGTAAACAGCCGAGGTCAGCGTTTTCCCCCCCTCACCAAGCAGACAGTTTATTCAGCTTCACCTAACGAGAAGACCTGTACATGAGCGTCAGTGTTCTTCAGCCACACCCCATAACTAGGCCTAGGCAAACTAACACTCCAGCAATAGAGGTAACAGACACTAACCAAATTTGGTACTTAACGTGATTTATAGATAAATTTAAAAAATGGCTAGAAATAAGAATCTTCTGAAAAAGTTAACAGCTGTTTTATTATTATTATTATTATTATTATTATTACTTATTTTTTTAAATTAATCCAGCATTTCATAAGTGGTCTGAAGAAAAAGAAAAAAAACGTAAACTATCAGTTCTCCGAGTCAAGTCTTCCATACATAAAATCTCTGTGGGGGAAAAAACAAACAAACAAACAAAAAAGCAATTGTACAGCTTATTGGAGATGTTTTAAAAACATTTTCATACAAATCGACTTTTCGATATGCTGAACGTTTGGCAACACTGGCACAGTAATTGTCAGAGTCTACATGTCGTACAGTACTCCTTTACATTTCCAACATTTACAATTAAAATCGTTTGTCAAACAGGAACAAAAGAAAACGGCAAAAACGAAAACGAAAACGAAAAAAAAAACAAAAAACATCCAAACACAACGAAAGTGTTGGGGTAACGTGGCAGACTGATCACGTGTTTATCTTCGGCCCCCGTTACACTGGCATTAAAACAGTCATCGCAAAACGTTTGCAAATCATGACCTGGGTTTTTTAGTTTTTTTAATTTTTTTTTTTTTTTAAAGGCAGCAAACATGACTTGCAAACAGATTTGCTTTAGGCTTACTGGTTCCATCACTACTGCACTGTGCAATTACAAAGAAAAACAAAATAGCAGTAATAAAAAAAAAAAAAAGTCTAATCTATAATAATTAAAAAAGAAAAAAAAAAACTAAACGAGCAGAGGAAATAATACCCATGAGAGTTCACAGTTGTCGAATGTGCGGATGGGGTCCTTCTACAAGTTGACGAGCTCGTGGGCCACGAACTGTTTGAGCCGCTCCAGGTACTGTCCGTAGAGCTCCACGTCGTTGTGCCCCGCCCCCTCCACCCACAGCGGCTCCACGGGCCGCTGGCAGCGCTCGTACAGCGCCAGCCCGTGAGAGAAGTCTATGACCTCATCCTCCGTGCCGTGGATGATCAGCACGGGCGACGTCACCTTGGAGATCTTGTCGATGCTGTGGGGGGGGAGGGGAGGGGGGAGGGGGCGTAAGGATGAGAAATGCATTTGTACGCAGGCAACGGACGGACATGTGACATGCTGGCACGCGCGCACACACACACACACACACACACACACACACAGATCCAAATACACATACACGCGCACGCACACACCCACAAGCAGCAGCGCTGCGGTTGTTGTTGTTGTTATTTCCAGTTTTTGTCCAGCTGACGGGATTATGAGTGATGTACTGTGCAGCTGCTGGACAGCTGGGCTGAGGGGTGAGTGTAGAGTCCCCACTGGGACTGTGAAACAGGGATACACACTCGTCTGCTGTGCACACACACACACACACACACACACACACACAAACAATACAGCTCCAGCACATCCATTCACACCCCGTTTCAGCACCACAGCACCATCGGGAATTAACACACAAATTTATAACAGACACCTGGACATGTTCACCGAACGCTGTAGTAATGACTAACGCAGCGACTGCGGCGTCTCTCGGCATGCGAAACAGCAGGAGCGGCTCGCAGCAACGCAAACAGACGCAGCGACGCAGGCAGGTAGCCGGGCTGGCCTCGTTTATTTATACCGGCGCTATTAATGGAGTGGGCCGCCTCGGCTCGTACGACGTTCGTTTTTAACGGGATCCGTTTCCAGGGAACGGGCCGCTCTCGCGCCGTCCTGTAACGGACTCGCTGACCCCGCGTGCCACGCCCGCATCCGCCAGAGTCCCGAAACACGAGAGAACGAGCCTATCAGCTGGCCGCGTCCCTGAGCCAATCACAGCGTGGGCTGGCGAAGTTAAGGATATTTAACTGGAGCCCATTTAACTTTGGTTAGCAGTTAGCGAAGGCCCTGGAATGAGTCACACAGCTCACTGGCACCACACAACACCCTACTGCTGCATAGCGCTCCGACTGACAGTCTGTAGGCAGCGTGGGTGTGATTTCATATTTGGACACTAGGGGGCGCGGCAGTCCGTGATCACAGCAGGAATAATGCGGACGCGAAAAGCGTAGGTTTGTTACTGTACTGAACCCACTCCCCCCCCCCAGAGGAATCTGACACAGTGCTATTCTTGCTGCTTCTGCCAGTGCTGTAGTGGCTTTTTCTCACAGACACACACACACACACACACACACAACCACACACAAACAATGCATTTGAGACCCTGCTTTGTCCTGAATGTGTAATCCAGTAAGTAGAACACTGGGTGGACACTAGAGCTAATGACACCATTTAGAAGAGGCTTTTATACATACATGGAACCCAAGACCTTCTTTCACAGTTGGGTGTGTGTGTGTGTTGGAGTGCATGTGTGTGTATGTATGTGCGAGTGTGTGTGTGTGTGTATAGTCACTTGGGAAAGGCGTCGAAGCAGTAGGTCTTCTTGGTGTCGGGGTTAGGGTTGTGTGTGTGTGTGTGTGTGTACTCACTTGGGAAAGGCATCGAAGCAGTAGGTCTTCTTGGTGTGGGGGTTAGGGTTAGGGTACGGTGTGTGAGTGTGTGTGTGTGCGCGTGTGTGTGTACTCACTTGGGAAAGGCATCGAAGCAGTAGGTCTTCTTGGTGTCGGGGTTAGGGTTAGGGTACGGTGTGTGTGAGTGTGTGTGTGTGTGTGTGTGTGTGTACTCACTTGGGAAACGCATCGAAGCAGTAGGTCTTCTTGGTGTCGGGGAAGGCCACCCTCATGCCGGAGGTGAGCGGGGAGTGCAGCACCACGGCGGCGCTCTCGTAGCGTGCGGCCAGGTCCACCGACGGCACCGTGCCGATGCTCTGCCCGTAAATGATCACGTTCTCCGGCCGGATGCCGTACCTGCGGCACGCGGGGAGGGAGGGCGTTAGACACACACGCGCACGGACACGGACACACACAGGCACGCATATTCACACACACACACACGCAGGCCCCAGTTTGCTCAGCATTCAACAATCTCTTATCTTGTACAAAACTCGAGAGCTTTTCAACGACCTTCGAGGACAATGCTCAACATTCTCAATCTTCTCGATGACCTTGCTTGTGTATTATTTATCTTGGAACAGACCGTCGTAAAAAGTTAACAATGCATCTTTGATTAATAATTGTTTTTAAAAACAAACAAAAAAAAAACATCCTCCAGTTTATTTGGAAACCAGCGTATTTACCGAATACTGCAGGCTTCGGGGAAATGAAACTAATGGTTCCCTCGAGTTCACAACAATCTTGGTGTTAAATGTTTGAGATGGGCAAAATTCAGTTCAGCAAAACACGTAACAGAAGCACTAACGCCTAAAAACACCACTGAAGGATAGGCCATGGTGGTCAAAGACCCACGAGAGACCTGCAGTCACATGGAAGCGGCTCATCTTACCCGCGAGGGTCAGAGGTCACTAGAGAGGCTCGCTACAGAACCACCAGATACTCAGCTCTGTGTTCAACAACCACAGACCGTATCATATATATCAACAGCATACACTACGCAATGGAGAACGCATTCACTCTTTTGCTACGTGTGCGTTATCAGTGCTGATAGGAGAGGCATACAGTATCCACTCTGGAACACAGACAGAACCCCTCTCCTGTCAGTTCGGGTCTGACCCCCCTCTTCCTCCATCTTTGGGCGTGGTGTGGTGGGGGGCGATGGGGTGTGAGGTTCAGGCAGAGTGAGAGCATGCTGGAGGGGGTTGTGGGGGGGGCAAGGGAGGTTGTGAGGTTCAAGCAGAGGGAGAGCGTATTGGAGGGGGTTGTGAGGTTCAGGCAGAGCGAGAGCGTGCTGGAGGGGGTTATGGGGGGCAAGGGGGGGTGTGGGGGGTGTGTGAGAGGTTCAGGCAGAGCGAGAGCGTGCTGGAGGGGGTTATGGGTGGGGGGGCGAGGAGGGGGGCAGTCTTGTGACCAGGCCTTGCTGGCTGCACACATTCCTGGGTTTATTAAAAAGAACGTGACCGACACATCAGCTGAGATGCAAAGCCAGGGGGGAAGAGGAGTTCACAGGAGTCCAACCGCACAGAGGGCCAGGCCTCGCAGTCTGTGTATCGCACACACACACACAGACAGTGGCCAGATTACAACACATTTACATACATCTCCAACACAAACCCACATCCAGGACAGGGGAACTTCCAAAACTCACATCGCATCCTTAGTCGCACGGAATTCAGACGTGTTTTTAAGAGCAATGCGGTCAAGCCCAAAGGCTCCCCAGTTTCTACCGGGCTCCCCAACTTCTAAAACCCAGGATCCAAGCGGAACACATTTCCGGTGGCTCAGCGCAAAATGCACGTAGCCTCCAGGTTCGAACAGAGAACAGAATAACTGCTTCTGGCTGTAATGCAGTGCTGAGTTTGATTTAAACAATGTCAGATGGGGGTTACAATGCAGAATAGTAGCCTGTGCAGCACAGCCCAGCCAACCAGTTTAACAGCTGACCAGCACATACAGCCAACCAACAGAGCTAATCAATAGAATACAGCTATACAGTGTGTGTGTGTGTGTATGTGGCAGTCTGTAATTTCTCTGGAGAAGGTCTACTGAATAATGCAGTGCACACACCCTCCCCTCTGCCCCACACAACGGCACCCCCATTCACCTCTGAGCAGAAACGTATGGAAGAATGACACATCAATCCGCATGGCAAACCGTGCATACAGAGAGGAAAGAGTCGTTCATTACTGCACATCCCATAATACCCCCGCCCACCCCCAACCCCTCCCCCAGAGAAATGCCAGGTCCCATACCAACTGCACAGGACGCAAAGCTTCAACATAACTTTTGTTTTTGTAGGAGCTTCAAACTGGGGAACTTAAAAAGACAAAATGACCGGGAACCCAGAAGACCGATCGTCCAACGGCACAGCAGTTAAGCCGGACAGCGCCATGATTGACATCCTGCCTGGCCAGTCATTTGAGAGTCCCAGTAGAGTTCAAAGTGACATTGAGAGGAGGGAAGACGGCTGACCTGCTCATAGAACAGTGCTGTGGAACCGCCCCACCCCCTCTCCCTGGGGGGCTGACTGAGGTGAATATTTAAAGATGAGCAGTCGGTGCAGACTGACTAATCACAACCGAAAGGCCGCAGGATCTACATGCCTTCACACGCGATTCACACGGCTTTCAGGCAGCTGAGCCTGAAGGACCAGGAGCAGCACCGCTGATCACAGATCCCCCTGCTCACGGGGCTGCTCTTCGGCGAGCGACCGGGGATGCTCCGGAAACAGACCGCCAAGGCTCCGCCCCCTTCCCCGCCTCGCGCGAATCTGCACGCCCCACAGAACGCAAAAAAACGTCCATTTTGCAAAGCTACTGAGCCACACGTGAGAAAGAGCGACAGCTTCGTCAAAACAGGGGGAGGGGAAAAAAAACCCAGCGGTTAGAGGAAGCCGAAGCAGGAAACACCGCGGCAGAATGAGCCGCTCGGCCTGCGCGGCTCGAACCTGACGCCGCGCGGAGGACAGGCTCGCCGCCACGGGCCCGACTGACGGCTAAATTAGCTTCAGAGCTCCAGCGCTCTCACTGGCTGGGCCTTTAGCCCTGCTGCTGACACACAGAGAGCGGGGGAGGGCGTGCGAACGTACCGATGCGGTCCTTTCTCTGATATTGAGCCGCTGGCAGGCCAATCAGACTGAGCCCTGGAGCTCCAGAGAACACCAGCGAGCGCAAACGTCCATTTTCCAGCCTTCGATTGCTTTAGATTGTCGCGCAGCGAGGTCACCGGGGGCAACCGGAGAAGGCCCACCAGAAGGCTACTATCATTAATTATTCATAACTCCCATCATGCCTCGCTTCCTGTGGGCCTCTCCCGCCGTCTCCTCGGAGACTCGAGCGGAGTCCGTGTCATTTGCTTTGCCTCTGCGTCGCGGGGGGTCAGAGGTCAAGGGTCAAAGCGTGTCAGCTAATGGCTATCGGCTTTCAAAAGAGACTGCTGAAAGAGCTTGTCCAATGTGTTGCACAAGAACACGTCAATAAATTCGGGTTCTTAACAAAACGCCCCCCTCCATACCCCCCTTTCCTCTTGCAGAAATGAGAACTACATGTGACCTCCACTTCTTTCATTTAAAAAGGTTTCACTTTTTACCCTCAAAACATAATATCCAAATATTATTCATATCATATTCAAATTCACATTTGTATGTGTGCAATCACTTCAGCTGGTTCTTCGGTTGGCTTGATGTCAGCTTGGCTCATTCTGCTGAGTTCAGTAAGTTTCACACTTGAATTGAAAATGAAACTTTCAGTGAGCATACTGGCCCAGGCTAGTGATTTTAGCCCACCCACAATCCCCTCTGCTTCATCAGGCGCCTCAAACAGCTGGTGCACGCAGGGCTTTAACAGAAGCAGCAATCAATGAGATTAAGCAGCACTGACTGATGCTCAACTGCATAACAGGCTAGCTGATAGGCAATGCGACATGAATGTGAGAAAAACAATGTTACTGCTTACATCTCATTTTTAATTCAGTGAAAAGCAAAGAGAGCAAAATCTGTTTGCCTCCTGTGTCCTAGGAGTGCTTTCGTGCGTACAAACGTCACCATCACTGGAACAATGAAGGAAGGAATGAATGAATGAACGAACGAGTAAAAGAAAACATCTTGTCTGCAAACGCCCTTCAATTCTGCCCTTGTTTGATCCTGTCACACGCTAAGCAACGTCAACCGTTTCCCACACCGACTGTCACGCAATAGACAGATAACACTGGTGAGTGACATCGTTCAGAAGGCCTGAGGTTTGCTGACGACGAACCGCGTGGGAGGGGTCAATACCGTTGGCCCCGCCCACACTGGGAGGCGGTCTCGAGTCGAACAGATGCGTCCTCGGAACCGTGAAGAAAGCGCTTTTCTCACGCCTCGAGAACCCAGCGCTCCGACGTAAGCAGGGCTGAGCCCTGCAGCTCTCCCGCAGATCGACGGATGAGGAAGCCACCGCGGGTTTTTTCTTCCCCCTGCCGCGTGTTTCCCTCAAACCCGCCGTCACGCTCTGTCTGCGCCGCCGCCGCCGTCGCCTGAGGACCCGACTGTACGCCCGTTGCCTAGCAACGGGTCAATATTTGACTCCAAGGATCGGCGGCGGCCTGGAGCGCCGCCAAGGCGAGAGACGGAGAGGAAATTACGGCGAGCGAACGGCGGGGAAGGCTGCCACGGCAACCGGCCGGATAGAACCGGAGCCCGCAGACGCGCGCAGCGGGGGCTCTCAAAACCCACCCCCAACCGCCTCCCACCCCCCCGTCCCCCCCCAAAATACACGCCCCCACACACCTGTTCAGTCTGCTTCAAAATACCATCTCCCACTCAGATACCCCCACCTAGCAGAAAATCTGCTCTCCCATCCCATTACCCCCACCTAGCTCAAAATCCCCCCAAACATTCCATTACCCACAACTAGCTCAAAATCCCCCCAACCATTCCATTACCCACAACTAGCTCAAAATCCCCCCAACCATTTCATTACCCCCACCTAGCTCAAAATCCCCCTCATCTCCCCTGCCTGCCTCAAAACGCACTCTTAGTTAATCTAATCCCCCCCCCCCTTTCAAGATTACTCCAGCCACCTCAAAATTCCACCCAGGCCCACCTACCTGAACCTGGCCATTTGTTAAAACATAATCTCCCCAGCCACAGCTAAAATTCTCCCGGAAAGCCCCAGGCCAGGTCCTGCATCTGAAGTTTACACAACGAGCTTACCGCCCGCACCCCGCCCCCCTCCCCCACCCCCCCAGGCCACGCATGACACCTTCCACCTGGCAGCCAGACCGACCGAGCCGCTCCTGTCAGACGAGGCCCCTTCCGCGGGTTACCAGCGGCAACAAGAGCCGTCGTTCCGGAGACCGTCACCCGGGGCCGCACGCTTGTAATCTCGCTCGGCAGGAAACGAAGAGGCGAATTAATGACGAATTCCTTCCACCTTCCACAAAAGCTAAAACAAAACAAACCAACAAAAAAAACCTGAAAAACAAGCTGCCTTCCCCTCACCCCTGTTTTACAGGAAAACTCAACTCAAACTCGTAACTTAACCAGGAACTTGGATTTAAAAAACAATGCATGCAAATTCTGGAAGTGAAGACTGCACCAAGGGCAGAATCCTAATTTAGCTCGTTGGAGAGCAGGAGTGATACAACTTTAATGAGCGCGTCTGAAATGAGTCACTGATTTTATTCAGGGAATCACGAGACTAGATTCTCATTCTGGGACTCATCTTTTCTTCTCTCCCATCCACCCTCTGGCTACATCCTACCCTGTCTCAATCCAGCCGGCCTAACCCCTTCCCCTCTCTCCCTCTACCTCTCTCTATCCTTCACTCCCTCTCACGTCTTTTTCTCCCATCGCCCCATCTCTGAACCCCAGTTTCGGTCCAGCTCCTCAATCATCCTGGTGTGAAAGTGACAAGCAGGTAACACTGACCATTTTTTTTTGTTACACCCCCACACTGGTGACCCCCCCCCCCCCCCCCCCCCCCCCCCCACCTCAATGACAGAGCAAACCTCCTGGGGTCGGACCGGGACAGGCGACAGAGGTAACCTCCAAAGCTCCGTTTGGATAAAGACAGCTGCGGAACACGGACACAAACAGCAATTTGGGCAGATTATAAGGGGGTCCCGCAGACTCCCGCGCTAAAGGGGCGTGTGAAGGAGCCGCGCAGGTAAACACAGGTGTGCCCGCTCAGCGGCCACGCCCGCTGACTCATCACACGCTCACCTGAGCTGACATCCAAACACGCGGAGGGCACGCCCTGCTGCTGACAAACATGCACATCCTTCAGAAACGCACACGCGCACACGCGCGCGGAGAAACGAGTTACACTTCACACCCAACACGCGCGCACGCACGCACACCTGGAGAAACGAGTTACACTTCACACCCAACACGCGCGCACGCACGCACACCTGGAGAAACAAGTTACACTTCACACCCAACACGCGCGCACGCACGCACACCTGGAGAAACAAGTTACACTACACACCAAACGTATACACACGCCCACACACACTACAAATGTCTGAAGAAACAAGTAACACCATTGTACCAAGTAATACAGAAACTCACACACAGGCAGACAGACACACACACCACTCTTTTCTTATCACTGGATTACATAACTACAGCACTGCCCTGGACTCTAGCACACAGGACTGTAATTCACACAGAAAAGAAGACTTGGCTCTCTGAAATGAGGGGGGGGGGGGGGGGGTGGGGGTGGGTAACAAGGGCTGCGACCCCATTCCCATTGGCCGTCTGCGGGTTGTTTCCAGGGAGATGCTCCGACGTGGCGCGGGAGGTTAAATCAAGCGCGGAACGCTCCTCCTTTAAGGCCGATGAGGAGAAGGAAAGGGTCTTCCTGCTTTCTGCGGGGGTGGGGGAACCCAAACGGGAGGCGCAGGGAGGCTCCTGTTGGGGGGGGGGGGTGTTATACAGCCAGTGTAGAGCCATCTGAGCCACTCCAGGTCTTAACAGAAGCAGGCCGCCAGGATGAGACATCTTTCCTCGTTATCATTTCAAGCTTAATGCAGAAGCGCACACCGCTGGTTTAGGTGCAGTTCTGTCGGTAGTTTTGACCTAGAGAATGTGCAGCAGTCCGCCTCGGTTTGGAGCGAAGCAGAGCCAGTCATTTGTTTCCTATGGTGAGATTGGTTTGTATTCTGGCCATTTATCTCTCTTCTTACGAGGGCAAAGAGAGCGTAGAGGGCTCCCACTTAAAATGAAGAGCCTGACTGAAGCGGAATAATGAATGGGCGGAATGAGGAGAGAAGTCACGATGTCAGCAGTTTCAGGTCTGAGGCTGCCGTACATCAGCCAGTGATCCCTGCTCAGCGTGCTGGGCAATGTCACTCCACACAGAATATAAAAACACCGTCTGCCAACCGCACACCTCTCTCCTCCTGGCCACTTAGCTCACATCTCTCTCACCGTGTCTCAGTTTTTCGCACGCGCACGCGCACGCGCACGCGCACACGCACACGCACACGCACACGCACACGCGCACGCACGCACGCACGCACGCACACACGCACACACGCACACACGCACACACGCACACACGCACACACGCACACACGCACACACGCACACACGCACACACGCACACACGCACGCAGGGAATCTTTACCACAGACAGGCGGGAGAATTCAGCCCGGAGAACCTGTCAGTGACGCCTGCACGGCTCTCCTGAAGACGTTGTCCTGTCATACGCAGGAGCGTTTAAGGACAGCGTAGCAGCAGAACTCTTTACACTACGAGTGCTCAGCCCTGCACAGAGAGGGGGGTACAGTACGCCACTCAGGACAGGACTGCTCACGATGTCACTGATGTCACTCGCCAGGGTAAGTGAGCTGGGCTGGTGAACTCAACACTCACTCTCCCTCTCCGTTTCCCTGTCCCCTACTGCACCCTCCCCCTCCACCCTCGCTCTCCTCCTCAACCCCTACCAAACCTCTCCTTTGCCCCCTCCCCCTCCACCCTCTCCCTCTACCCCTCCCCCACCACCCTCTCTCCCTCCCCCTCTATCCTCTCCCTCCATCCTCCCCCACCACCCTCTCTCCCTCCCCCTCTATCCTCTCCCTCTACCCCTCCCCCTCTCTCCCTCCCCCTCTATCCTCTCCCTCCATCCTCCCCCTCCACCCTCTCTCCCTCCCCCTCTATCCTCTCCCTCCATCCTCCCCCACCACCCCCTCCCAGTCTCTGTACTGTAGTAGTCTTGGCAGGTGTTTCATTTCAGACTGCAGGCTTCAGTACACAAACAAAGAAACCGCTTCAGCTCACACATTTCTTTACCCCACACTGGGGCTGATACCCCCTCTCTTTACCCCACACCAGAGCAGATGCCTCTTTACCCCACACCAGGGCAGATAACCTCCTAAAAATGTATCAGCATGTCATTGCACAGGCAGAGTAGTTCTTTTTCAGCTGACCAGGTGGAAGTCACCTGCAAAGAAGGCCAGCCCCACACTAGTCCTGTGTAGAGGGCTTCATGGGCTACAGCAAGGCTGAGATACTGAAACGATGGGACTGAAACAGCCAGTCCCCCCCCCCCCATAGGGACAGCGCACAGAGGCAGCCAGCACCAGCCCCCCCCCATAGGGACAGAGCACAGAGGCAGCCAGCCCCAGCCCCCCCCCCCATAGGGACAGCGCACAGAGGCAGCCAGCACCAGGCCAGGCTCTGCAGATGAATTTCAGGCCCCGAGGTAGAGCACTGACGGCAGAAGTTCACAGAGCAAGCAAACGTGTTAGAGTTCACACGGTCCACAGAAACTGGGGGAAAGGTCCCCTCCCCCCCCCCCCAAACGCCCCCCACCGCCTCAGCGCCCCCGTGCCAGTCCGGAGGAAGACAAAGCTTCTGTTCACTGCGGAGGTGTTGATTTAGGCAGCAGGTCCAGCCCTGTGTGTCTGTTCCCCCTCTCTCTCCCCTCCCCCCCCTTCTCCTTTCTTTGCTCAGAGTCCCTCGCTTTCTCTCTCCCACACTCGACTAATAGGAGCCGAACCCGTTTTTGTTCCAGACGGCCTTCGCTTTCCTCAGGGGGCCGAACCGAGACAGAGGGGGCGGGGCACAGCGAGGCTTGGGGGCGGAGCTCTAACGCCACACTTCACTGCCAGGCCAGAGACGGGCAGCAAACACTCTTACAGCGCTGCATTCTGGGTAATCCCCAGACACAGCACCAGCATCAGAGCTACCCAAAATGGTGAACAGTTACACGCCCGGATGGAAACACTCACGCGCACACACACTGACGGACAAGACACAGACAGAAACACACACACACACACCACAAAACACACAGTTTAGCCACAGCAGTAGCATCACTATGATCAAGGAGAGACTGTGTGCTTTTGATATGGAAACTAGGAGTGGGTCTGATTCATGTTCAAAGTCGGGGGGGCGGGGGGGGGGGACGGAGGACTGCACTTCTCACCCCCACTCTTCCTTAAAACCTTCCTGGGGAGGGGGAGGGGGAGGGGGGGGCACCACTGGAAATGCAGTCACTGCACAATGAAGCTACATGATCCACATGAATCTACTCTAGTGCAGGTACCTTCCAAGAAAAGGAGCTGGCTCTGGACCAGATACATTTTCTGGAATGAAGGACCTCTGCCACACTGACCCGCGCATATTGACAAGCTTTCTAAGAAGCCTGCCGGTTATACTCCGCCTCTGCCCAGCGATCTGACAGGCCCACTCACAGATGTGTGATTTGAGAAAGAACAATGACCTATTAAAGCTTCTCTCACCCTCTCCTCCGGGTTAGAGTTCTCAATCACGCTCGCGCTTCAACACTCACTGCAACCTCCACTGTCAGTTGGGCTGAGCACAGATATAAGAGCTCTACCGGGCTCCCACATTATTAACCTTTGCTCCTGAGTATGGACGTGTGCTAACTGGAAAAATACATTAAGGAGCACGTCTACTAACTGGGATGCTGTAACTGTGCTCCTAAATTCTTGGGAGCTCAGAGCACATACACACCTTGTGTTTGCACGAGCTCTAATCCAAAGCAGGGCGTGGCAGCCACAGCTTCTCAACTCATCACAGTTGGCAGGGTGGGCAGGATGTGGGCATGAATCAGGGGCTAGACGCGACATGTATAACTCAGACAAACCTGCAGTTACCCGACTGACCAGCAGGGGGCCGGTGGCATGCAGCGAGACGTCGTCGCCTGGCCCGAATGGAACCCTCCCGTCCCCGGGTGCCGCTGGACCGCAGCGCGGGTCGACCCGCAGGGCTGCCGACCGCAGCCGCCACTGGCACGGTCCCCCAAATCAAAAACGCGTGATTAACGGTCGATCCGTTTTTGCGCTGCACTGCAACTCGCAGCCACAAGCAGCATTTTATTACCAAATTAAGTTAGCGCTTGATTTATCGAAAAGACAGTCTCGGCAGATATTTTTAAAGGACATGTGGGAGGGGGGCAGTTAACCGAGCTGACTGCTGTAATTCCAGATCTGAGTTTAGCCTAATTGGCATCTGAGATTTAAGCATCCAAGGAAGACAGGTAGGCCGCTTCCTCTGGGAAACGTTTAAGCAGGACGTACTGTACCACAAACACAAAAACACTTTTTACACTCATTTATAAATGGTTTGATCTCATAACCTCATCATAAATGCCTTTTAAATGGTAATTTACTTTAATTCATTTTTAAATCTATGATGAAATAAACACCTAGGGGGAAATTCCTAATATCTGCAATGTAAAATAAGTTTAGAAAAGTAAAATTGAAATACAGATTTTGCCCTTTTTAACAGGCAGAAAGACGACGCCCATGGGTCACGTGACCTGAATGACATCAGACTCCACATATGTGCATTACAATCTGTGGCCAGTATGTCAACAGAAACTGAGCGTGTTACACCACTGCACAAACTCTGAAGCAACTTCCCACTGTTAACCCAATCGAGACAGCAATCCCGAGCAGAGAGCCGTTTCTGTACTACACTACCCACAAGACACTGGAGTCTCATCTTAAGCAGTCAGAACGTCCTTAAGGGATCGATAAATAGCCGACGGGTGAAAATAGAGTATGAAACAACTTAGTCGGACCCGCGCAGCGCCGCGTAAATTCTTCAACCCCTCCCCCCCCGCCGTCCGAGCGCCTGCTTTCGCTAGCGGTCTGCTGGCGGGCTTCGAACGGACGTCGGCGCCAGCGAAGAGAAACCGTCCCTCTGGAAACCGGACACAGCCCCGGAATCCCGATCGCTAAACAAGCAGGGAGCCACTCGAGCGAGGCCAGCTCCTCCCCCAGACCGCTGGGAGGAAAGCGCGGCTCGTTCAGCCAGACGAGGGAACAGGCAGTTCTGTTCTCCCGCGCTCCGCGCACTCCAGCCTCTGTACGGCCTCTCACCGACTCCCTCTCAGCATCCCCAACAGAAAGGACAGGAAGAGAGAGTACACAGGACCAAGATACCCCTAACTGACAAGACAGGAAGAGAGGGAATACAGGACCAAGATACCCCTAACAGAAAAGACAGGAAGAGAGAGTATACAGAGCCAATATACCCCTAACTGAAAAGACAAGAGAAAGAGCATATAGAGCCAAGAAACCCTAAAAGAAAGGACGAGAAAGAGAGTATATATAGCCAAGATACCCCTAACAGAAAGGACAAGAGAAAGAGAGTATATATAGCCAAGACACCCTAACAGAAAGGACAAGAAAATAGAAAGAGTATATAGGTCCAAGATACACCAAACAGAAAGGCCCAAAAGACAAAGAAAGTATATAGCCCCAAGATATTCCTGTGGCAGTCCTCCTGAAACATGACGCCCCAGAGCCCATTTCTGATTCATCTGAGCATATTTCTACACTGCACGCCGTCTCCGCGAGCCAGCTTTTCCTGGAACTGGCAGGAGAAAAAAACTGAAAGATTATGTCATTTCATATTCCCTGCCAATTAAATCATCTGCCTACTTTAAAGCCACCGTAACTCCCCAACCCCCACTCCGCTTAACTGAAATCCCATGCGCTCCCTCTCCCAGTATCCTGATAATTAGATAAAGTCCAGTATTCTTGTACTTTGACCAAATAAGATTAGAGTGACAATTTTCTGCGTGTAAAAGAGACGATAGGAATACAGAAATAAAACGCATCTGGTGAAGACGGAGGCCTTCAGACTGCTCAGCATTGAGCTCTGGCCTGACATAACAGGCAGGGGGTTGGGGGAGGGGTTGATCAGTTGCAGAGAGAATCCAGTGCTCCAACAACGTGCTCGGTCACTGCCCGACAGGGGAATCGGGGGATGTCCACGCGCCCAGCCAATGGAGCGGTCCGACTCGTTTTTCCACTGGCTCACTTTTCAGTTTAAAAAAAAAAAAAAAGGTAAACACGAGCCCGTGCATTAATCAGTTGGCCCCAAACAGTCAAGCGGTTTCCCCAAACGAGGCAGCCGTGCTGCTGGAACACAGATGAGAATCAATGGGGTTAGCCCTCCCGGACACTGATGACCCGTTCCTCACTCTACAAAAAACGGCGTCACACAGCAGCGAGAGCTTTCCTGGGGCGGGTAGGGGGGGCTGGGGTGTTGCCAGGATACCAGGGCCCCCGGGCAACCCCCCACCCCCCAGCCAGCATCAAAAAGAGATCAATTCACGATCACCGGCTTAATGTGCAAAACTCCATGAAGCATCTGGCGGATTGCACTGGTGAGGAAATCGACAGAAGAGGCATATCAAAATGCCAAAAGCCAAACTTACCCTTGTGATGTACATGTGGGTATGCAGCCACTCCCCGCCGGATCAGTTTTTGTTGTGTAAACTAAAGCATCGCAAGATGTTTTCACACAGCAAGTTTAGCGAATGTTCACACAGCAAGTTCAGCAAGTTTTTTTTTTAAATAAATTTGGATGAAAATCTGTGTGACTTAGAGGTGCGCGCACACACACACGCACCCCCACACGCACGCACGCACACGCACACACAGTGACGCAGCAGTATGGTGTGAGAAACAGGAGAGGTCAGCTGTTCTCTCTGCGCGTGACCACAGCAGACTCTGAGGGCCCTGTTTTCTAAAACACCCCCCACCCCCCCTCCCCTCCCAAAACACAAGTTACACCACAGCTGTGAGCGCCAGGCCCCAGGATGACATCAGCAGGACCCACCCTTTCAGCGATCCCAATGGAAACCGATTACCCCCCCACCCCGCCCCCCTGTTACTGCAACAGGCCCATTCATTTTAATGCTCAACCAATCAGCTTCCTAGGTTGGGGGTCTCTACGATTGGCTAGTCAGGCAATGTGCAATGTGGGCATGTTCTGGGCAAGACACAATCATTCTTAGCTTTTTTTTTTTTTTTAAATTAACTTAGAACTAAAAAATACAAAGCCTTTAAAATGTTCCCACCCCCACACACACACACAGATGGGTTACCTAAGGACTATCCAACAACAGACATAGATTAACATGGCCCTCCAACCAAGAGAGCTGCCGCACCAGGACCACGGCACCATAGCCCATGGAATCAGTTAGGCCTGCACTGTGGCTTATTTCCAATTACAGAGCGCGAGGGAGAAGAAAACAAACCAAATAAAATAACAGGCCTCAGGCGGTAGTTCACCCCTCTATTAAAACTTAAAGACCTTGTGCATGGAAATACCACCACGGCAGGAGGAGAGAGAGCCCGCTTAGAAGAAGAAAAAAAAAGAAAGAAAGAAAGAAAAAATAGCCGCACTGAGGTGGAACGGCTATTCATCTCGTTGCTCGCTGCAGAGAATGAAACCGGTGGCGTGAAAGCCAGCGTGTACGTTTGCAGAAGCGACCGGGCTTATGCAATTCCTGGAGACCGCTGTTCATCTGCCTGCCCACAACAGGCGTGGGAGCAGCGACAACACACACGCAATACAGCTGGGTTCGGTACGCCGAGTGTGTGTTGTGCATGCGTGTCCGTGCGCGTTGTGTGTTTGCGAGTGTGCACGGGTGTGCTTGTCTGTGTCCACGTCAGTATTATAGAAGAAGCATAACCTGCTGCTGAGGATTTGAGAGACCCTTCATTGCCACATGCTTTAGCGCATAGCTGCTCCTGAACGGCATCTAAAGCCTGTGCATTTCTACTTCATTTGCATATTTATGCACACACAGACCTGGGCTGGAGGGGGATGGGGCAGCTCGTTTTATTCAGGCAGGATCAGAAAACAAGAAAGGATTCATCTTTAGTGTGGGACTGAAAAACTCGCTCACAAATAACAAGAAACCAAATGACTAAACATGCAATTATCGAGAGAGAAATTCTCACAGCTGCATGCTATGCTTATGAGTTAGTGCCTGTGCAGAGTTACCACCCAATACGTCTGTTAACTGCACAACACAAAATGCAGTGCGCATTTGGCCCATTCAAACCCCCAATTTACTGAAGAACAGAGTATTCTCAGAGCAATCCACAAAAAAGGCAGGCAGGCGTGGTATTGCGAGAAAGGTGGGGGAAACCACTCCTTTAAAGATTCATTTTTTTTTAGTTCTCCAACTGACAATCAAGTTACACAGTAACCCATTTAAATCTTATTGCCAAAATGTGCCGAATCATTTCAGAAAAAGCTTATGGGGGGGAAAGAAAAAGGAAAACATCCACCCATGCTCCGCAAGAGGATAATGTGAACAGTGGAATGCTGCCAGAAGTCATTGAGAAAAAAGGCAGCAGGGAGAGATTTCAGCAAATTTGGGGAAGACATTTTGAAAAAGTTCACGCTCGGCGGTAAACACAAGCTAGTGGCCAACGGCCACAAAGTCCTGGACGTTTAGGTCCCCACCGCACATGCTCTGGTGTCAAAAAGCCCCATAAGTCAAACATGAACTGGCTTCATGCACCAGTGAGAAGCTCCTCCAGGAATCCACAGAATCAGAAAGGTGAAGCTGTCTCCAGTTCTCATATATCTCCATGTGCCCTACCACCTCTGGGATCGAGACGTGACTTGCACCGTTTCCGACGCCTGGCGAGGACCCCTTACGCAATATCAGAGAGAGCAAAGGCCAGGCTGGGACTGAAGAGCCCATTCAGATTGACAGATCTCACCCACGGCACCGCACTGCGCTGAAACAGGAGACAGGGGGCTGGACGTGGGTGGAAGGGGGCCGGCCTTCCAGTCAGGTCAAGCTAGCATAGGGCCGGAATCATTAAAACCCATCAGAGCAGAGGAAACGCAAAGACCTCGGGGGGAGGGGAGGGGAGGGCAGGGGCAGGGCAGGAGGCGGAAGTTTGCGATGAACGAAAAAGGCCACGGCTGGGGATCGAGAGAAGGGTGGCCGTCCCGAACGAGACCCTGACAGGACTCCAGCAGGGTTTAGAGGGACGGAAAGGGGTGGAGAGGCAGGGATTGGTTAAAAAAAAAAAAAAAAAAAAAAAAAAATGAATATGAATTTTAAAAAAAAAATGAAATATGAAAGCGAAGCGGTCGGCTTACCGCGTCCTCAGGGCGTGCCACGCGGCGTCCACGTCGGCGTACAGGTTCTTCTCCGACGGCTTGCCCGAGCTGGCGCCGTAGCCCGAGTAGTCGTAGGAGAAGACGTTGCAGTTGATCCGCGAGCCCAGGCCGATGTAGAAGCTGCTCATCTGGCCCAGGTCCACCGCGTTGCCGTGGGAGAAGAGCAGCGTGAACTTGGCGTTGGGCGAGCAGCGGACGAACATGCAGGCGATGCGGCTGCCGCGGGCCGTGCGCGTCATGAAGCACTCGATGGCGTCCCTCTCGCGGGCCGAGTACTGCCAGTCGGCGCGCTCCGACAGGTGCAGCGTCCAGCGGGAGCCGCTCTCGTCCGAGATGACCGTGTAGGTGGGGTCCGGGGGCAGGAAGGCCAGCTTGGAGGCGATCTTGCTGGGGCACGGCGGGCAGCAGAACAAGCAGCACAGCTCGCTCAGGGACAGGTGGTTCATTTTCTACTCTGAAAAGAAAAGGGAAAAACCAAATAAAGACCGTGTTTTCAGGGCCCGAACGTCGGCGAGGTGCGGGCCAGAGGTCCTATTTAACCAAGAGACGCACACGTTTCTGGGTTACGTCCCTCAAACGGTGTACATAATTAAGGTCGGGTACTGGACGGGGAACTGAATCCTAAATCCTGAATAAACAAAGGCAAGAGAACACAGTCTGCAATCCATTTATTTCTCAGTGTCCCTGAAAAGAGACAAGCTTGCACTGAAATCAGTTACAGTGCTACTATGCCCACGTACGAACCTATTTTAAGCCCCGCCCATACGGGACATCAGCCAATTATTCTTTCACATCAAGGAGGAAGTGCTAGCTGCACTAGGAGTGCCTACACATCACAAGGCTGAATGACAAAACGAATGTCATACATTTTCCTTCACGGCAATGATAGTCTTGGTTGCGATGTGGATTTATCCTGCGGGTATTCCACAAAGGACTGTGCTTGCTGAACACTTAGTCAATACAGGAATGTAACATAGCTTCTATGACACCAAGCTAAAAACCTAAATAGGCTCATTTCAAGAGTGCAATCTACAGGGTATAGGCTAAATCTCCCCCAGACCAGGCCAAATAGCAATTAGGCTCCATTTGCAGAAAATGGTGTTGTACTCGACCAGTCAAATGAGGCATTCTTCATGTTCAAAAAGAGAAGCTACCTTGATAAAAGAACCCATTGGCACTGCGGCCGGAAGCTGGGCCATGCGTTACAATGCAACACCATGGAGGTGAATTAACATAGTAACCTGAGCGATGTGCCAGTGAGTACATTTTCTACAGTCGACGGAATAAACCAGAAGCATCAGTGCACTGTGCGTGACAGATGAGATAAAACATTTACTATGTTCACGACTCGAAACAAACAGGGAACGTAGCGATTAACCAAGGCCTCTACAAAATGTCTACATTCTGCCGAGCAACCGGCACGGTTTTTTTCTTTTCATATTTACAAGACGATTCACTTGAGTTCACCCATAGCCAATTAGGCTGATCATTATGCCTGCCTAGAAGTACCTTCCTCAACTGCTTCCCCCTTTAACCTTTCTACTTACTCTGAAACGACTTTAGTAAAACAGACCCTGGAGGTGTTCATTTCTCTGGCATTCACTATTCAAATATTATGGATCTAGGTTATAGAGTTATCAAACAGCTAAAACAACTTCACTCGCTTGTTTAAATTAATTTATTTGTATTTTTCTTTTTCTTTTTTAAACACAAAATGTGTCTACAACGGACACCCTGAACAGGCCCAACGAGAAAGGCACAAACATTCTCTTTGTGAAACGCACAGAATGCGTATGCAAATGAGTTAATCCATTAGCGCTCTTCTCCCAGAAGCGCACGCTCCGCACAAGCTTTTCTCCACGTATCTTCCAGCGGAATTCAAAAGCAGACCTGCACAAAATAATGGCTGGCCTAGGAAGAGTGGGGGGAGGAGGGGGGTTAATGCATGAAGTCTTCAGTGTGCAACACCGTTTCTTTGGCTCTCGTGAAAACATAAAATTCAAGCTGCAGTTCAAACAAGGGCTAACAATACCGCCACTATATTCCCATTGCTCAAAGGACAGACTGTTTGCCTTTGCAAAAGTAAAAGATTTCATGCCCAACAATAGCAGGGGGGGGGGGGGGGGGATCTAAAATGACTTCAATTAATAAAAGTATGCTGGTAATGGGCAAAAGGACTAGAAAGCAGCAAATATCAATATGACAATGCAATATGAATGTTATGCATTGACCTTGGTATGAGTGTTCCATTTCCACAGAGACAAATGTACACTGTTCATTTCATTATGAAATTAAATTAAAAAATGAATGGGTCCTTTCTTGTATTAAACAAAAACAAATAAAGGAATATGAAAACATGTGCCTATAAATACACATTTCTGTCTCCCAAGCAGACTTCAACGTTTGAAAAAATGACACGAGTTGACCCACCAGTTTCTTCTGCGCTTCGTACTGAAGCGCATTGTAGCTATATGACTGGGTTTCCTGTCTCGAATGAAACATTCGCAATCTCGTGATTACTGAAATATCAACCGATTTTGAAAGGCGTTTGAGCAACTGCCGAGTAGCACTGACAGCAGGTACAAAACCGTCCCGTTGCACAGAACAGGGGACGCCAGAGACGTAAACAGACTCAAAAGTAAGACCCTACGTCCAAAAAGCAGGTCAATGTTGTTTCCAAGTGCAGGCTATGATGAAACCAGGACCCCAGGCCTGTGGAGGAGGGGGGGGGGCTTCGGGACTGCAGTTTTTCACGCCAAGGAGTGAAACAGAAGCTGCCAAAAGATCTCTAGAGGGAATTAAACGAGATGACAATCTATTCTGGTGTTCCTGATGCATGACAGAAACGATGACTCCTTGGTTAGCAGGCTTTCTATCTACATCAAAGCACACATGAAATTACTATTCTTACAATTCTAGATTAGCACCTATCCAGCAAAATGCAAATATGCATGAGTAAAGTGTCACCAACTAACTTACACGTATGAGAGCTATTTTTAAATTAGCTAGGAATAAAACACACATTCCAGTCTCCGTTACCCTTTACGCCCTGTAGTCTTCGGATGGTGCCAAAACGTCTTCACCATAACTCGTTAATTCAGGGGTGTCTCAGCCGTTTCAAGGACTGCTTTCATTCTGAACCCCAAAATAAAATTTGCATAACTTAACAAGTGCTAAGCAACTAGCTATTACAGATAAGGTTAATTCCGCGTCTCTCCAACACGCTACTGAAATAAATTCAGTCCAGCTAATAAAAATGTCCGCACTAACTTCATTAGGTAACGAACGCAAGTTAGCACATTGGCTTACTTTATCGGGCGGTTTATTTGACATTGACATTTGGGCGAAATGACGGTCACAACATAAACTAGTACACAACTACATTTTGAGAATTCGTAATAATCCCGAAAGAGCTTCAAGAAATAGCTGTCCTAAATTGCATTACCAAGAATAGATTTGGTTTGATACCAGGCGAAGGAGAACATTGGCTATAACGTCAGACCCATAGCTAGCTAGCCAACTTCCTCAAACACAAATAACGCTAGGTAACGCTCCTGTACGCAAAGCAAATATAACTTCGGTTGGCCCAGCTAGCAGGCTAGACCTATTAGCCAGCCTAGCTTTGCAAAGAACAAAGCTGACTATTATTGGAAACAGCTGACCAAAACGCGGTACTGAAAGGATAGCTGGAAAATGACTAACGTTGTTACTCAATCTCGACAGCTACCTAGCCAATTAGCAAGGCAATGTCCACGTATTAATTGGTAAACTGAAGTACCCAGCTCAAGACACAAGCGAATCAATAGAATTTTATCGGTCTAAATTAAATGTAAAAAAATAAAAATAAAACAGTGGACAGCTATCCTAGTTACACACATATCTACGATTGTGCAGTTGCTTTAAGACTAGCTATGGTTACCTCAGATAACGTTAGACACAAACCTCAAGCGTCCCGCAGAATCAGATTTGGATGATGGTGTTCAGAGCAGCAGACACTGTAACTGCTTAGCGCTAACCGGCAAAGACAACCCTTTACCCTTTCTGCTATCGCTAGACGTCGTCTCGTATCACACAACACGGCTCGTTCCTCAGTCCGTTTCGCGAAGACAGCCAACCGCTTGCAGAATCGACCCAAACCAAGCTCCGGCTTTTTGTTATCAATCAATCTTGTAAACATGTGGTCCAGTTAGCTAGTTATACACTTCATAAAACGGTAGAAACGATGATGGTAGTGCTTCAAATAGCATTCGCCAAAACCCTTGTTATCAATCCCGTCTTTAGTTTCAATTTCAGCTCCACAGCAGACAATAACCACCTTGGTATCGGCTTTTCTCATAAGATCACCGCCTTCTTCTGTTTTCATAGAAGAAACTGTGCAGGCAAAAACAGGAAAATTAAAGCCTCTTTAACCAATAAGAATTGACAGGCGTGAACGAGGACCAATGATAGCCATTATTAAAGGTACAATAAGGTGGGTACAATGCGTTTAGAGTGTCACCTACGAGAACCAATAAAATACTACAACGGTAGAGTTAACCAATATGATTGCTCACAAGGCGTGGTTTCTTGTGGAATGACGTAATGCATTTACTTTCACTCAGTCTACTCACATCGGAGAAAAAGAGAAAAAATTCAAGAAAACGGGGCGCCCATGGGAAAAGACGACAGCAAATACCCGCCAATCCTGTGTAGCTAGCAGTCGATGAAATGCAAAAAAAAATCTATACATGTATAAATAATAAATGATATTAAAAAAGTAAAGGAAGACGTCTTGCCGGGTTGAATGACGACATTGAATCGGCTGTTTGGTTCCGGGTAATGCTATGAATGCCCTCGTAAAGCAGCCATGTGGTTTTGACTTGGTTTTTGTCCTTACTGGAAAATCCGTGTTTATAGCTTAATTGCTAACTATGAGTTCTCAGAAAGGAAACATTTGTCGGACGCGAGGACAGAGGTACCAGAACTCAACTGCCTTCAAAAACGATAAGTACGGCACCAGTGTTCAAGTAAAGGTGAGTAGCTAGGCTAAGGCAGTTATCTCAAATGTTTGTGCACCACACATTAGGCCACCTGAAAATGTCATGCGTCAGTGAAATACCTTTTTAATCTTGCCATATCTTACGTAACCTGTTAAGACTGGTAGATATTCTAGCTTTTTGCTTTGTTCTATTTCTGGTAAACACCTAATGTTAGCAATGCGTCATCGATCCGGTGCTCACGTCGCATGGGCTGTCACTTTTGCGTAGTAAACGCTGCAGAAGATAACTATTGCTCTTTTATATTGTGATATATATATATATGTACTATATATTTACTTTTATTTTAAATATATCCATATTGTTATGTCATTTCGTAAAGTCAATATAATACCGTCATCCTTGTCGACTGTGCGTGGCATGGGGGAGGGGTGAAAAAGGGCAATTCCTCGGTGCACCAACGTGGGGCCCATCAAGATACACAAGAAATGGGGACAACTTCCGCTTACTGGTTCCATGGATTCCTACAGGAGCTGCTCAATGGCGCATGATGGCAATTCGTGGACGCTGCCATGTTTGACTATGGGGCTTTTGGCCATAGAGCCTATATAAGAACTGGAGAGGCAGGAGGAGTCAGAAGTCGCAGACACCAATATGGCGTCCAGGGGCTCCACCCCATAAATGAAGCATGGAAGTGTCCCAGTTGGGCATGGACATACCCTGCTCAAATAAGTTCCAAAAAAGGGCACTTCAACACTCAACGCTAAAAGAGCAGGGGTGCTTGCCAGGATATATAGATTATTTTGTTTTTATATTTTAACATATCAAGTTATTTTTTCTTTTCAGAAAGCAAACGCAAAGGTCCACGATGGTGTTTGCAAGCACTGCAAAGAGGTGCTGGAGTGGAAAGTGAAATACATGAAGTACAAACCCCTAACCCAGCCGCGCAAATGGTAAGAACACCCCCTCTTTCTAATGCAACCAGCTGGATATGAACCGACGCGTCCTCCCCCGTAAGCTCACCCCTGCTAGCGGTTTTGGTTCAGTACTCAAACTGAAATTGCACTGGAGTCACCCTTTTGTTGTCCAGGTGCGTATGGCTCGAGACTCGCACGAGACTTTTGCGAATGAGCTGGGTTCGGACCTCTTGTGAAACGTCTGTTTCCTCAGTGTTCACAGCCGTTAGTTGGGTCTGGTCACGCGCATTTTATCTATCCTGGTCGTATAGACCAGGCGTAGTACCTAGCTTTTTTCTGCAGAGGGCGATGCAGCGACATTGAAATTGATTTTGTAAAGCTTTTTACTGCCATTGGTGACGAAACTCACCCAGCACCATTGCATAGCATGCACCTGGTCGCTGTAGCAACAGGTTTTGAGCCTGAATTCCCACCGAGCTTCAATTAAAGCTGAGAGGAAAAACTGCTGAATGGCTGAATATAATTGGGGGACTGGAAAAAAGGTTTGCAATGATACCATGGCAACAGCTGAGGCTGGCATCTTGAGATGTGACCTATGTAAATGACTCACTTTTAAGACATTTTTAGAACTCAAAGAATGCGTCTTAGGTTGAGGTTTAATTACTTTGCTTTGTTTATCCACTTTAAATGCACACAGATGACCTCTGTACCTTTATGTACAGACAGAGATTTAACATTTTTAACCTTGTAAGGATGCAAGGTCTTAAGGTTGTCAGTCAGGTGATTTATTAAATCAATGAGGATTTTTTTGAGGTAGAAATAATATCCATGGAACACAGACAACCTCCCCTCCCCCCACAGACTGTCTCTCACTTACACTCACTGGCACACACTCACTCTATCAATCTTTCTCTCACTCTCTCTCACCCTCTCCTTTTCTCCTCTTTGTGCACTCCTTTTTGAGTTACAAAAGCATTTTTGTGAAAGGAAAGATTAAGACCCCCCCCACCCACCCCACACAACAATGGGGTGGCAGTGTAGTATAATGGGTAAGAAACTGGTCTTGTAACGTAAAGGTCACAAGTTTGAATAGCTGTTGTTCTCTTGAACACGGTACTTAACCTGCATTGCTTCAGTATATATTCAGCTGCATGATTGGGTGATATATGTAAAAAAAAAAAAAAGTTGTGTAGTTTGCTCTGGATAAGAGTGTCTTCTAAATGCCTGTAATGTAACGTGATGTAATGTAACAACCTGTGAGGCAGTTGTGTAAGTCACTGTGGAGGAGAGCCTCTGCTAAGTGACTGAATGCTAAATGCTGGTTGTTTGGGCGCAGTGTGAAGTGCTTGCAGAAGACGGTGAAGGACTCGTACCACATCATCTGCAAGACCTGCGCCCTCCAGCTGGAGCTCTGCGCCAAGTGCGGGAAGAAGGAGGACATCGTTATTCCGTGAGTGCTGCACTCTTGGCCTGGTCCCCATCCCGAGAGCTGCTGGATGGCTCATCCTGTTCCAGTGCGTGATGGGCTCCGTAGTCCGACGTCGAATCCGGACGCTGCGTTGACCGTTGCAGCACGAACATAATTGGTCCGTCTAAATTGGGAGGAAAAAAGAAAAACATTTTTCTTTTTTAAAATAGAAACACAGGACCATGGATAGAGGGCTGTAGTTCTGTTGGGACAATTCTGGTCTTGGAACCTGAAATGAGATCCCATATGCCCTCTAGTGGACACTGTGTAGAATGCGGGCAATGGATCCTAGTGATGAAAGAAAATTTCATCATTTCATTTCAAAGAAAATGTAAAAACAGATTTACTGGTGCAAAGCATGGAGGATCTTTATAAGAACCATAGTAGCCAGTCCCTGTGAATTCAATGTTGATTGCAGTTCTTACTGCAGTTACACTGATTAGATTTTTGGTTCAACCCTTTTCCAGTTTTGCTTGTTTGTGTTGTTTTACAAAATGTACCTTAAATCTTAACATACAGTTAAGTCTTTGTGTTTTATTGATTTTGGCCTATTTCACTAACCTTGTGGCCACCTCTCTCAGGCTCCATGTGGAAAAAGAGGATGAGGACGAGGAGGAAGGTGGAGCTGGGGAAACTGTCCAGAAGAAGAGAGAGAGGAACAGCAAGACCAGGGCGCAGGATGATTACTCTGATGACGAAGACGACTTTGACCACGATGATGACTTTGCCGCGGGTAGCGATCTGGACAGCTCTGATGGTGACACAAGGCCGAGGAATAAACAGTGCAAGGACCCCGTGCCTGAGGTCTCCACCCTGAAGATACAGGACACCAGCAAACTGGGATAGTTTTTCATAAAGAGACCCAACATTCCACTTAACTTCCTGTCTTTGCCGTAGAGTTCCAGCAAAGACCACTACTTAATATTTTGTTGTTTCATGAATATTCATGAACAAGCAAGTCAAGAATTTATGCTATTTTCCTTTTTGGATGATTAGTGGCTACAAAAATTCATGGTGTTTAGGACCGAGCCAAGTCAGTAATTCTCACAATAAGCCACAGCAGTATTCATTCATTTAATCCTGAAAGACAGCAGTAAGCATTCTAAGATGTCACAGTTATTGGCCAATTCAGAAATAAAACATGTAAAACGTTCTGGAAAATCATCCATGTATAACTGGAATGTCATTAATGTGTGTGGCTCAAAAGGTGAAGATGTAGTTGACCACGAGAGTGAAATGTAGTTTTATTCGGTTATTACAACATTTAAATTAACACTTGAAAAAACTTAAAACAGTGCAGAATTAAGTCAGTGTAGTGCTAGTGCAGTAGTTACATGTCAGGGACTGCATACAGTGTTTAAAATCAGCATTACCTTTTCATTTGATGTGTTTATGATTCTATGAGGTCCTGTCATAATTGAAAAATACATTTTGCTTGCATAGCATTTTAAAAGTAAAACTAAAAGCAGCATCAGTGACTTTACCAATGCTGAACAGAAGGCAAGTTCCTCTTTTGAGCAATAACATTTACCCTTATTTACAACATGTGTCATATGAGATGCTAAAATAACAGGGTTGGGATTAAGTAAGTGAAGGGGCTTTGGCGTGAACCAGCCAATGTACCAAGACATCCTAAAATGCTCAGATTGTCTAAAAATCATTTTTAATTTGGGCATTGGGCATCCCATCGCTTCTAACATGCCCCTGAACAATATTTTAAAAACTGAATTTAATACACGTGTGTCGCTTGTAAGCATCGCTGTCAATCATTGTCTGCTCAATTGGGGGGAATTTATCGACAGGTTACTGAGGTGGTGCAACTGGGATAATTATTTGCGAAGGAGCTTGACAAAGAGGATGTCATGAGCTCTAGCTGACGGAGGACTTAAGTGGGCCCTAGTCATTTTAGGTTCAATTGAAAAGTTAATAACAAGGACACAATGTCATTGATTTGAAGCACCATGCGTGCTAATAACTCCCTCTTGTGGGGAATATGCAGCCTGCTAAACGTGTGTGAGTGAGACTCAAGCCTGGTCTAGGAGGTGCTTCACATCTAAAAATAAATACAATGTACAACCGCGTATAATTGTATTCCCTGCTCTTGAGTACACCAACCGTCTTTGCCTTCAAATAGTGCTGTCCTCCGCGTGACACTGGGTGCATTTTCCTGCGGTATTATGTCACTGGATTTACCCGTGTTTCTCTGCAAGCAGCATTGCTCCATCAACAGGTGGCGCCGCTCATCCTAAAGTCAGAGGGTAAACCACAAAAGCATGTCAGAAGCCATTCTCACTTAAACTGCTGAGGTTTGCTTTTTTTCAGGAAACATCAGATGAGCCTATTTTACGCACATTAGGTTGGACACCCCGTCCATGAGGGGCGCTGTATAATATCTCAACAGAAACACGTTTTCAACATACGAAAATTCAAGTTACTCACGCATACAAAGCATTGTCTATAACTAAATTAAAACTTGAGTTAAGATCCCGGCCTGCCGTTAAAAATTTGGATATCACAACGGGGCCAACTTACAACAATCAGTATTGGCTATCTTAGATTTCGTAAATTAAACAAGCTCTATTTAATAGCAATGCTACCCAATGATTCCAAAGGGAACCGAGGGAACCCATAGCTCAAAAATGCGAACTCACTTCAGTGTTTCAGGACAACAAACTGTACACACTATATTCTGCCTGGATAATTCAGCAACTCCGGCAGCACCAGTTTTCTTCACTGTGTGAAGTCAGGAATCAGGCTTTTTCGCAAGTTTGTGTCATATAAACCTTTCCTGTGGCCTCTTTTGAAAGGTTAGCCTATTGGCAGCTCCTTTCAGACTCGTACGACCAATTTTCGAACGATTTCTTTCTGCTGACATTCTCAATTTAGCGCGGCTTAAACGGCGTGGAACCAGCGCTTAAATCACTGGTTTTATGCTTTAGTCTGACCTCCGGTGGCGTTAGAAGGGAATTGCGTTATTTTCCCGCAGTAACATAAGGTCATATTGTGAGTGCTCGCTCGGACAGCTCTTCTGTGTGAAACATTTTTTTTTATCTAATTGGATTTGCCTTTAAACCCTTATGTGCGTGGCCACAAAGATTAAAGGCAGTGAAAATGAAAAGCGGACCGTGTCCATGAATTGGTTATTTGGTAGTTGTTAAGTGAGAGGTCATTATGAGTTAGCTTGCACACAGGGTCTTCGAAATGCTCTATTGATGAGTGTGGTGAGCTACAGTTCATGTGCAGTGGAATCCATCGATCCATTTCCATCAATCAGGACCAACGCTGGTTGTAAAAAGAGCGTAGAAGAAGCTTGAGTCATGTAACGCTTATTTGTTGTATGTTGGCTAGGGTGTATGTACACAATATGTTGCAGGTTATTGCTTGAACATGCAAATATTTAATTTGTGACTATCAATTTTTAAATGGCAGAATGGTAACCGGGCTTGCAATTCAGAGGTTGCAGGTTCCCAGGTGGGGTACTGCTGTGGTACTGTTCCTTTAATCAAGGTATTTAACCTGGATTGCTTCAGTAAATATCCAGCTGTCTGGATAGTATGAAATATTTATAGAACTATACATGAATTATGTTATTGACTCCGGATAAGTGTGTCTGCTAAATGCCTCAATATAATGCAAAAAGCCGAGTTAAAACGTTCCCCTGTAAACGATTAAGCACGCGTATAAGTCACAGCCGATTTTGTCTGATGTGGAGTACAGGCTACTATATATTTTACGCATGGCTCTGTGAATACAAACATCAATTTTTCTGAATATTTGCAACGCATGAATTTGGCCCAAACTAGCCTGTCGAGTCTAACAACCTCCTTCATACTTATTGTAGTATGTAGTAAATTGTAGCTTACTCGTGCCCTCGGCGTGGCTTTTTACGCTTGTGCTCTGCATTAAAGCATACAAATCAGCC
Source organism: Anguilla anguilla (assembly GCF_013347855.1). Taxonomy (NCBI): domain Eukaryota; kingdom Metazoa; phylum Chordata; class Actinopteri; order Anguilliformes; family Anguillidae; genus Anguilla; species Anguilla anguilla. The sequence continues at coordinate 40,560,573 of NC_049210.1, read as the reverse complement.
AATTTCGCGTGCCTGCAGAACAGCAGCGTGGTTTCTGAAAATATGTCACACGAGAAGAAACGACTTTACGCTAAAGCTACCTGAATTTGTAATAGAACGTGTGTGGCGAAGTTTTTCATGAATGGTATGTGCGGCCTCGGACTGCTTCATACTCATATTATTATTTTTTTTGCGATACGCACTTCAAAATACGGCCTACATAACCAAACTTGTATGATAGGCTATATCTGGTACAGGCTGTAATGTACATTTATTGCTACACTTGTATGTTGGTTGAGGCAGTAAACTAGCCTTCTTTGTTAATTTTGAACCTGCAACCACTGCCATTGCCGCTCTAATTTTGCGCCCTCTCCCACCCCCGAGGCTTCACGCGCAAGACTGCTGGAGATGAATCAGAACACTGTGACACCATGTGGCGCGTGGGCGCTGAGCTAATTGTACTATTTCGGTGAGACGGCGTAAGGGAATACCCATTCTCGTGATTATTGCGGAATACCACTTAAAACGATTATTTCGTGCAAACAAACTAACCTAACAGCGATAAATGCGAAAACTGATGCACATGCAGCCCTGAAAAAGTACTTGACTTCCTGATTTCCTTTATTATTCCATATTTGTCACACTGAAATGTTTCAGATCTTTAGACAAAATGTAACATTAGATAAAGAGAAACTGGGTAAACAAAAACACATTAAAAATATTATTAAATTGATTTAATGAAGTAATCAAACACCCATATTACCCATGTGAAAAAGTAATTTCCCTCTTGAACTTAATAACAGGTTGCCTGGTTACACCACTTCTAGCAGCAATAACTAACCAACCCCTTCCTATAATTTGACGTCAGTCTTTTAAAAAATTTATTTATATATATATCATTTTAGCCCACTCTTCCTGAGAGAACTGCTATAATTCAGACAAATTGATAGGTTTTTGAGCATGAAGTGGTTATTTCTGGTGCTGCCACAGCATTTATATTGCGTTCAAGTTGGGACTTACTAAGCCACTTAAAAATATTAATTTTGTTTCTTTTCAGCTTCAGATATGGACTTGCTTTTGTGTTTTGGATCATTGTCTTGCTGCATAATCCAATTACGCTTTAGCTTGAGCTCATGGACAGATGACCAGACATTCTCCTTAAGAAAGAAAGAGAGAGATTTTCAATTTTGGTCTTCTTTAATGAAACATTTTGTTTCAATGACAACTTAAAACCAGGACAAAGAGAGGATCAAGTCTCATCACACTCATACACCCCACCAACACATAATTACTGACAACAAAGAAGAAGAAGAAGAAGAAGAAAGAAAAAAACACTTCACACAAATCCAAAAAAAAAATTTCAGAGAGAGAGGTCCTAAGACCCAACATAAAAAGTACATGGTTGAATGTTCCTGAAAAAATCATCTAGCAATTAAAAAAATGCATATTAAATATACTAAAACAACCCCAGCTGTCTAAATATAGTTATATTTTAGAATGATGTGGTTGTGTTTTAGGTTGTAGAATCTGAGGTTTCTGAGGTTGTAAACCTACAACCTCAGAAACTTGTCTTGGTTTTTTTATTGTCTTTATAAGTATATATGTGATCTGGACGTAGCTGGAAAATTGTAAGAACAAAATGAAGTTGCAACAACATGCAGCATCGTAAGAAGTTAAAATAATGTGTTTAGTGCTGTCTGTGTTTTCATGTTTTTTTTTAAACCTTTATTTTAACCTTCATTTACCCAGGGTAGGTTCACTGAGCACGGATGCTCTTTTGCAGGAACGCCCTGCTTCACACTCATACACATTCACACCTGGGAGCTACCCAGTACAACCACAATCCTCTGTTGTTGTCCACTGAGCAGCTCCACTGAAGGGAGAGAACATTTTTTAGCCAATTAAATCAATTAAATTGTTTTTTTTTTTGTTTTTTTAAATGTCACAACCCAATGGAATGATTGTGACAAAAGAGGGAGGAGACACCAGTTGAAATTAATTTTTGAGTCACCTACATTTACAAAAGGGAAAAGACTACGGTGGTATGTGAAAGTCAGTGTCATCGGTAGTCTATAGGTGAGTGTGTAGTGAAAGTGTAGTATGGTGAAAAACAGGAAAGAACAAACAAAAGAGTTGGCCATGCCTGTACAAATATTGAACATGGACCAATTGCAGTGTGCTTAGCTAGACTTTAAACCTTACGTTTACAGTACACCCCTCAACCAAAAGAACTTCATTACAACTGAAATTCTTTTTTCACAGATTTGGATGGCTGTTGTAAGGCAGTCCTGTGGTTTAAACTCCAGCTAAGCTCACTGCGATGGACCCTATGTGTTGAGAGAGAGACTTTTGATGTTCCTTTATTGAAACAAAAACTTTCCACAATCACCCAATCGCCTACCCAAACCTTGTATTTACAAACCTAAAACCCACATCTACCCAACCCAAAATTCCACGCAGACAGGGTGAGGACGTGCAAATTTCACACAGAAAGGCCCCAAGCCTAGAATCGAACCCACTACCCTGTAGTGCTGCTGGAACCAGTACCTTGCACCAGTACCTAAAGATGGGTGCATCTTTACGTCTCTGGGAGCAGTGGCTGCAGGTGCTCCCACCAGTGTTAATGACTCTCCGCTCCGCCCGCCAGGCACCTATGGAAAAAAAACACCTGTCTGCAGACAGCACAGGGACCGTCATGATAAAGAGAAGAATATGTTACGTGAACCTGTGGGCGACATAGGGGAGATTAATTCCGATTAGCTCTTGAGCCAACCAGCCAGGAACTGGCTATTTGCACATGAGACAAAGTTTCTCAACTTATAAAACCTTACCATCGCTGACAGCGAGGCACAGTGTCCCTGCATACCTGCCGTCTACTTAGAAGACCACGGGCCACCTGAGGTCTTGGACACGGCGAGTGCGCGAGTGTGTCGGTGCTATATGTGCTCAATCTGGAACAGAAGCCCGTTCTCTGCTCGCCTGTCATCCTAATCAGCTCGCAGGAATTTTCAATGTAGATTCTCATCTTGAGCCTTCAGAACTCCGAGCTCTGAGTGAGAAAGTGCTGGGGGAGAGAACAGGCAAGAATGCAGTGTGCTGTCTGTTCATAATGTGTGCTCCAGGTACAATAATTGCTTGGTTACCTTACACTCTCTCGATGGGTACGCACCCCAGGAGCTTACAGCCAGCCGTAAGCTCCTTATAAGTCTTTGTTAGCCTCCCTTGTGTGTGAGTGTATTTTTCCTCTCACTCTCTCTTTGTCTCCCTCTCTCTCTCTCTCTCACACACAACCAGTGTTCTTAGTCTGCTTTTGTCTGCTGTACTACAGAAACTACGGCAAATTATTCACTTTAAGAGTGTCTGCTAAATGGATGAGTAACAAAAATGTTCAGGGACAAATCAGCTCCTTTTAATTATAGTAATATTTATTCCTCACAGGATTCAAATAAACTCTGTCAGAGTTGACTTAATACTATGCATTGTCACTGTGAAAGTATTTTTAATCTCAGTTGAGCAGAAGTGGCGTTCTACTAAATTGCAGGTATTCCTCCAGAACTGGAAAGACAGTCTACTAACTTATAAACATGCCCTCTCCACAGCACGTTCCTCATACTTCTCTACTTTAATAGATGAACATAGAAACAATCCTAGGCACCTGTTTAACACTGTTGCCAGACTGACTAAGAATCAAGTTGATCCATGTGTCTCAATATAATTTAGTAGCAATGACTTTATGAATTTCTTTGATGACAAAATTATAAAAATCAGGGACAAGATTCATAGTTCTCCTACCACCCCTCCTTTCGGGTCTGCCCTTCCATCCGCTCAACACATGGATGCAGAATCTTCAGAAGAATCTTCAGAAAGACGGGCGGCCTATCTGAACTCTTTTGCTCTAATAGACCTCATGGAGCTTAATGCCATAGTTAATTCCTCAAAATCTTCTACTTGTCTTCTAGACCCTATCCCTACGAAGCTTTTCAAGGAGCTACTACCAGGAAAAGGTCATTTCAAAACAACTTCATTGCACTCCAATCATATATTGGAAGTTTTTCAATCTGGTTTCAGACCCTCACATTACATTACATTACAGGCATTTGGCAGACGCTCTTATCCAGAGCGACGTACAACAAAGTGTATAACCATAACCAGGAACAAGTATGACGAAACCCCTAGAGAGAAGTACCGGTCCAAGTGCAGGGAACAACTTGGACCCTGAAGGTTTATCTGATTAACACTAACAACGAGAACGGCAACAGCGCAGTCTATGGAAAAAATACAAGCAGTAGTTAAGACAGTTAATGCACCTAATGCACCTAAGTCACCTACGAAACAGCTTACAGTCATTTACAGGGGGGTAGGGAGGGATGGGGAGAGGTGCAGCCTGAAGAGGTGAGTCTTCAGTCGTCGTTTGAAATGGGTCAGTGTCTCAGCTGTTCTGACCTCCACAGGGAGGTCATTCCACCATCGTGGGGCCAGAACAGACAGGAGACGTGTTCTGGAAGTGCAGGTGCGAAGAGGGGGAGGTGCTAGGCGTCCTGAGGTAGCAGAACGGAGGGATCTGGCTGGCATGTAGGGTTTGAATATTTTGTGGAGGTATGCCTGGGCTGATCCCTTGACTGCCTGGTATGCTAGGACCAATGTTTTAAATTTGATGCGAGCTATAACAGGCAGCCAGTGGAGGGTAGTGAGCAGGGGAGTGACGTGGGAGTGTCTGGGGAGGTTGAAGACCAGACGAGCTGCAGCATTCTGAATGAAACAGTCCTGGTCAAAGTACTCAATGACCTACTCCTCGCTTCAGACAATGGCTGCATCTCTGTACTTGTGCTTTTAGACTTAAGTGCAGCATTTGAAACAGTTGATCACCTCATCCTTCTGGATAGACTTGAAAATCTTGTAGGCCTCCGTGGACAGGCACCCTCTTGGTTCAGATCATACCTATCAGACCGATATCAATTTGTGCATTTTAATAATGATTCCTCTTATCAATCCAGGGTTAGATGTGGAGTACCACAAGGATCTGTGCTTGGGCCTTTGCTCTTCTCTCTTTATATGCTCCCCTCCAAGTTATTTGCAAACATGGCATTAATTTCCACTGCTATGCAGATGACACCCAGTTGTATCTATCAGTTAAACCTGATGAAGTTGTCCAGCTGTCAAAGATCAAAGCCTGTCTTATAGACATAAAAGAATGGACGACCCAAAACTTCCTCTTGCTAAACTCCGATAAGACCGAGATAATGGTAGTGGGGCCCAAGTCCCTGAGATGCAAACTATCTGACTATATGCTTAACATTGATGGAATTTCCATTACTTCAAGTGCTGTAATCAAAGATCTTGGTGTTACCTTTGATCCAGATCTTGCATTTGATATACATATTAAAAAACATCTCTAGGGTTGCTTTTTATCACTTGAGAAATATCTCAAAAATTTGGAAAACACTGTCCTTACATGATGCAGAAAAGCTAGTTCATGCTTTGTTACTTCAAGATTAGATTACTGCAATGCTCTCTGAAATTCCTCTCTGAAAGGGCTCCAGCTAATTCAAAATGCAGCAGCTCCTATTCTCACTAGAACAAGGAGATTTGAGCACAACAGCCTAGTGTTAGCATCGCTTCACTGGTCGCCAGTTAAGTTCCGAATAGACTATAAGATACTACTTCTTACCTTTAAAGCCTTACATGTGCTTGCCCCTTTGTACTTAAATGATTTACTTCTTCCTTATATTCCCTCACAAACACTCCGTTCGCAGGGTGCAGACCTCCTTGTTATTCCTAGAATAGCTAATAGTACCATAGGTGGTAGGGCCTTCTCCTATCGTGCTCCCCTCCTGTGGAACAAGTTTCCTGCCCATGTTTGGGGCACAGACACTATCACCTTATTTAAAGCTAGTCTCAAAACATTTCTTTTTAGTCTCTCCTATATTTGAGGGGCAGGAGTGGGTGGCGGGCATAGCTATAGAGTCTCTGGTGGACTGAGCGGTTAGTGCTGTCACTGGATCATCATTGGTAGTGCTGTGTTAGGCTGAACCGGTCATGGTCTGGTGATGACTGTCTCAAGCCTGCCCTCATGGCTGCGTTGGCCCCTGCCTCTGTTTCCCTTAGCTATGCTGCTATAGACTTATTCTACCGGGGTTTTCCTTACTGCACGCAGGCACCTCTGACTCTTCTGCTCTGCTTGCTAATCTACCTTTTGAACCCCCTAACAATGTTTTTTTTCCCCCTCGTTTTCCTCGGCTCTGGGCACCTGCCCGGAGCTCTAGCCAAAGTTTTCTGAACCCCAGTACACCCCCTGAGATGACATGAAAGTCGTGCAGAACGATACAAATGGACGCTCGCTCTCCAAAAACAGAAGCAACAAAAGAAGACGAGCTCTAAATAAATACATGATGCAAATGACCGAACGTGCGTCAAATCGATAATTGGAATGAAACAAATGATCTCGAGAAATACAAAAACAATGCAAAGTGCAGAATAGCTACAAAACCTGTTCATACAATGCACAGAGATGAAAACGCCACCACTGTATTCGATTTGGCATGGAGGAGAGGCCAGAAATGCAGTTTGGCAACTACACTTAGTTTCGTTTTACGCAGCTAACTGCCGTGAGGTGACACGAAATCGCAAGTTAAAAATATCTCTATCTACACAATAATTGTTATAGTTAATACTAATGACTTTTGACCGACCGAATATAGCCTAATAATTCCGTTATCAGTCGGCTTTACATCAGGTACCCGATTAATACTGCTAAACCCAACGCCAAACCAAGCACTTGACTTGAGGAAACTTCACATTTGGAACGTACACGTACAGGTGGTCTACTTATTAGTGCTGAGTCTTTCGAGTCGGAGCCGGAATGCCCATCACAATTACCAACCTATAATGTTGTTTGGGGAGGCTCTGGGTATTCGCAGAGGCAGCCTTGTGCGGCTCTACATCAGGCGCGCGCATGTGCATGCCTCGCCTCCCACCAGGGGCCGGCGTTAAAGACGGGAATGACCGCTCCCACTCTATAGCCTATATATAATTGCGATGCGGTTCCTGCCGTTCGCCGCCAGTATGACAAGCAACAACGAAACCGTCTCCGATATTGCCCGAGTATATCGAGGGACCTTCGTCCATTCGACCCAAAATGCTGCGGTGGAAATTCTCGAAGATACGGTTCTAGGAGTCGATACAGAGGGAAGGGTAAGATTATATTTCTAAAGCCAAGATCAGTGTCATTGCCATACAACTAAAATCGACAATCCCCTATAACCTTTATCTTACAAACATGAATGATTGCACATGTCAAAACGATATAAATATAAATGAGTTAGCCAAATATATATTTTATTATACTTTTATTGTTTGCTTGTATTTTTTTTTAGAAGATCTTAGTTCCAAAATTAATCCAGAAATGTTCCAAAATAATATTTTTGGTTTTACTTTTAAGAAACTGTCATCAAGAAAATATTTCTAATAGAAAATGTAGAAATAGGTGTTTGTATAAATAGGTGAAACCCTCGCTGCGTGGCAGCTGGTTGCCTGTAGGCTAATTTATACCCAGCTAGGTATAATTTACTAGCAATATTTCTCGGAAGGAGAGGTTTGCAGAATAGTCGACGTTCGTCGAGAGAGCGAACTATACTAGCAACTCGAACAAAAATTCAGCCAAAGAAAACCTTGTTTTGCAATTGCAGAATGTTAAATATATTGTGAATTAAAATATTTTAACTCTCAGAAATAAAATACCAGCGTCTGCCTCCATTCTGAACTGTTCCAATTGTGCCTTCAAATCAGGTTACTATAGGGGAAACGGACTGTTCAGGTATCCTGTTTAAGCCTATCTACGATACACACAGAAATATATATGATAATAATAAAATGTTACACATCCCGGTTATGTCAACAGGTTCCACTATAACAGATGCAGCAAAATTGTATTACTTAGTTCAATTTAACTGGCCAGCTTAACTGAGTTACGTGGGACCAGTTTAGTTACGTAAGTGCAGCATTTAACTTTCTGTGTGTACTGCAAATAGTAATATTTGACATGTTATATAATTTTACCCGCAAGGTGATGGATATTTTACATGCAAAGTCGTGCAACAGCAACGTGATTTAAGATTTAAGTCTTTCCTGATCACATCCATGAACTAATCTTTCTCAGACAGAGCATATGAGTACATGATGGATTTTTATTGCATTTATTGTCCATTTTAAAATGCAACGTGATTGGCTGTTAATGTGTTTCGACTTTTTTAGTGATCGGCTACATAGATAGGGATGAACAAAAAAGCGAAGCAGCCACATGAACACAACAAAAAAGGGCATAATAGATTTCATTGGGGGAAATTCTTCTAGCGGTAGACCTGTACAAATCTGACAATGCTGTTTGACCAGGTCATACTCAATTTTAACCAGCGTACGGCCAGCCTGAGCATGTTGGTTGACCAGCTCATGCACACCTGCTTTACCGAGATGGTTGATCAGTTTTTAAACTGGTTATAGTTGGATTTTATGACAGGGAGTAAAAGGATGATAGGATGTTTCTCTGCAGTGTACGAAAGTAGCCGATTATTGTTATGTTTCATATGCTCTTTAGTGCGCGCCTGGCGAGTAAAATTTGAGCAACGGTTGCACAATGCACATGCGATTCTACGATTCCTTATGTAACGTTAAAGGCGTGTCTTCTTTAAAAATCGGAAATATATTTTGTTGGGCGGGGAGAGGGGATGGGGACCACGGACATGTATTTTACAAGACAAATAAAATTAATTAAATCTCTCGCCTAACCTAATTGAGGAGAACCGGCTACATCTGGCTATGTATATAATCTATAGTTATATTTCTTGCTGGCCAGTTCAGACCTTCGGAAATATGCAGGCCTATACTTGAGCATACTTGCTGACTTTTTCAAAGCGATTTTGGGATTTACTGCCTGGCCCTGCCAACATTAGCGCTGATGTTCTTGTGCCACTCCTCTTGCAGATTTCCTTCATTGGTGCAGCGGCAGAAGTGGCCAAACTCGCAGAGACCTGGGGGTTTCGAATATCAGACGTGAGACACCTGGGACCTCGGTGAGTGCTTTGGCTGGCCACTATGCGGAAAGTCTCCTTCTTCATCTTCCTCAGCCATTATTGGATTCCTATCTCTTCTTTGGGCAGGTGTCTAAACTTTAACTTTGCTCTTCTCTGCAGGGTGCTAAACATGTACCTGATTAGGAAGGGGGGCAAGGTCCTGTCCCAAATGTCTAATCTCTCACGTAGGGAGATTGTTGTATCCCTGGCTTCTGAGCTTCTGAGTGGAAAGGGAGGGGCAGGGTGAAGTGGGCGGGGTGTTTGTGTGTCATTTGTTGTTTGTTGTCATATGCTCTTAAATGTTTCATTATTCCTGACCAGTAATCATTGAAAATAGGTGATGGACAACCACACTGTGCATGTGTTCAGAACTGTAAGTTTGTATGTAAGTTTCCTAGTAACAAGGGTTAGTCATTCGGCAGTAGTTTGCATGTAACAGAGCCCAGAGTGTATTATAATGGGTATAGTTTGATAGGTTCAATTCCCGGGTAGGACACTACCATTGTACCCTTGAGCAAGGTACTTTACTTTACTTTACATTTGGATGCAATGTAAATGCTATGTAAAAGTTGGATAAATTGCTCTGGATTAGAGCATCTGCTAAATGCCTGTAATGTAGTGTAAAGACAAGCTACAGCATTTTTCCATGCAGCAAAGATTTAGTGTTGAATCTTTCAGTGTTGTGGGGGCCCAACCGGTTGTTGGGTTCAGTTTGTAGATGGACCCCAAGGCTCAGAACGACACTTACCATTTACAAACAGGTTTCCAGGTGTTAACCATCGACCCCTATCGGAAGAGGGCCGTTCTGACCCACTGATTTCCAGACCAGTGTGGAGGGTCTTGTGATGGAGTGTGGTCTTGTTTTTGTTGCAGGTTCTTCATGCCGGGCCTGGTGGACACTCACATTCACGCCTCTCAGTACAGCTACACGGGCACCGCCTTGGACCTGCCTCTCCTGAAGTGGCTCGAGACCTACACCTTTCCCACGGAGGTCAATTACAAAGATCTTGACTTTGCCCAGGATGTCTACACCAAAGTCGTGGTGAGCCAGGGTTGCCAGATTGGGCCGATACACAACGACCGCATCACAATGATGTCATTATATGGGGGAAGCCCTAATTACCAGCAACTGTTCCTTGGGAAAGGGGGGGGGGAACAATGGCAGCATTCCCATAGCGACAGCTCAGTTTGACTGTTATGGTTGGTACCTACTTACCTACTTACATCTCGGTAAAGAGAAACTATGACCTTTCCAGTAGTAAATGAGTAACCAAATTCCAGTTGTACATACACTCATAAAACCTGATAGCCTCATTAGGGTGGTAGGTACCTTTCACCTGACCCGTCAGTGGCACGTCAGAAATGACTTATGTAAGGATGATTTGCTTGCCATGTAAAGGGGAACTTTCTTTTCTGTCCAGTTAGTCTTCTGTCTAGAACAAGGCCTGCTGGTTGGTTAACTTTTAACAGACACCCCTCCCCCAACTTTTTTAACCTGCAATCCTTTATGCACGTCTCTCCAGACCTCTTTATCAGTAGATTATTTTTTAACAGTCTAAATAATCTTTGATTTCATCCTTGAATCCCACTGCTCGGGTGAAGCTTACCTCAGCCAGTGACTTGAAAGGCAACATTTGTCACATTCAAACATAACTAGCTCAGAAGTGGAAAGTGTCCTCTTAAGCCCCAGTCTAAGACAGCATAGTAACAATTTTTAAAGTGGAATTGTAGCCAAGGTCAAGAGCAAAGCAACTTGGCTTGTTTGATTTGATAGTCTTCTGAGTATTTAAGTGAAACAAGCTGAGTCTGAGCATTCAATGCTGTCAATCTATGCAAAAATACTATGCGTGTGTGGCCTTTTAAAATATTTTAGACTAATGTGTGATCCAGGAAAATGACTAGGGACTTGATGAAACCTTACATAATGCGTCCCCCCCCCCCCCCCCCCCCCCCCCACCTACCACTAACAGACATCTGTTAGCAAAAGAGAAAAAAAGTTTGAACAATGTCCTGGGCAGGTTTCTTAGTTAGTGGTCTGTCTGGTCACCGCGGGTTTGGATTTCAGGTAATCAGGAAAGGACGGGTTGTGTTTCAGCCAGGAAAGTCTGGGGAGTGGCTTTGTTTTATTTTGAACTTTACCGCAGTATTGTGGAATAGCCAGAGAGGCACACCGAAGGCACCGCTGCGGTCAGGCAGGCAGACGCGTTCAAACTGCAGAGAAGCTATTAGCCAGATACCTTTTTGGTAGCTGGAGGCACACCGGTTCCTGACGTGTGATCGCGCGGTTTTTTCGTATTTCAGAAACGAACTCTGAGGAACGGCACCACCACCGCCTGTTACTTCGCCACCATCTACACGGATTCCTCCCTGTTGCTAGGAGAAATCGCGGGTAGGCAAAGCACACCGCTACCGTCCGTGCCATTCATTTGTTCATTTATTTATCTCGCCGCTCTATTGTGTTGACAGCTTTACGGCCACTTAGCTTTGTGGAACCAGGTTTCCATTTCTTTCTGGCTAGGTTTTCATAGCAGGGCGAGAGATTCTTCTCTAACGCGCGCCCTTGTAGGTTTGGGGTCTTATCTGAGTCAAGCCGGCCTGGGGTACAGAACTAAAACCTGCAACCCACCCACACTGGCCCATCTGGGTAAGGACTGGGGGGGGGGTTTGACGTGGCCCCCGCACCGCTCGCCTCCCACCGCTCAGAGGAAGTCGATTGGCCGAGGAGATGGCGTAACGTCGGCAACCCCTGGAGTTGCATAAGAGCCGAGCCAGACTTTGCTGAGGTGCAGAAACCACCGGTCTCCGGGGTAACCAGACCACGTTCAGCGACTTCACAAAAAACGTGCGAGCTGAGGGAATTTAACCGCCCCCCAGCTCCTCCCGCCCCCCCACACAGACACACCCCACCCTATGAGTGTTGACAGTGGCTTTTCTGTCTGTGTGTTGGGGGGGGGGGGGCTCTGGAATGGAGCTACCTCTTTTTTTTTTCACCGTGCACCTGGGAGACTAATGCTGAGCCGGGGGGGAAACGTTTCTCTCAGAGTCTTCTCACGCTTCTGGGGCTCATCTCCTCATACACACTGAAATATGTATGCCTGTGTGTATGCATGTATGTATGTGTGTGTGTGTGTGTGTATGTATGTATGTACAGACGGTGACAAATGAAAGGAAAAATCTGAATAAATGGAGAAACATAACGAATGCAGATGCTTCCATACAGGTGTTATGCTGTGGGGGGCATTTTCCTGGCCTGGTTTTTGAAAAAACAGAAAAGAATTTGCAACTGTTTTGTTGGTCCTTATGTCTACTGAAGCTCAGCACTTTCTGAGCCTAATGAGAAGGCCTGTAAATCTCCTGTTTGTGTGTCACTCCCTCGTCTTCCTTTTCAGACAAGTATGGACAGCGCGCCCTGGTGGGGAAAGTGTGCATGGACGCAAACAACGCCGTGCCACTGTACAAGGAGACGGTGGACCATTCTACCAAGGAGACCAATCGGTGAGACTGGAACTCAGGTTCCCATGGTGCCCTGCACTGAAGGATGTGGTCTTGGTCATTTGAAGACTACGTTTATTGCATCATTAACATGGCACTTACACTTAAATCAATCAGCAGTACAATCGGTTAGGCATGCTAGCGCTTTGCTTTACCCAGGTTTCACACTTCTCTTTGAATAAATTCAGTTAAATTCATGTTGTTACCATGTACAGAGACGAACATGACGAGGTGGCCATTAGGATTGTTATCCTTTGAAATTACAAAGATATTGCAGCATCGTGTAAAACTCTTTTGTTTTGTGATTGGCAGGTTCATTGGTGAGCTTTTAAAAAGAAAGGTAAGCCATCTCAATTGGTCAGTGCAAACCCCAGATAATCCAGCCATGAATCCCGAGACAGACAGACAGACAGAGAGAGAGAGAGAGAGAGAACCATACAGAAACTAAGAACAGGGGGATTGATTACTGGTATGTTTTATGTTAAAGGTTCACAAGCTCTTCAGTATTGAAACTTGAAAAGTAACTGTCTTGACATTTGTGTGTTGTTGAAAATCTAATAAACAAATCTGAGGGAAAAAAAGGTTCACAAGCTCAGGGTCAATGATTTACTGAAAGCCAGTGCGTATGTTTAGCAGCTGCCTCACACATCGTAATGGGGTCTGTATTTACGCATTCTTCCGCTTAAACATCAGCTCTCTGTCTGAAGAAAAGCCAGCCCGGCCCTTTAAGTGGCCATAGCCTGTGTTTCCACCAGGTGACAGCTGTACACATGTTTAAGGGGAGGCAGATGATGAGGTAAGCAGGTACGTGTTTTTTCCAGTATGCCCTGGTGAGGCCGATCGTGACTCCCCGCTTCGCCCTCTCCTGCACCCCCCCGCTGCTCAGCCACCTGGGGGAGATCGCCAAGAACAACGACCTGCACATACAGGTGAGCTCACCTGTGCACTGTGTACATCTCTGGTAGCTTCCGCGCACTTAGCGGGTGTGATTTTAACAGGGTCCGTCTACACATAACAACCTACGATATGTGGGAATGGTGTTGTTGCAGTATTGGTGTACGAGCCACATTCTCTTGTGGTAAATGGTAATGGACTGCATTTATATAGCGCTTTTATCCAAAGCGCTTTACAATTGATGCCTTTCATTCACCAGAGCATTTTAGGGATTAGGTGTCTTGCTCAGGCACGCTTTGACACGCCCAGGGCGGGGTTCGAACCCGGCAACCCTCCGACTGCCAGACAACCGCTCTGACCTCCTGAGCTATGTCGCCCCTTGTAACAATAAGGGCCATTTTAATGAGCTGGACGGTGAACTGTTTCTTTAGATTTCGCTGTGAACAGAACTCTTTTTATGCCGCGCCTAGCCCCGTATCCCCAACTCTTCTGGATCCAGAAATAGGCACATTGAACAATATCTGTGAACGCTTTGTTCCTCTGAAGCAGAGGTGCACAGCCAGTGGCGGTTCTCTTTGGCATTTTCCCGCCAATTTTAATTTAAGTAAAGCTTTGCTACAGCTGCATGTTGTATCAAGTCTGATACAGCAGAGAAATTTCTTTTTTAATTTGAACATATGCCAATAAAAATGTCAATCTGCTGCAAAGAATATAAAGATAGATCCCAATTTATATTTCTCTCCCCCCAGAGTCACATCAGCGAGAATAAGGAGGAGGTGGCCCTGGTGAAGAAGCAGTTCTCCGACTCGGAGTCCTACGCTGAGGTCTACCACAAGCACAACCTCCTAACTGACAAGGTACTTGAGTGCCTTACATCACACTTAGGCCACACCCACACTGACGCCAGCCACTCCCATCTGAGCACCATTGGCCCGCTTTAAACACATGCCTGAAACTCTTCAGATGGTGGTGAAATCTAATCTGCAGATCCCCAAGAATTCTCAAATGGTTTTCTCAAAGTAAATACATACAAATAATTGCCATTTTCTAAAAACAAACATCTATATTTTAATCAGTATTCAGGACAAAACTGTATGATTGTAAGTTTTGGTTAGATGAGTGGTTCATCGACCAAGTCCTGAGGGATCTGTTGTGGTGCTTCCTATTTATACCAGTATCTAAAAATCTCAAGTATTTTAAAAAAAAATGCATTTGATTCAGTCCACGTCGTTCCATTTGCCCTTACAGTAAATGTATTTTTTTCGTTACGGTCAATGAAAGAATACTTGGTTCCAAAAGCGGATGAACTGGTAGATCTGCAAGGCAGTGGCAGAAGATCTAAGTGATCTAAGAACTCAAGTACTTGACAGTGGCTGATGTGATGTCAGAGACAGCTGACTGCACGGTCAGTTATTTTGATTTATGGCTGAAGGAAAGCTTTTTTTCTTGTTCTGTGTAACAGCTTGGCATTTATTTAGCACGTTGTCTAGCACATGCCCTCTGGTGGAGGTCTGTGGTAGTGCTGTTGCTGATGTTAAAGATGACACCTCAGTAATGTTGGTGTTTGGTCAGACTGCATAAAAAGGAGTTCAGCAAAAATAATCTTCGATGATACAAAGAAACCGTATTTTAATGTTTTTAAGAGCCATTGTCGCTGAAGATATCCATCCATCCATCCATTTTCTAACCGCTTTTGCTCCCCCCTTACTTGAAGATAAAGACATTTAACATTTAAAAGCAATCCATAGAGTTAGTGGTAGCAATGAGGGCAACAATAACTCACAGGCAGCGAAGATGAAGATGATGATGATGACAACGATGCAGATGATGGTGATGATGAAGATTAAGATGGTCTTGAGGATGGTGATGATGGTGATTAAGAGAATGGTGATGAAGAGGATTGCGATTATGATGATGATGATGATGATGGTGGTGGTGATTTTGCAGACAGTGATGGCTCATGGCTGCTACCTCACCGATTCTGAGCTGGAGCTGTTTAGGAAAACGGGAACTGCCATCTCGCACTGTCCCAACTCCAACATCTCGTGAGTATAGTGCCCCTCCGCCAGCTGTCTGTCTCTCTGTCTGCTGCATGAGGGCATAGCTCATGTCCGTCTGTCCTTCTCTTGTCGCTGGGTGTCTGACCAGGCTGTGCAGTGGAATGCTGGACGTACGCAGGGTCCTGAAACACAAGGTGAAGCTGGGACTGGGCACAGGTAGGCTGCCTGCACTGCAGAGTCCACGCATCTTGTCTAAAATGACAGCTGATTGAAAAGAAGTGAGATTTATTGTGGTCCTCCAGGCCTGGAGTAAAACCTGTGAGAGAGTTTATACTGTCCTTCTCCACACAGACGTCGCTGGTGGGTATTCTCCCTCCATGCTAGACGCCATCAGACGGGCGCTGGACACCTCCAAAGTCCTGAACATCCAGGACGCTGAACACAAGACACTCACCTTTGAGGAGGTGTTCAGACTGGCCACACTGGGGGGAAGCGAAGGTAAGACTATATGAAAAGCAGAGCGAACATGTACACACACACACTCACACACACATACACGCTCACACACACACACACACACGCACACACACACACACACAGACACACACGCTCACACACACACACACACTCACACACACACACAGACACACACTCAAACACACACACACACACTCATGCACACACTCAAACGCACACACACTCACGCACACACACACACACACATACACTCAAACGCACACACACACACTCACGCACACTCACACACACAGACACACACACACTCACGCACACACACACACACTCACATGCACTCACACACACAGACACACAGACACACACACACACTCACGCATGCATACACACACACGCATGCATACTAGCTTGTGTAGTAGGAAACCTAGTAGGTGAAAACCTTAAAGCTCCTGAAACTTGGAATGAGCAAAGTACAACATTTGCTTTATAGGTTTCTGTGTATCTGTCTGCATGCATGTGCATGTGCATATATACATGCATATTTACGTGTTTTGAATATGCTTGTGCACAGAGGCATTTTCTGTGTAATATCCTAGCCTGGTTGGCCACACACTTGGGCCAGTGCGTAAGTGATCATTAGACTGACCTGTACTTGACACATTGTGCAATGACCTCGCTATCTCTGCTGAAATCAAATCTGATTGGCTGACTGCGGTGGCCTCCCCAGCCCTCTCTCTCCAGGAGCGAACCGGGAACTTCCAGGTGGGGAAAGACTTTGATGCGCTGCTGATTAACCCCTTGGTTCCTGACAGTCCGTTTGACATGTTCCCCAATGAGAGCACTAAGGTGAGTCTTTGCTCGCTCTGTAGACTTGGCTGCATGGTGCTTTGCTGTGAGTTACATATGGCCTGTATTACATAGAGAGGAACTATGTTTGTCTGGGCAGATGCCTGTATGTAAAAGATAACTGGGTTTATTGTGTTTGTGCTGTGTGTATGTGCGCTTATGTGTTTGTGTGTGCATGCATGTGTACGTCTGGGTGTGTGTATATGCCTGTATGTGTACTTGTGTGTGTTATTCTGACATTTATTGAAGACACATTCTGTTCTCACATTGTTTAGGGGGTTCTGGAGAAGTTCCTGAATTTGGGTAAGTAAACTGTAGAAGAAACATTTTTTTTTCTAGAAGTTCTTAGAATTTTGAAAAATCATTATTAAAAAAAACTACTCTTCAAAGGGTTAAACAAAATTACGTCAACGTTACGGCACCCTCCCCCATATCTGCAGGTGATGACCGGAACATTGAAGAGGTGTACGTCGCTGGCAGAAAAGTGATCCCATTTCAGGAGTGAGAGTAGCTACCAGACCCCGATAACCACGCGTCTTTTGCTACTTTAACCGTTTTTTATCCGTCTGCTTACTAGTTTTACTATCTATACATATACAGTGTATATTATTGTACTTTTTAAATATTGTGTAGCCCATTGAAATCAGGGCATTTGCTTTGACTGGACCAAAGCTTTTGCACATCCTGTCTGCCCTGGCTTTGCTGTGGTTACCCTGTCGTAGCTCAGGGTGATGTCATAATCGAAGGCCGAGCTGACAGGGGAAAGAGTGTGCCTTTTCTCTTCAGCTATACAGCATGCTCAGGAGAACAGAAATATATTCCCAGACTCGTTGGGTTAATTGCAGTGTGATTAGCTGGAGTCTGAACCTCAGGTTTAAATCCCTAGACAACTGAACTGCATTACAACTGGAACAGCTTATTTAATAATAGATATGGATAGCTGTTCCAGTTGTAATGCAGTTCCGTGATGAGATTAAACCCTATGAGGTTTAAACTCCTAGACAACTGAACTACTTTACATTTCAGTGACCTATTATTTTTGTAGACGTTTAACATATTTACCATGCATTCTGAAGGAAAATTTTTTTTACTAATAACGCTCACTGTGACAATGTAACTGAAAATATACTAATTTTATCAAATACGTATTGAGCTTGCTACCTTATTGTTGTAAGTTGGAACCAGTGTTTATCTGAATGTACAAGTTAATCATTCAAGTACAGAATAAAGTAAGCTAGAAACAGTGCACTTTTTGACCACATCCAAATGAAACACTGCTGCTCAAAGGGAACTACTAACATGGGAATCTAATAAAATACCTGTGAATATTTTATTGTGTGACACATTTCTTTTGCATGTTTACTGGTATACGCCCGAGGGCTTTTGTTTCCTTTGATTTAGTTTGCCTGCGACTCAAATACATTGTAAATAACTGATTTCATTACTGTATTTATTTGCATAGTTTTGTACCCTGTCCCGTATTCAAATAGGGCCTACGAACCCAAGATCAGCCTTCTTACTGTAGATTTGAAGCCTGAATCCCAACCTGTGCAATGTGGTGTCTTCTACTGTGTGAACTGTATCTGTGCCACAGCCTACTGCAGGACTGACAAACCCCAGTTAGGCATGAAAGATTAATATTTTTGTCATCCAGGTGTCAGCATTTTACCATGGTTCGCTGGTTAGACATGTCCTCATCATGATGTACACGTTGGGCACAGACATCTGGATGTACCAGAATTAAAAGTGTGCCTATGTCCGTTTTAAGTTACAGGCTACAGTGATAATTATAAGTAGAACTGAATATTAATTTGTGATAGTTGAGTTTTGGGTGGTCAGAAGGTGTCACTGTCTTGTCATTTTATATTGGCCTATTCGGAATAGTCTTTACTTCCCTTTTCTCCCCTCTTTTTCTCCTTTTTTCCCCCTCACCATATCAAGGACTATGGGTCGGGGTGTCTGAACAGCTTCAGCTGTAGCCTTATGGATTATTTGTCAACTTTAAAGTAATTGTACAGTAATATAGTTGTCATCCAATCGGGTGTGCCAGAAAAAAGAAGGGATCCCCCAGTCTCTAGAGTCGCGTCTGTGAGCCAGTCGTGACAGCGTTACGCTCGTTATTAGACATCCGAGCCGTGCGTCCCTAGCAGGTGGGGAGCTTTTTTCTTCAAAACCCCTTCTGTCATTTCCAGCTGACAGCTGTCCCAAACAGTCGCGACGAACTCTATATTTAATGGATGTAAATTTGGAGACGCAGACTACACCGTGGAGCCCGACGGGTCATGACAAAACAACGACACGAGGGGGAGGTGGTGTTCTTCCTCCCCTCCTTAAAGGCGCAGTTCTCGTTTTATTTTTCTTTGTTTTTTTAAGATTTCACTTTCCGTGTATGGTTCTATGGTTTTTTTTTTTTTTTTTTGAGATGATGGCTATTTTAGATGTATACAGAAGTTTCTGTTCTGACGACATCCTTTGCAACGGTTTAGGGACATTAGTGGGTTTGTGGTCGACAGCAAGAAAATAAACTTAACGCCATTCCAAAGCCAGTTGATGTACATCATCAGCATAAAATCTAATATCTGACGCATTTAAAGTTGATGTTGATAGCGTCTTATGTTCTTGAAACTATCCCCCACACACGCACAAATGTTTACAATTGATCCTTCCAAACTCTTTAGACAGACTGAAAAACGTTCATGTCAATCATCGTTTTACTCTTCGCTTCCTGTCAAGGGTGCGCTTTTTTCCGTGACATCGTGTGCACGGTCAGTGTGAACAATCATGTATTGTAACCCGCACGCCCCCGCCTCGAGCCAGCAGGTCTGAGCGGTGGCACGTGAGATTCTGACAGGCTACAGACACCGACGCGCAGCAATTACCGTTCTGCTCTAGCCCCGAGTCTCCGTACAACGCTGCGCGCTCTTCGGCACCCGGGTTCTGGAACACTGATGCCAACACGGAATGATGGAGAAAAAAATATCAAGAAATTGGATGCAAGTGTGTGTCAGCAATAGCTTAATATCGGTATCGGTAAACAATCATTATTAACAAAAAGATAAACAGATAAACAGAAGGCATGGACAAAGAGATTAGGCTAAGACCGCTGGCTGGATGTTTCCCCAGTT
Organism: Anguilla anguilla; assembly: GCF_013347855.1. Taxonomy (NCBI): domain Eukaryota; kingdom Metazoa; phylum Chordata; class Actinopteri; order Anguilliformes; family Anguillidae; genus Anguilla; species Anguilla anguilla. The sequence continues at coordinate 40,540,698 of NC_049210.1, read as the reverse complement.
TGCTGAAGATTTCATCACCCTGGATAAACCTTCCCGATAATATGCTCAGCCCAGAAGCTCAACCAAAATAAACTAATAACAATGATAATAATAACAATAACAGCAATAACAGTTCTGCACTGTGCTATCGCAGTACATGAGCTGTAGAAATTGGGTGAGATGCAAAATCATTGGTCATGTTTGAGACCATGGTCAGTTCACAGCTCGTTGTAACTAATCTCTCTCTCTCTCTCTCTCTCTCTCACACACACACACACACATACACACAAGGACACACATACAGCACAGCTGGAGAAATTCTGTGTCAAGCAAGCAGCTTAAATCTGAAGTTGGGCACGGAGAGAGAGAGAGATAGAAAAAGTGGAGGAGTCGAGTCCATCAGGCTGGACTTTTTAATGACTTACAGAACTGCAGGGGGTTCTGGGAAAAGTGGGTGAAATGAAAGCAAACAAAGACTCTTGCACTACCACAGGGAGTGGGGGTTACACTGCATTCTTTCACTGCCAAACATATGGAAAGACAAACATTACAGTGGTGCCACACACACGCAAGCACTCGTAGTCTCTTGCATACGCATGTATACAAACTCTCATAATCTCTCTCACACACATAAACACACATACACTCTCCCTCAGAGACACACAAATGCACAAACACACACACAACACACTCTTGCCTACTCTGACATATACAGACACACGTATGAACATACACACAAGCATATACAGAAATAAACACACAAAACATACACAAACTTTGAAAAAGAGCGCTCAACCTAAGACCAGTGTCCTTATCCATCTTCTTACTGTCCCAATCCCTGTGTGTGTGTATGTGTGTGTGTGTGTGTGAGTGAGAGAGAGAGAGAGAGAGAGAGAGAGAAATAGCCAATGTATGAGAGACAAATGTCTGTGTTTGTGTGAGAGAGAAAGAGACTGAAAAGAGAGGGAGTAAAGCAGTAAGAGGGCAAGCCTGTATGTGAACAAGCCAGGCTCTGTACGTGTGAGAGTGTTTGTTTGTGAGACAGAGCAGAGGGAGGATGGGAAGTGGTGAGCACTGAGTGGAGACAGAGAGAAAAATTATGTGAGACCCGAATTGTGTGTGTGTGGGGGGGGGGGGGGGTGTATGTGTGTGTGTGTGTGGTGTGTGCGTGTGTGTGAGAGAGGAGCGTGAGAGAGCGAGACAGAGAGAGAGGGATGAGTCTGGACCACGTGAGTGGGATGTGGCTGTAGATGCAGGGGGAGGGGCCACAGCAGTGGAGAGGTTTGGGGGGGAAGGGGGGGGGGGGGTGTGGAGTCGTGCTTCACCCTCTATGGGGCAGAAGTGCTGAGTAAGACAGACGGAGAGGGATTAATGAGGGAGGGGGAGGAGAGAGAAAGCGAGGGAGGGAGAAAGAGAGAGAGAGCCGAAGCCAGACCACACAGAGCTCCAACGCAGAAGTCCTTAGTACTGGCTACCCACTGCTGCAGCCAAGAGAATAATCCCACAAGCCTCTCCAACACAGTACACTCAAAAACATGTACACCCACAATGACTAATCCCACACAGCCCTCAAACACAGTACACTCAAATCCATGTCCAACAACAGAGACTAATCCCACACAGCCCTCAAACACAGTACACTCAAATCCACGTACAACCATGGAGACTAATCCCACATACCACCGTTTGGTAATCACAGGTTTTAATTACGCACAAAATCACACATGGCCTAAGAGACTAACCACAAACATTTCTTCTAAAGTGGAATATTCTCATAACCCCTAGATACTAACCCCACAGATCTACCCTACAGTGTTATACAATCAAAACAATATACATCCCAAGAGACTAATCCCGCATTCTTTCGCGTGCACTCACTCACAATACACGAAGCGGCAAAGATTAATCCCCCCGTGCCTGTGTCACGGTTTACTCCGCGGGGCACAGGTCGCGGCCCCATTCGCACGCACGCACACAGACGGATCTCTCTCCCGAGACCAGGCCCAAAGTTCAACTGCTGGTCAGCATAATAACGCTGGCTTCATTTCTGGAGGCGAGCGGGTAATTTGAGTCTTTAATGACGTTACACCTTACACCGACAGCCCAGCTGAGCCACCGCTCGCGTGTTTCAGAGGGAAGAGGAAAGCACGCTAAACGCGTTAGCCTCCCCCGAAAACAGCGTTCCACGTTCTTAAAAAATTCTCTTTTTGAACGCTGTGCTGTGGTTATGCCGCGTTCAAAGCGTGCTTTAGAGGCAAACCTCACACAAGCTTTATGTAGGGCAACACATTACAAGTTCCCAAGAGTGCCTCCGTTTCCATGGTTTCTCCTGTTTGTGTAGATGCAGTAGGTGGTAGACCCAGCACCTGAAAACCAGTAACCTGACAAGAATGACTGTATTTAATTTACTATAATAATAATAACAATAATAATAATAAGGTATTATTATTATTAAGGTTTGCTTTTATATTGCACTATTAGTGAATTCAAAGCACTTTACATTGAAGGGGGCTCACTTTAACCCTAGCTGCGTGACGCATGGCTGTCATTTTGCACCAGGATGCTAACCACATGTGAGGAAGAGAGAGACCCAGACATAAAACAGGTAAAATAACAACATATAACAGTAAATCCGCAGAGAACACAAAGCAATGATGTAAGAGAAACAAAACTGACTCAAACTACAGAAACAGACATTGACATCTTCACGTGACAATACTGTGAATCATCTCGTGTGGCGTGAGACGGTGATCCCTAAAATCAATATTAGCTTGCGCCATAAAAAATCTGGGTTTAGTTCTGACAATATTAGCTTGCATCATAAAACTCTGGCTGTAAAGCCGACATTTTCTCGAATATTTACGAGTGCGCACAAGCTTTGCAATGTCACTTGAAACAGCTCCCTGAGGGCACTCTACTTGGGAGATGACATTTCCTCGCTGATTCTGTGCTGGAATGAACGCTGTGTTGACTTACTCTTTTAATTTAGGGCAGATAAAACGCCTCGCCTCCGTGCTGAGATTAGAATCGCACCTACATTTCAAATTCATAATTACAAGTGAGCGGTAACTGCTGTCGTTTCCTCCGGACGCAGCGCATTGTGCTCACCGCGTCTCTAATCACTGTGTTATTGTCGGAGACTGTCAGTTTCGGGCGCCGCGGGTCGAGGGGCGTGATGTGGAGTTGCAGAACCATCAATCGCTCAATTCCAACCCGTTTTTCTGGAGGGAGCAATTATCCCTTTTGTGTCTACGTAGCGATTCTACCCCTGGCGATTCTATCCTTAGTTGGTTACCGCATAGCCTAATTCCAATTTCCGCAGTGCGCCTAAAACTGATATGGATGCTTTAAATTATGTTATTGATTTAATGGCATGCATAATGTGGTGTTTCTTTGGCAGCCATGACTGAGGTGCATGCAGGGTTGCCAGACTGGAGGAGGACGTTTACCCAGGTCAATTTAAATAGCCTGGGTATGTGGGATTTCGAAATAAAAAAGGTTCTGTTGTTCTTATAGAAGCCTGAAAGCTGCTGTAGTCACCAGGCCAACTGCGAAGCGTCGTGCTAGTGAATAGCGCAATAGAAATCGCCAACAAGGACCGATTGACCGATTGACTTTATTTGGTTCGGCGGAGGCGTCGCAGAAAGTGATCCACGGTTTTCACCGAGAGGGCGCGAGGAGACAGAGAGCCTGTGGCTAAATCTGTGACACAAAGTGCTTTCCAAAATCCCCGTAATCTACCGGCGCCGTAAACCCCGCAGGTCACTGTGATCCACCCGACCATTCACAATTAATAATTAACTGGACACGTCATCGCAACGCTGGCACGGTCTACAACCCTATGAGCGCATATTCGGTAAGATTAAGCCTGTCCAATTTAGCAAAGCTTCCTCTACACAAGGATGGGTGGAGAACCCACTGGCTACAGCTCTGGCTAAATGTAGCACCCATGTCCCTCAAAGTCCTGCTAAATACGGTTTAAGTCCAGCTAAATACAGCTCCACTGTCCCATTAAGGTTGACTAAATATGGAAACTGCTATGGTTGATGTGTGTATGTCATTGGCTTTGGCCTTCATTCTGCATGAAAGCCAGTGCCTGGTTTGCAGGTGTGTGTGTGTGTGTGTGTGTGTGAAGCACAAGTCCACAGACTCACACACAGTTACAGGAAATGCACCCTCACACATATGCTGAATCACACACAATAAAAGGTACAGTGCTAATTTAACTCTTACAGTGTTAATTCAACTCTTACCAAATTACATTTGGTACCACTCTGGACAGAGGTAGAGTTGAATTAACACTGGACATTTTCCTGTGCACTAGCAACAGAATGACACACATTTACAAGACACATAGAACACACTCTCACATACATTCCGAACACACACACACACACACACACCTATCAAACAACCAGCTTCTGAGCACAACCCCTGAACAAAATGGCTGTCTGCACTTACAGTGCTGCCCCAATCACAGAATCTCCGCCAAGGAGTTTTACCCACAATTCCTCCAAACAGGGGACCAGAAGCTCTTGTTCTAAGCCATCAGGACAAAGACTACTGGCACAATAAACTTCCCAAAAAACAACAGCAGTTTGTTTGCACCACATCTCCAAATCTCTCATGTAGTCACACTATGGAGTACAACTGCACATCACAATACACTGAAACAGGGTTTGAGGGGACACAACACTACAGTACTGTGACAGTAGATTTGAAAATAAAATAAAATAAAACAAAACAAAAAACCTTCACCCTGTTAAAAAGAACTGATACATTTATTTCAGTAAACAGGTTCTAGTATAACGCATGAGTGAGGTGGAGTAATCTGTGGTCTGAAAGACAAACAGACTCCATTGATTACCTCAGAGGAGTAAGGAAGGCGGAGAAACGGGTGGCTTGACGGACGGGAGCTGCTCAGACGTGGGTGGAGCTCTTGGGTGCGATCGGTGACCTCAGTCTGACCCCCCCCCCCACCCCCACCCCCCACCTCAAACTCCCTCCAGCCAGAGAACTGAACACCATTCATCCTGACAGAACATCTGCCACTGGGGATCTCTGATGATGTCATCCAGCAATATGTGCACACGCACACACATATGGGGGGTGGAGGGGGGGGGTGCATCATGGTGTCCAGATGCTGTCCCGTACGGGAGGTGCAGGGAACAAGTATAGACAGCTGACTCCTGTCTACGTATGCATGTGCTCTTCTTGAGCTCGGGTACGAACGATCCCAAAACGCCTCCCAATTTGAAAAGAAAGAAGAAGAACTGGAGTTTTCTTTTTGGATTTTTGAGACAAAAAAAAAACACACAAAATGGTCACCAGTGGAAGCAGCACCGTGCTCCATGGCTATAGCGTCAGGAATGTAGTATCATTTTACTACAGTATTTATTAATTTGCCAAATGCATTCCTCAAGTAAAGTTGTAAATACTTTGCTGAATTAAAAAAAATCTTATTGAACACAGCACAAAGGCTATCACCAAACTAGTCCAAGCAAGGAGCTTTACAGACGTGTAAGCTCTTTTAAAGATCAGACTTGGAAAAAGCCATTCAGCAGGCACGTGTGGCTCTCAGCTTCTGCGACCACGAGGAGACAGAGAACAGAACTCAGAAGGTTAATGCAGTCTGGATCACTCTCACACACACACACACACACACACACACAAGCGTGATTCACAGATGCGTCACCACGCCAGACACCGTGACTGTTCAAAAGGCACGGACAGCATTCAGGAGCCTTTCAGAGGGCGAGCTTACAGGAACAAAACGTCTGTGTTCCGGGGGGGGCCACAGCCGTCCCTGCACCTGTCACGACGGGTGGCGTGTGGGAGGGGAAGCCGGGGGTGGGGGTGGGGGTGGGGGGGGGGGGTCTGCGTGGTCTAGCCTCTTTGTGAATGGAAGAGGGAATGGAGGCAGAATTCAGCAGGTGTGTCAGCAAACAGACACCACCAAACTGGGGCCACTATTGTAAAGTGCCCTGCTGGAACGAGGAGATGGGGGTCAGATTTCCCCCAAACGGGACACCTGTCCTTGGTAACCGGGAGCAAGGACGGGGGCCGAGTTGAGGCCTTTGCCGGGACAGAACGGAGGAGGTACAGCAAAGGTGTGAAAACTGAGAGAATCATACGTGAGCTTAAGTAACACCTTCTGGGCAAGCGATCACAATTATGCAACGGCTGCCATGACTCAATGTCTACCACATTAACAGCAATCGCCAAAACAGAGTGGGGCGATAGGATGGGACCAGTCTTCCACTTACTAGACTACCGTCCCCTGGGGCCTTGAACCAACAACATTCTGGCCAATCGGACAAACTGTAGGTACATTTATGTTTTACATTACATTACTCCCATTTAGCAGACGCTCTGAGGCAGGGATATGGCAATGCCTCCAACTGACCAGAGGTGTCGCTCTTTCACATAAGGAGCTCTCTTGCTAACCGGAATTATCCCCCCGTAGACGACGCTGTAGCTAATTGCACACCACTCGGTTGGAACAGCCCCGCCGAAAGTTGCTCTGGCAATGTTGGGGATGGGTCTCTCTACACCAAGAACAGGCACATTAGCATCGCACGCCACCCAGCAGTTTGTAGGGTGCATTCTGTATTCCATATTCCAGTCTATAGCGTCTCCGCAGAAAGGCCCAAAAATGCACCAAGGATTGTTCAGGGCACCAAAAGCCATTACAACTCCAAAACAGGCAATGAGAGAGACTGCAAGGCAGCAGTCCAAAAATCCAGAGACCATGTCACAAAAATAGCATTTTATTTTACTGCCTTTTTTAAAGTGTGCAAGTACCCCACATTTAGCCAGCCAAGTTCCTCAGGGACTACTTAACCAAGGAAAAAACCCGTAATACAAACTATTTTCAGTACTCTAATGGACTCTTGCTTTTTTAGGAAGTGGATGCTTCATTTTCTTTCTGATGATTCAGTATTTTAGACCTACGTTGTGCTAGTATTAAGCTGTTTCTACACCTAGTTTGTTTGCTAAAGTAGGCTACGCACCAGAGTTCAGTTGTAAAATTGCACATGTATTTTAATTTTTCCGATTGGTTTCACATCGCAACCATTCATGTGCACCAATTAGTGATTCATGTGTAGACGTGAATGTTCGTTGATTGGTCAGAAATTTGGTGAGGAGTCGAGTTTTCAGTCATACATTCGCGTGACGGTATAGGAAAAATTGTGGAGTGTCGAATCCATTGTGCCGCTATTTAATCTCTAACTCTTCCTTCAGAATCGCAACTTTGCATTTGTTCCATAAACGATGAGTCCGATAAATGACCGGTCATATCGGTCATCATCAAAACCAAGAAGGGGTGGGCACCATTGCAATTCTGGCACCCTAAACAATGCAATCAAATTTTATTTTAATGTGGCCTTGTGCGCCGGTTCTATCAAATCCCCTCTCCCTCAGCTTCTGACTAAACATCATAAATGTATCTGTACATTTTATGTCACGTTTTACCCTATACTATGCAGAACAATTCCCAGTGTCCTCAGTGCACGGACAGTTTAGTGTACAAATAATGTGAGATTACGTCCATGTAAAGTGTTAAAAAAGGAAGAAAGCCATGTGATAAAGCTATATAATGTCTCTCTGTACATAATTTTTTTTATTTACATGATACAATTCTGCATTAATGCATGATAACAAGATTATATGTAATACATAAATATGAACACAGTTTGTACAAATTTGCATAACTAAAAGTTAAAATTAAAACTTGAATGGATACATACAATTCTCATAAAGCAGGAACTCACACCCCTACAGAAGAAGAGAGAAAAAAAACAGTGCCAAGCAAGCCAGGACAAAGAAAATTCTATATACAAGACTTTCTTCACACCGCTAGATTAGACTCTATAGGTAGAAATGCACGCACGCACGCACACACACACACACACACACACACACACACACACACACGTGAGAGCAAGGGCCCCCCAACACCTGTTATCTGTCCAAGCTAAAGAACGGAGATTCTATTCACATAACGGCAAGGAATTCACAGAAAATTCTGAAAACCCCAAAGAAAAAAAACTGTTCTACGTGTTGCTTAGGTCTTGTAAACAAGCAACAAAAAACAACTGTGTAGGTTAGTGAGAATGGAAGAATTCAAACAGCTACACGGTCAACCCAGTAGCAAATAAGGGAAGGATATTGTTCATATGGGATGGTTCGGGGGTGGGGGCATCACAAGAACCAGTAGCGAAGTGTGCAATAAGTCCATTAGTCCAACAGGGCAGGCTTGATGTTCAGAGTGCTCCACCAGAGTGCTCGCAATGGAAGGGCTGGTAAGATGCTGACTCATCCGTTCGTCTGTTTCCATGGTAGATATGATGTCATAAAGAGTCAACGTTCCAACAGAGTTCCAGATTCACAAGCTGCCAGACAACAAGTTGTTTGCATCCCACATTCCACCAGGCAAAAGCTGGTCCACACAGTAGAAAGCAGATTGGCAGATGGACAGCAGCCAGCTGATTGGTTGGCATTGGAGGGGAGGGAAAAGGGGTTTGAGGGAACCCCCCCCCTGCATGTACACAGGTTTGTGTCCATATGAGTAGCGGACCTTGCACTCCCATTCCGTACACATACACAGATCACATAATACGTAAATATCAGCACAACCTCCAGACATTACCCAAAGGGGAAAAAAAAGTGTGAAAACAAAAAAAAAAAAAACATAATTGAGGGGAAAATATTGACCAAGCATTAGTGAAGTATATTGCCAAATTTCTACACTTCAGATATTTTACATTGTTGTAGATGCTCAACCCATGCAATACACTCATTAAAACTACACTCCTACAGTCAAGAAAAAAAAAAAAACTAAGGAAAAAATGAGAGAGAAGGGCAGGCAAAAATGGGTGTTTCAGGCCTCAGACCCAGACAACCTGCGACAGGTTCACAGCTGGCTTCATTCAGCCAATCGCAGATCACACAACGACAAGGAGGGACCAATGACAAAACAACAAATGACAACAAGGAACAAACCTTCCCCCCCCTAAAGTTATCATATTAAAAGACAAAAAAAAACAAAAACACACAATCCACAGACATCCTTAACCGGCAAGAAATATTCTGGAATAAACGGAAAAAAAAGAAAAATAAAATCACATGTATGGCACAAATTAAGCTCATTTTCTCCTTCCTTTTCTCAAAAAAAAAAAAAAAAAAAAAAAAAAAAACAAGACTGCAGAAGAGGATGCTGGGTAGGAAGAAGCAAAAGAGCCATCCTCATCCTGCCGAAGGCCCATCGCCCGATTGGCCTGCAGTCCCATCAGTGGCCGACCCCCGACGGGGAGGGAGCGCGCGCGTTCCGGAAACCAGGCGACCGTAGCGGTCACCGAACGCTTTTCGAGCGCGTCCACGGTTGAGGAACGGAGACGACCAGGCCCGAGGTTCAAGGCTTCACATTCCGCACTAATGCGCTTCAGGACAAAACTCAGGGAAAAAATGGTTCTCTCCTCACAGGCTCAATCCAGCAACCGATAACACAAAAGGAGAAAGGAGAATACACTCGATTCATCTAACGGACCTCATCCAGAAGACCAGGCTTCACTGGTGCACAGGGCCCTCTGGTTAATAAGCCTGCTTTCCATTCATTTCTGTATTAATTTCACCAGCACCTACACAAAGAACTAGAAGTTGTTTGTTAGATCCAACAGGGCTGTGGGGGCCTATGGGCCGACCTGTCAAAGCCAGTTAATGTACCCGCAGGTAAAAAGCCATGACCGCCATATTAGATAGAAAAAAATACAGAAAGATTCTATAGTAACCAGTGTGAAGTAGTCATCAAAACTCTTAAGCACACAGAGCTGCATTTCGCTATGTAAATTCTGCTACTTTAAAACTCTCGTCTGCCATTTAGGATTTTCCACCATATTTTTTTTCAATAAACACTTGAATAAATGGCATCATGTCCAAGGTTGCCTAGTGTGTCCACATGCTATTTAATTTGTCTGAGGTGGCCATGCTGCTCCTAGAAAAGCTCTCTGATAAATTTCAGCCTATGTGCGTCGTATTTTAAATTGTAAAAACTATTTTTAAAGTCGATGCAACACTTCGGACTCGGTTTCCCATCAGCCACCTGTGGGAACGGAGGTGTAACCGAGCAACGACGCAGCACAGGAATTCCGCCACGTTACTCACAAAAAAAAAACACCCCACATTACGCAACATGGCCGGTACCGCACCCATCCCTGTCCCCACAACATTAACATTTAAAAAAATCTAAATTGTTACACTAAATTCAGATACTGAGATTCTACAGACCGGTAGCCAGTTGCCTGACAGAAAAAAGTGGAGGCATATTACCTCTACCAGTTCCTCCCTGCCCCCGCCCCTGCCCTGTTCACAGCTCACTGCAGCTACCTTACAGACAGGCATCACTGGGGAAAACTGACAGCAACTGTCCACGGGGGGGGTAACCAGGGAAACGAGCAGGCAAACACACAAAAAAACTGGACATTACCATGAACTCAGCACTTGTAAGAACGTCAATAGCATCCTGCACAAATGACAATTTCTATGATATTTTGAAACGTAACACCCAATCACAGCTCTGATAAGACAACTCCTCCCCCACTGCTTTCAATGTTTTGACCAATCGGGAACCAGCTCAGGCCTCTGCTTCAGAATTGGTCAGGAGGCCACCGTGTCATCTCAGAATTCCAGCCTTTATCTGGATGCTTAAACTTCAGTGTAGGTAGAAAATAAACGACTTTCAGACTGAAACGGTCCTTTGCTGCTTGCCACTAAACAAAAGCGTGCCCAGATTTATTTCCTTTCTCTTTTTTTGGCACAGATATATAACCAATTCAAAGTTTCAAAGTGAAGGAGGAATTTCTTGGGGGGGAGAGGTAATCGAGATTTTCCTGAAAAGATGCCCGGGTCTGTACGCTAGCACTATTATTTGTCTATTTTTTGCCCTTTTTTTTTTCTTTTTTCTTTTTTTTTGTTTAAATAAAACACACACCACGAAGAGAAAGGGGAGAAAAACAATAAAGAAAAAACGTGATCATTCATGCAACAGCTCTGGATAGGTTTTCTTTTTTTTTCTTTCAAGATTGTATTTAAAAAAAACGAAACAAAAGGAGTCCATTGACGCCACGTGCCAGTGTTCAGGTGAAAGCTCCCGCGCGTGAGAGAGTCCTTTATATTCTCTGGATCTTGTCGGCGACAACGACGGGGTTCTCTTTCCTGATCTTAGCGGCGGCCTCGGCTTTGTAGTCGTACGGGCAGTTGTGCTTGTCGGAGTACCGGTGGAGTCCGCAGAAGAGGTTGCCGCAGCGACAGTCAAACCCTGGGGCGGGCGGGGGGGGGCGGGGTCGAGAGGGGGGAAGAAAAAAAAAAAAGCAGAAGCACAAAGCCAATCAACGCTGAGGCGCAAACAGCACGGTTTCCATGGATACGCAGATTTCTGTGAATCAAAGCCACCCAGCGCCGATTATCAGGTGAGTGGCGCAAGAAAGCAAAAACCAACGTGTGACTGACAGCCTAACAAGCCAATAGAAGCCATTTAAGAATCACGTCTGAAAGAGAGTGCATCAGAGAATTTTTATAACTAGTTCTGCTGAGCTCAGAAATGCATCTGTTAATCTCCAGAACTCTTTCCCCTCACAAACAAGGCAGCCTTTATGCACCCACACAACAAGTGAAAAAGCCCACCCACCTCCCACATGAGCAGATAAACTCTTGGAAGCCATTTTCTATTGGATGGGACAAATATGAAATTTTTTCGTCCAATAGGAAATGGCCTCCAAGCGCTTGAGCCACGCCCGGACGCCCGCGGCTCACCTGTGAGGCCGACCTTCTTCCGGCACATGAAGCACCTGTTCTTCTTGGCTTTGGGGGCCTCGGGGGGCTTGGGGTCCTCGCTGCCGGGGTCACTGGGGCGGGAGGCGGAGGCTGTGGGCTGAGTGACAACTGGGGAGGCGGAGACAAAATGGAAAAAAAAAAAAGGAAAAATAAGCCTTTGAGATTCACAGGATAACCTTTGTTGCTTTTTTAAAACGTCGTACAGCTGAAAGAGGACGCTTTCCCTCTGAACTCTGCGATGAGTACAATGTAAAATAAAGTGGACCCTTAAGACAACTGCCACAGCCTCGATTCACCACCACAGAGCAGAAGAAAATGGTTGCCAGATCAAGCTTTAGGCCCACAGAAACCCCACAATGACCAGGAGTCATCCAGATGAACTTCACATTGCTGAAAATACACTTTTTCATTTTTTGGGAACTATTTTTATTCATGTTTTAAGAAAATACTAGCATTCATACTTTTCTGAATGCTCCAACATGAAATTCTGATAATTATCTGCCCAACATTTGTCTTGTCAATGGGTAATGAACTGCAGACAAAGGCTTTTGAGTGACTAACAGGCAGGTTCATTGAAAAGCAGAAGGAAAATACTAAAACTGGAACAGTGGAATGAGGAAAAACTCATTTACACAACCTCAGGAAGCCAACACAGAAGACACTTACTTCTGCAAAAAAAAAAAAAAAAAAAAAAAAAACCAAAAACCCTGTTGTGATCCAACCCTAAAGCACAAAATGAATGAAGAAGAAATGTCTTCCCCATTTAAGGTCTCAGTTTCAGAGAGCCACTCACCCACCCCCCGCCCCTGCACCCACCACCCCCCACACACAGGCCAGGAACATTAACCCCACGGCCTCTCCAGAAACTGGCACGGGTCAGTCTTATTTTGTCGCAACTAGCGGTGGTTCCCAGAATTAGCATGCTAACGGTCTTCTGGGAACTGTGGGGGGAAACACACACAGGAGGAAATGTGACACCCAGCTGTGCAGGGGGGGAGAGGGGGGGGGCGCACATGGGTGTCCTTTTACACCGCTGAACCAACTTTAAATTGGCCTGGTAAACAAACCACCCCCAATATCGCCTGTACTGTGACTCCTGAGAGTCGGGAGGTCCGCACAGAACAGACCTCCAAGCCCAGCGGGTGGCGCTGTTCCGCCGCTTGGCTTGCCTAGACCGCGCCCGTTACATGCCGGCCATTCAGGAGAGTGAGCCTGAATTTGGGTCAGGGCCAGGGGCGGGGTGGGTAATTAAGGCAGGGCAGAGAGTGGTACCACTTTACCCTGAAACCTACACCAGCCCAAACTAATTAAGCCATTAAGAAGAGCAACAGGATTGAAGGCTCGAGCTAATCATTACCCATTCACCAATGACCAGCGCTGACCAATCGCCATGGTCACACACCAATGACCCATCGCCATGGTCACGCTCCAATGACCCTAGGAGCATTGCTGAAACAACACACACATATACACACACACACACACACACACACACACACACAGCCAGCCCGGAATGTGCCAGATCACCACTGATCACATGACCCCCCGAGCAGTCTCCCATCACCGCTGACAAAATGCCACCTGTACTCAGCGTGAGAGCGTTTCCATGGGAACCCTCTCAGCACAGGGATACACAACGGAACGGCCTTACTGCCGAGTACGTGAACAGCTCTTCATAAGCACAAAGATTACCACTGTTCCAGAACACTCTCCACGGGGGACTCTCTCACCCCGCCCCAGGAAGCCATTTGCTTTCCTGCTTGGGCCAGCTCTCCAGCTAACTCAGGGGCAAAGAAACCACCCAAAAGAAAAGCCAAAAAAAACCTTTATACACCCCTGACGGGACTCTGAAACACTGAACTGGTACGTATAGCACATATACAGGTCATAACACTGAACAGGTACACACAGCCAGGTTACAGGTCATAATACTGAACTGTAACATGTAGCAGAAGTACAGGGTATAACACTGAACTGGTACATATAGCATAAGTAGAGGTTTTAACACTGAACTCATACCCTGTACTCCTACTACATGTACAAGACTGAACTGAGGTTATAACACTGAACTGGTACACACAGCCAGATTACAGGTCATAACACCTAACTGTTACATGTAGTAGAAGTACAGGGTATAACACTGAACTGGTACATATAGCGCAAGTAGAGGTTTTAACAGTGAACTGGTTCATGTAGCAGGAGTACAGCTTATACAACCCAGACGGGACTCTGAAGCAGGGCGTGGCTGGGATACCTGGCTCGGTCGGCTCCGATTTAGGCGATGCGACTTTGTCCTCCCGGGAAATGCTCATTTCCGTCATCTGCTGCGTGACTGGGAGAGAGGCTGCTGCCAAACTTCTGCAGAGAGAGAGAGAAAGGGAGAGGGAGGGGGGAGAGAGGAGAGAAAAGAAAGAAAGAAGCGCAACAGAGCGGAAGAAAGGGAGAAGGGGGATGAGAGTGAGAAACACCATTTAGAGCTCCATGGCACTGAAGTCTCTCCGCAGAATCCTTTCGGGTCTGGGCGTCTAGCACGTGACGAAGCCAGACTCCCACAGTAAATTATGCACGTCCACAGTGAATTATGCAGAGGGAAAGAAAATGCCCAATTCACAGCACGGTAGGAAAAACGAGTCTTATTCTCCCTTTCTTTTCTCTGCCAAATGTGGAGTCAGTCCAGGACAGAACGGATTCACAAACGCCACCGATGGCTTTGAAGGCGCACGGAATTCCAGCACAGAGGCTGAAACGGAGCTCCCAACTTGATGTTTGAGCCGTTCCAGGTTTTACCGCATGCCGGCATGCTTCTGATGAACAACCTGCTCCCTTGAGACTCAGCTCAGTGCACTAACCTACTTCAAGCAAAGCCTGGGCCACACAAACTGAGAGTGAATTTCTACAGCGAACATCTACTGAAGCGAATCAGGTTACGAGCCTCGCTCAAGGGTGCGACGGCAGTGCCACACCCAGAAGCTCGGTTCCCTGACGGGACGGGACAGGACGGGACGGGGGCCGCTTACCTGGCTGCGTCGGCCGAGCTGGACGGGGAGGCCTCGGCTTCGTTTCGGCTGGCCTCTAGTCTCTGCATGCTGGAGGCTTCTGAGGAAGGACTGCTGGAGACGCTGCCTGCGCCCGCACCTGCAACAGAACAGGACCAATCAGAGCTCGGCACAAACGCGGAGGACCAATCAGAACTCGGCACCCCATGCGGAGGACCAATCAGAGCTCGGCAAACATTCAGGGGACCAATCAGAGCTCGGCACCCATGCAGAGGACAAAGCATAACTATTATTACTTAGATTAAGTACTGTGGCTCAAGGGTACAACAGCTCCACGTGGGAATCAAACCTGCAACCTCTAACGGTACCTCAACCAATAACTACACTGCCACTCAGCCCTCTTTCCCCAAGGGAGAAAATGATTTCCTCCCTTTGCCCACAAAAATGTTTTTTTTTATTTTTTTAAATCAAGTATCGCACCGATTGAAGTGTTCACCTCCAAAGACTGCATATTAATATCCGCCAAAAAATAACCACTTCAGGGGAGATGAGTGCAGTGATTGGATGAGAGCACTCTTTCTTTCTTTATCTATTTATTAAATCACAAAAATGACATCAGGCAGACAGTTCTTAGAGGCAGAGGTTTCAGTTCCGGCAGCTGAAAGAGGAAACGTCAAAGAGACTTGGACACCCAAGCCTGGGTATTTTTTGTCTGGTTTTGCGCATGCATCGCGGGTAAAGAATGCGGAAGGGGACGTCTGCAGTCACGGTTGCTGGGCCAAACAACACAAGCCCAACTGCGAACGCTGAAACAGAGAATACCTTCACAGAAGCTCACACAAAGACGCCTGTTGGTTTACCTGTCATTATGACAAGGTAAAAAATAAAAATAAATAAATACATAAATCTTTCAAGTGCGGTTCCAAGACGGGTCTACACTCCCTCCTTCCTGATTGGCTCCCGTTGTACTCCAGAGACACCCGGCTCATGCACTTGACGGCTGCTGCGTTTTTGCTTTTGCGCTTCTGTTTTCACTGCTGTCAGCTGCGCCGTCTTCCTCAACACTTCACCGCGAGTTCTGAGCGGAGGATTGTTGTTCTCCACGGAGAAACCGAACGCTCGCGAGTCTCAAACGGGAGCCCAGGCTCGCTCTGGCCCCGGGCACGGCAGGCTGGCTCCAGGGGACGCAGAGAAACGGAATAAACGCTGGTTCCTTGACTTGACGCCGCCCCCTCCGCCCCCCCCCCCCCCCAAAGCCCAAAATCCACCCTGAAAGAGGCTCCCTTGTTGGGCAGAAAGGCAAAGTAATTACAGAGGGTGTGACAGAGAGACTGCTGAACTGGTGACAAAGCCTGCCCTCTCTCTCGCCCTCCCTGTACCTCTCCCCCTCTTTTTCTCTCTGTACCTCTCTCTCTCTCCCTCCCAGTACCTCTCCCTCTCTTTTTCTCTCTGTACCTCTCTCTCTCTCTCCCAGTACCTCTCCCTCTCTTTTTCTCTCGGTAACTCTCTCTCCCCCTCCCTGTACCTCTCCCTCTCTCTTTTTCTCTCTGTACCTCTCCCTCTCTCTCTACCTCCCTCTTTTGTTCGAGGCGCACACACATCTAACTGTGTTGTGCCACTGAGTCGCAAACCCAAAACAGCGCAAGAAGATTCTGGAACATGATCCATCTGCTCCACAACACAACACTACATCCTTGTTAGTGTGCATGAACACGTGTGTATGTACGTGTTTGTTTGTATGCATTGCGTTTGTGTACATGTCTCTGTGTTATCTGTGCAGCAGCTGTTCGTGCTGCTTTGTTGCCAGGCACTGGTAAACATGACCGTTCTGTGCATGTTAATGTTGTGTGTTTGTGCGGTGAGGGTGTGTTTGTTGTTCACGAATGCAACCGTTTGTTATGTGTGTGTGTAAATTTGTAAAGTGTGGAATGCGCTTGTCTGTGAGAGGAATGTGTGTGTGTGTGTGTGTGTGCACATGAGCGTGGTTTCTTGCTGCTTACCAACAGGACTCATGGGGCTAGCTCTCCCGCTGTTCTGCTGTCTCGTCAGGTGCTCCTTGTAGCAGACCGAGCACATGCCATTCGTCCTGGGGTTGCCGTAGAAACCGCAGCCAGTGGCACACAGCATGGGCACCGGGCTCTGGTTCGTCTCTTGGGCCATGGCTACACACGGGACACTTCCTGGGGGAGGGGGGAGACCAGAATAAAATGAAATTAATTAAAATGTTCTCAGTGTGCTGCTAGCATCTGGGGGTGCGGTTATTGGAGCCAGAGGAGGTGTGAGCTCACAGATGCCCTTCTCTGACTGGTTAACACCAGCTGCCTCCTTTTCACATGTACACCCAACATCTAATCGGTGGTGGGAGGGCGTACATTTCCACGGCAACGGGGCAGCCATATTGCCGACCTCCACTGGCGGTCACACAATCTACACCATCTTCAGGGGCCTGCAATGGGGGGAGGGGCCTTCCTGCCAAATCCCTCCTTCCCATTATGACACACTTTCAAATTTCAAACTTGGTTTTGTGTCTCTGTGACATCATAATCACTGAAAAAAAGATCAGAGGAATGTCCTAGTTCACTGTGAAGAGCTAAATCAACCATGTCTTGCCTTTGTTTCGTTAGAAAACTGACAAGATGAACATTAACAGGTTGAGGTCAGGACCCAGGTCCAACTTGCACTGTAGCTGACCAGGCAAATTAGATCCCAACTCCACATAGCACTTTAAAGGAGACGTGGCCTCAGGTCTGGAGCCTAGGAAATTTCAGATATTCGATCACTCCTAATTCCACACATTTTAATATTAAATATTAAAAAGCCAGTCTCTCCTTTGGAGACATGAAAAGGCCACTCATTAAAGATCGATGGCCATGTTCCACAGGCTTCTGCTCTCATCAATGATCAAGAAATAATGGAATACAATAGTCATTCCAATACATTAGCAGTCAGAACACACCACACTTCTGACTGCAATCTATGTGTCTTGCAATCCTGCTATCACAAGTGATTTTCCTTGTTGTTTTTGTGAAAAATATCAGGATGGGCCTGTTGAACTGCATACAGATGGATGTGCAGAATACCGCACCTTCCTAAGACCACATGCCATGAAGCGTGTGCACGTTCACACAGAAAATGTGTGTGTGTGTGAGAAAGATGACTGCCTTCCACCAGAATTAAAGGTATGATGGCTCATCGAAAAGCCAAACAAAAAATGCCACGCCAAGAGTATCACCTTCCATTACCGCCAATTTAAAGGAAAAACAATATACGGACACTGAAGTGTTGCCACTGGCTACCACGTCAGCCCCCAACAGTTCAATTCCTCGCATTGTCTTGCTAACTTTATTGAAAAACAGCTGAAAACAGAACTGCGCACAATAGAGACAATTTGCAAGAAGAGGCAAATCTGTCAGTTATTAGTCAGTAAGTTAAGTAGGCAGTGTTCTCCAAACGGCGTACAAACTTTTCATATTCTCAATATGAACTCAATGTTCTTCGTTTTAGGTCACACCACGTCGCTCTGGGGTGCATGAACTTGTCACGCAGATTTTTCCAAGTTGCTCCGCACAACTCAGGATCAGTGACACCCAACTCCATGGAAATTTTGTCAGAAATTTTAGCGCTTTTCGTCGTCCTGAAAATCTCTGCGTGATTGATTGTAGAGATGATGCAGACTCCCTGCAACTCTTTGTTCAAAAGTACCCATCTCAAAAGCGTTCCAGTCACGATGACGATGCCACCATGGTCGTTTCTAGATGGGATATAGGAGATTTCAGGAAGTGGAGTCGTATCCAACAGGTTTGCCATGACAGAAGAATTAAATTCTGCCTTATTCCCCCTCATTTGTTAGCCTATCGGAAAGGACACCATTTCCCGAAATCTCCCGTGTCCCATCCAGAGACCACCTGCAACGAAACAGTACAGTGAAGAGATGAACAGGAAAATAAAGTCAAACTCTGTCCCTGGCCGGTCAACCGTGACGCAACCAACCATGTGATATCTGTACGGACCAATCGCAGACAGGGCGGAGGTCTGCGAACTTGCGAACAGTCTGCAGCCGGGGGCCTGCACCGACCACGTCGCACAAACTCAGAACACTCTGTCTGCCTCTTGCTCGAGACGTCTCATTTCGCACAGAGTGTTCCGTTTCATTTTGAGAACGCTGGTGTGGCACTGCAGTGTGGTTCAAATCCAGACAGAAAGTTACCGAAAAAGAAAAAAAAAACCCCTTTAAAACACCGTCTCAGAAACGTCACAGCAAAAAGCCTGCCATTAAGGCTAAACTGAAATACTGCTGCACCCAGGCAAGTCTTCCATTATCTCGGCAAGAGGGTCCCCCGCTATGTCTAAATCTAACCCGAGCCGGGCGGCCTCAACGATTACCTAAACAATATGCTTTTTTATTATGGGGGGGGGGAGGAATTAACAGCAAGCAAAGACAGCCAGTTGCTTAAGAAAAGTACATTTCTGTAACATAGCCCCCCTGAGTAATTATACACCAATCCAAGCCCTCACTATTCTCAGCAACGGCTATGAAAATAAGGCGCCCGTCTGCCTGCCTGCCTGCTTTCCCTTCAGAAAAGCTCAATCCAGTTTCGCCGGGGTTTGTTAATTACCCAGCCTTCTTTGGACTGATTAATGAACCGCACACTCTGTTTGACCCCTGCTACACAACAGAAAGACTGAGGTGATCAAAATCAGACCACCAATCTTGATGAGAGTCAAGTATATTCCATTTCCGCAAGTATCAAAATGCCATTGTTTACCCTTCAGCCTGCCGTTCTAGGCAGTTTTAATATACACTTTACATTTTGATATACATTTGATTCAGCTTCATCTCGAGTAATAGCCGAGTCAATACAAACAAACGGCAAGCCAATTAGCCACAGTGTTTAGATTATTCATATAGGCAACAGCCGCTTTCACATGCTTGATTGAAATAACATTTCCTTTGTCCTGGAACGAGGGTAGCAGAAAGAAAAAGTTCCACCAAGCCATAAATTGCCAACGCCCATAAAACGGCGAAAAAAAGAAAAATATAAACCCCAAGACAAGTAAAATACTGTACCTATGAGAATTAGCAGAACCAAACGACAAGGCGTACATGTGCGGTTCGCAGTTTCACTTCGGGGAAGCACGCAGCACGTGGGAGATTGAGTGTGGCTCAGGACGCGAAAGAAGCGTTTCCATAAAAGGGAGGCTAGAAACGTGCTTGCTCCCGCGCATGCGCAATGTCCTCAGTAGCAGGCTAAATGTTTCGGTTTAGGTTTTACTGACGTCGGAACACTCCGACTCGGTCGCAATCAAGCTGGTTCTGGTTAACTCCCAGCTCAACACGAGTCGTCAGCGCATTTGGTCTACAACTATGACAATCGTGAACAATTTCTTGAAATTTCACAAGTTCTGTGTGTCCTTGACAATCAGTAATTCTATTATTGTAGGGCGACTGGCGTTATACTGTAGCTAGTATAGTCCATTACATTGTAGCGGAGGAACTTCCAGTGTGTCCCGTCTCTCCTGCTGACCTTGGAAGTCTTGAAGGCAAAGGCCTTTTTGTTACACTTCAATGGTCCATTTCAGTTTCAGTTAGACATAGAAAATAGTCCCTATAGCGTAGTGTTAGAAAACAGATGATCAGAATAAATCCACCCGGCAATGAAAAATAGCAACTTGCAGATGAACACTATTTGAGTACCTACGTTTATTTCAAGTCACGTCATGGAATAGTATTAGCTGCAACTTAATAACAAAACTCAATATACACTTGGTCTTGCATCATACATCATAAAATATGTACACGAAAACCGAGTCTGGTTGTGCAACCACCTGTACATGAAGTTCCGTTCACAAACGTTCACGATGTTCCCATAATGCAGAAAATAAATACACAACAGCACTGGCACACCGAGTCCAAAACAAGTCCGCCGACGAGCACAAATAAGGTACGCAAAGTATTTTTTTCGTCCCTGAAAAGCCAAGTTGGCAGTCTCGTACCATCACGTGTATGCCTGCTGACTGCAATATTTCTACCCGGCTCACCGTCACATGAGGTGGCGGTGCTGGGGTGCGGGGGGGGCATTAGTTTCCGCCTGTCACAAGGGCGCAATGTGACACGCTGATCTGGGAAGCTCGTATACGAAGAAAAACCCCATCAACAACACAGCGGATCTGCAATCAGGAGCTATTTATATCGCCCTGAGCCTGTTATAGCTCTCACATACAGATGGTTAGCCCACCCCCGCCACGCATAGCAAAATGGCTAATGTACCAAGATAGTTGTTCAAAATTAATCGCGCGCATTTCAGAATCGACGTAATTTAATACCCCCTCACTTGTCAAGCAAGCAAATCGACAAGGTGTCAATGTTTCGTGCTCGATAGTCGTATAGGCAACATGATGCAATCGATGGTCTCTCCAGCTTTAGACAGTAGCTAACATTCGGTCACTAACACATAGCAGAGAAATCATAAATACACAGACTGGTTTGGTATAGTGGTTAGTTTGAAATATCAAGCACAAAGGCAGTTAGTGTTAACCAATTCACGTTCCCATGCTGAAAGGGCAATGAAACCGGAGAACAAAGAACTATGGAATATGATCACAGGCTAGATATCTGACGATGCTAACGTTACGAGCGCTAGCTGGTACAAAGCTTTAAAAGAGTATATACACACAGTGCTGTTTCTTCGAAATGTATGCGAATAAAAGGTTGGTCAAGCTATTAAATAACGACCATAACACTCAACATCTTGACAAACAGCTCGACATATCTTAGTCACGTTAGCTAAGCGAGCTAGCCTGGACGTGTCCTTGCTAGTTGATGTTAGCTACACACAGATGAGACTTCAAAAACCTGATTGAAATATCATTGCCTACCTTCAAAAATAAATTATAATCAAAATGAGGAAAAAATCTCAAATCTATTCACCTATAATGAATTGAGCCAACAGGCTGAATGATACGCACCTGTTTGCCAGCTAGCCACCCAATAACTAGCTAGCTACTAGCTAGACTAAGTATATTATTGTTTTTATGGAGAGTGATTTGGGTAGCAGTTACTCTGAATCATAGTAAATAGAATTAATCTAGCTAATAAACCCAACCAGAAAGACAAGACCACCGATTCACACCCCAATGTACTTCTGGATTCCCAGGAATTGCTATCCTTGTCTCAACATGTTATGTTCGCTAATTTAGCTCGGCTAGGCTAGCGGATTCCCGTGTACTCCGAGTGAGCCAATGCAACGAAATCATTCGGTGTCGACCGCAGCAAAAAGTTTCGGCTAAAATAACAAGCGAGGTAAAAGGCACAACACAATATACAGTGGCCGAATAACTGGCTCGTTTATTTACATTACTAAGGCAACAAGCCTAATCGAAATCATGGGAAATAGTAACCTTACTGGCTTTAAAATGTGGAGGCCGCAAGCGTCCCCCTTCAAAAACACTGAGTCATGCTAACGACAAGGCAAAGCTAACTAGGAAACAACAGCTTCAATTAAACGAAAATATGAAATGGTGTGCTCTCTGAAATACTCCCACGATCTCATCCTACTATCCTTTGTTATGCTGTGCATCTATTCGACGCAAAAATTCATATAATATGGGCACACATTACCAGGTTTCGATACAGACTCTTTGTGCTTTGTCCTTTTCCTTTTTCTTTGTTTCCCGACCTCTTCCTGTTTTGACAGCACGAGCTACTGTCCGCACTCGTCTGGCTTCAATTAGATAGCAACATTGAAACAATCATTTTTCAGACGTTTTTTTTTTTCGCGTACATAGTTACATGATACCATATTTACATCAGAGGTGGATTTATTAAAATTAATTTAACTCGCCTTCAAGGCAGCTTGCTTAGCTAGCGCAGATGGTCATCTAACACCAGCAAATGAGCTGTGACAAAAGCAAAGCATCTGTCTCACTGTTTCTTTACATATATATATATATATATATATACACTGTCGTGTGCAGTTAACCAAAATTCCTGAGCAAATGGTAGGCTACTGATCCAGTTTCTGTGTAACAATAACGTAACCTATGTCAGTAACTCGACTGAAACAGTGAAGCTAACGTAAGTTCTTACTGTCTACTTTTTCATCCCAATGCGTTTTTCTCCACACCTCTGCATGGTCACGATTGATTGCTGGTGATGGTGGCAAGTTGAGACTTCTGATAAAAAGCCTGTTTGTCTGCTCTTTGTCCTGAACAACAGGCATTAGCTAACCAATCTACTCATGTTGATTCTTACTTTGGGGAAGGAAACGCATCTTTTGTTACCAATATCCCACGCACCCAGTGTTGCCTGGTTATTTCCATTTTCGGTATTCCTTTCTTCTTCGTGCTTCGATAATGTTAAATCAAGTAAAACAAGGTTACCGTCTGCTTTATAAGTCTTACCTGTTCAGTCTGATCTGAATTTTTCAATAGGCGGATCTAGCTAGTTTTCTGACGGATATTCGCTTGCTGAAAATACAGTAGGCTACAGCTTTTCCAAGGCTGTCCCTCGATCCCCTTCTCTTGTCCGTCTGCGGCTGCTGTCACAAATTGAGTCTCCGTCTCTTCTCTAGCTCCAGCTCCGTGTTTGTTTCCTTCTTTAGTAAGGGGAGTGGCGGCGGGCGTCACGGCGGAAACGGGGCAGCCCGGTTGGCCAAAAGCAGAGCCACGGCCCGTCTGCGCTACGTTATTACTGTACACTGGGCGGGGCGAGGAATGGTGTTGGAGGAAAACAGTCGTCATTATCATCACCACCATCGTCTGTGACGGCCTTGGGACATCAGACGGCACATTAACACAAAAACTTCGGCGATTGAGAAAGAGCGTGCTTACGCGGCAAAATGTTACTAATCATGACAAATACTGCTGGTTGGACACGCCTGTGAGGTTACAGAGCAACACTATTTACTTTATACAGCGAAACGCGTCTTCCTGCTTTCATCTTCGGAAAGAATTGACAGAAATACAACAGTATCATTGATTCATTTGGAGTTTAATCCCTTACTACTTAGAGCAGTCTTTTATACGTTAGAGGTCTATGGATCCAAATTCCTTCCATGTTCTCTTGGTCTACTATAATATCAAAGCGTGTGTAAAAGTTGAAACAAACGGAATTGGTTTAAAGCCTTATAAAGCCAAGAACGCAACAGATCTATGACGATTAAAGTTCGGATAGTGTTACATGGAGATGATGTCACGAGGAGAGGAAACACCCCCAAATAATTCAACTAACTTTCCAAGGATTTTTTCCACACAGTGCATGAGAGAGCTTGCCAAGCATGTAGTAAAGACAGACACTGTTTGCTGTGCCAAAACAAGATTTGCTACAGCACACAATACTCTCTGAGCGGTAGTCAAGATTGTTCAAACATTCTTGTGCTCTGCTTACATTATTATGAAAATATTTCATATGGATTTCATTACTTGATTACCTCAAACACAAAGTTTAAAAACTGATTACGTATCGCCTTACCTGCCTGCCTGTCCCAAACCTCCAGACAGGACAGTCTATTTTTAGTTATACAGCTGAAGTAGGACACATGTACAGTACGCACACACTCATGTCATGTCAGAGAAAGATCCAGAATGTTTAGTTGTTGCTAAGTGAATTGCACCAGAAAATAGTTCAATACGTCCCCTAAACACGATGCTCAAACAGCCATTTCCCATCACAGCTTTCCTGGAACTGGCGGTGACCTTGAATTATGTTCAGTGATTTTGTTTAACCTTAAGCCACTGTGTATTTAGGGTGAATACATGAGAAAGACGTAAAAGCACTGCAGTTGGTTTTTTTGTGGGTTTGATGTACTCCACTACACCTCTTGATTTGTGTTATATATTCCCCATCAATATATGTTAACCAATTATTGTATTTTCCTATAAGACAGAGGTAACACTATATTCAAGGTACTTGCACATATTGGAGTCTTGAGCAAAGGTTGATATTCTTGTATTTTATATTTCTACACCCACTAATCATTCATTAATTCACTAATTATGTTGTCAGATCCAGGACACCCTGTATTTAAGATTCATAGTGTAGTACATGACTAATGTATTCCTCACACTTACTATTGAGAGTGCTTGATTAATGCCCTTGTTATTACCCACAAGGCATGACCGTTCCTCAGAACAGATTGATACGTTTACCTTTCCGTCAACTTTTCAAGCTTGTCATGTGCCTCTTCCTTGAGTGGGTGCCACTATCATAGCAGTGTAGTGGTCTGAAATTCCTGAGAGGTAGAGTAACTCCAGACTTTCAGGGGCTCCTCCGCTTATTCACAGTATGGGGGGGGAGGGGGGGGGGGGTGCAGCGGTGGGGGGTTAGGCCAATGGAGGAAAAACAGATCTGGTTAGGCAAGTTCGAGCCTGCTGTCTATCTAGCAATATAGAATTTCCATCAGGTTATTTGACAGTGGCCCCTCGTTGGGAAACACCCGCACAGGCACAGTTGTTTCAGGCTCCTGGGAAGTTCTTTCACAATATATTCCAGGAGCTTTACTGGAGATGTACTTTTTTTAACTACATGCAGTAGCATGCACTTGACTATTTCCTGTACTGTATATACATTTTTATTTTTTAATTTGGCCTTCTTTTGAAGTGTGTAATGTCACAATTTCATTTATGTTCTGCCCCAGAAGGCATATTTCAATACTTCTTTACTGCAAAGATGATTATTTTCCGCAGAGTAAGCAAATGCAGCCCATCTGTCTGCTGCAGTTTTACAAGCAGCCATGACTGCTGGCTACAAGCTCCCCCCCCCTCCACCCATGGGAGATGGCTAATTAGCATTAAAAGGTATTCTCAGGCAATGCATTTGCCTCAAAAGTCTCCCGCTGTTCAGAAGTTGGAAACAGCACACGTGTAAGAGGATAGAGTAAACACAGCCGAGGGGGGGGGGGGGGGGGTCCAGCAAAATCACAATACAGTCCACAGAGCGAGTAGGGGCGAGGTGGGGACCAAGTGTTCTCTGTTTCTACTTGTTTCCGAACAGCTGTGACCTGTGGCCCAGTTGCCTGTGCAGCCCGTTTGAAGTTATTCTGGTTATACGGCCTATGAGTCCGCAAAACACGACACCTCAGGCCAACCCCCCCCCCCCCCCCCCCCCCCCCCCCCACACTCCCCGGGCGGGCATGTCCTTTCCATCACTGCCTGTCATTCTTTTGTTGCAGCCCCTCAAAAAGCTCTCTCTCTCTCTCTCTCTCTCTCTCTCTCTCTCTCTCTCTCTCTCTCTCTCTCTCTCTCTCTCTCTCTCTCTCTCTCTCTCTCTCTCTCTCTCTCTCTCTCTCTCTCTCTCTCTCTCTCTCTCTCTCTCTCTCTCTCTCTCTCTCTCTGAGGGGCGAGGTCAGTCAAAATTTGTGTTGATGATCTGGGAAAAGGGGTTTTTAAAAAAAATCTATACATATATATTTGAAGTATTTGTGTTTGGAGTAGTGTGTTTCATACTGTGTGTATTGGTGTTCTTTTTTGGTTCTTTTTATTATCAATATTATTTTTATTATTTTATTTTATTCTACTGTATTGAATTGACAATGATGTTCCAATAAAGGAGCATCAGAGTCTCTCTCTCTCTCTCTCTCTCTCTCTCTTTGTCACTCAGTCTCTGCTCACATGTCTTTCGCTCACTCAGCTGTTATGTGTCATCACAGGCTACTTTGTGATGTGAATCAGACGGGGCAGCAAACAAAACAAGCTGTCGAACTGCTACGCCCCTTCTCTCAGCAGCTGTTAATGCTGCTTTGTGGCCAGTGGCATGGGTAAACATGACCGTTCGTGTGTGTTTGTGTGTGTTTGTGTGTGTGTTTGTGTTTGTGTAAGATACTTGGCTACAACTGCAAAAACAATTTAGGCTGGGTGTGATTCTGTCCAGCATTACACTCTAGACAGATGTGAACTAGCTGTTTCTCAGGAGATATCATCTGTTTTGGTAGCAACACCAGGTGAAGGGAGGTGGGGGGGGGGGGGATGACATCACTGCACCCTAATGGAACCAAACTGACTATGGGAGTGTGATGAATGTAATGTTGACAGTGCACTTCTAATTATATCGGTGACTCTTAATGCTTCCGCAACGCCACTAATTTATGCATAGCCCATAATGACTGAAAAGAATGTATCTCGCAAAAGACAGGTGGCACAAATGAATGACCTCGCTCACAAAGTCTACTATTGTCTCACTGCCTATGTACAGTATGCAATATTTGTACAGGGCACGGAGTGGGGTGTAGCATGAGGGCTGTGGGGAGGTGGTGGGGGAGGGGTGCAGGTGGGGGGGGGGGGGCATACTTGGCACAGTGTGGTTTGTAGCACAAGGTGCAGGGCTGTGCAGAGGTATTCCACGGTGACATTCCAGTTCCTGCAGAGGCCTAAAATTATGGACAGCTCTGCCGGTGTGTCACAGGTCAGGCCAAGGGGCTGACGGACGGGGGAGGATAGCGGGGTGTCGTGTGAAACCGCCTTTAGCAGCACCGTCGTTAATGGGATGTAGCCTTGAGAGCTGGAGAAACGCTTAGCCATTTACATAAGCTGTATCGGACAGCGTGAGCTGTTTAGCGCATGTGAAACTCAGACCCCGCCCTGTCTGAAGAGAGCAGGATTTCCCTTTCTCTTCAGGGCCCCGCTAGACTGACCCTGAGGCTTGAGCGGGGTGACGAACTGCGATCCACCGCCGGATTACGGGGTGGTGGGGGGGGGGGGGGGGGTCAAGGGTACCGTCTAATCAACGGGGTATTCTAGGAAACGCGCTAAGCCAGGCCCGATATTCCTCAACCTCCCCTAACCCTCAGACACCCCCCGGGCCCCTACCTCAAGCCCTCCTCGACCTGGAATTCCCTTCGCGGGCACCCCGGGACAGGTGGAACCTGTCTCCAGCCGAGGGAACCCGTCGCGCTTTTTTTTTTGCGTCTCCGCGGGTTACGCCGCATTCCGAAGCTGCCGATCACCCGCTGACTGGCGTCTCCGAGCTCCTCCGCCTGTGCAGGTAGCCTCCCGCGGGTGATTCACGCGGCAAAGCCCCGGCGATGATGTCAGGGAGCCGTCTGATAACCTGAGGGACAGGGTGCCGGTGACGATCGCGGCCTGCCAACTGGTTTTCTGACCTGCTCACCTGGATTTTTCTGTTCGCTCGGTTGTTTGTTTGTGGAACAAACGGCCTGTCGGTTTGAAACCTGACAGATCAGCAGATGAGCCATATCACTGCGTCATAACAGCCGACTTAAATATTTTACTATTGTTTTGATTTGGGGAGGATATAAATTCAGTATTGGTTCGACAATTGCTCAGTAACTACAAACAATATTCAGCAATAAATATCAAATATTATCCAACATAATAAATATACAGATACAAAACTATTGTTTGAAAAATGTCAACACATATGATGTCAATAATTGTGCTGTAAACTGAGTTAATGTATGTATAGGGGCCTGACCAATAAAAAGCAGCATGCGTTTCACCTGACCAATCAGGCGCAGCAAGACTTTATCTTTAGCGTGCAGCTACTTGAAGGCCAGGGTCCACACCGGGCCTGTGGCGGGATGCTAGGTCCGCAGAGCGAGGACTCGCATTACATTGCATTAAGATTGCATTTATTTGGCGGACGCTTTTATCCAAAACGACGTACAATAAGTGCATGCCCAAGGTGAGTGCACTCTCCAGGCTTCTACACTGTTCTGTAATGCTGTTGGCTGGCTGCATCTGCTCATGGGGCTCTCTCATTCCCGTGGCCAAGCTCCAGATGAACACAAACAGAGAAAAGCCCCTTCGGGTAAAAGTTTAGTGGGGGGGGGGGGGGAGATTAAATCTAAAGAAAGTTCAACCCCGCAAACAGAAAGCCAATTTCATACCAACAAACAGACTTTGCTCACAGCAAGTCGTGTTTCCCCCAACTGAATCATGGCGGAGCCTCTTCCATTCACCATTACACAGGAACCGCAGCCCTGCAGGTCTGAGCTGAAGCCTCACAGTGTGTCAGAACATGCACAGAAACCCCTAACTGTGGTAAGAAATTTCCGAACAGTGTGTAAGAGCGCTTCGGTTTGACCTGTTTCCTGTACTCATTCATGTGAGTGACTCAGTCTTGTCGCTGTGGCATGGTTGGCGGTAACTGAGAAGTGGGTGAGGAAGTTTGTGAAAGAGCCCATGCATGTGGATCCTGCTTTGTTCTCCTTTCCACCCACCCCCAACACACATGCACACATACCCACACACACTTCCTTTCCCTATGCCCCCCCTGAATGGCTTTCCTCTCTACCTCTGATTGGCTTTCTGCCGTGTCCCTCTGAGAGGCTTATATCTGAGAGGTCAAAGATTAACTGCACTCTCCCTACTCTTGGTTACACAGCAGGATGTGTGTAGTAAAGTGGCGTGTGTGCATGTGTGAGTGTATGTGAGAGTGTGCATGTGTATGCATGTGTGTATATGTGTGTGAGTGAGTGTGTGTGTATATATGAGACTGTATCTGAGTGTATGTATGTCAGAGTGTGTTTGTGAGAGTGTGTATATTAGTGGGTGTATATGTGAGAGCGTTTGTGAGTGTGTGTATGCAAGAGTGTGTGTGAGTGTGCCAGTGTGTGTATGTGCAAGTGTCTGTATGTGTGTGCATGTGAGATGTTATGTGTGTGTATGTATATGTGTGTGTGTGAATGTGTGAGAGTGTGTATGAGAGTGTATGTGAGAATGTGTGTATGACAATGCGAGTGAGTGTGCGTGAGAGTGTGTGTATGTGTGTGTGAGAGAGAGAGAGGGGGGAAAGGGGGGAGAGAGAGAGAGAGAGAGTGTGGATTGTGTGTGGATAGTTGAATAACAGTGCTCTTGTTGCTCCTGTAAGCAGCAGCGCTGGGAGCAGATGTCCATGCTCTGCTTTGTTTATATTTCCTCACGTGCAGTCGGCCTGGCCACGTGCACGAGCTCCTGTAGCAGCCTGGTCTCTTTCACCAGCCCCCCCATACAGTAAGACTGAGGGGCCCACTGCAATAACAAGCCCGCAGCCCCAGGGACCTGGAGTTGCAGGCTTAGCCTACCATTAGACCCTAAAAACAAATGCCTCTTACACAGACTGTCCTGCATGGGCAAGACCAAATTGAAAACAATAATGCTTCATTATTGACTCATTTGGAGATTTTTGGTTATCATGCCACAACAAAAAGACAGTATAATCTTTCGAAAGCACATATTATCTGTTGGATTAGGAAAGGATGATCAAAGCTCTTTC
This sequence comes from Anguilla anguilla, assembly GCF_013347855.1. NCBI lineage: Eukaryota > Metazoa > Chordata > Actinopteri > Anguilliformes > Anguillidae > Anguilla > Anguilla anguilla. The sequence goes on along the minus strand of NC_049210.1, from coordinate 40,510,683 downwards.
ATAATATGAACAATCAGAGAGGGCTCGCAGAAAAGACTGGAAGGATACAGATGCATTAGAAGTGGTTAATTCGCTCAAATGCATGGTGGCACGTGCTTTAACGTGCTACTTTTGCAATCATTACTATCTCCAGGCGGTTAGCATTCCGAACATTTCACAACACCGCAACGAAAGTTCGCGCCTCTGCTTCCAGCACACCCAGGTACTTTTGTACGAACCAGTCAGGTAACAGAACACGCCGGTATCACAGAAGCAGCGCGTGAGTAATATCCGAAACTACCGTGGCGTCACTGTTTTCTTTTTTTTTCGCGCAAAGGGCCTCTTTTGTTAGCGCGTGCACGCAACACGAGGCAAAGCACGCGTTGAAAAACGTATGTTTCATGTACCGCTGTCCAGTCCCAGCTTCCAGTCATCGATTCTTTTATTTATGCCGCGCAGGAATAAGAGGCTTCTGTTCTTCCTATTCAGAACCGAGGGTCAATGAGAAGTCGCCGGGCCGTTAATAGCTGGTAGCTCTGCTGAATCAAGATAAAGAAAATTACAGCTTCATTAAAAGCTGGCAGCTCTATAGGCTACGGCCCCGAGATTTAAAAAGTTTTAAATAAAACATTTAAAGCTGTTTTCTTGATTGGCTGCCTTGGCAGATGTTCAAAATGTTTATTTAGTTCCCTGATTCAGACTCGCATCAAAACATGGACGTTTCTGGTCTCAGGGATTCTCATTGGTTGCGTGGATGCATGCATGTGGTTTCATATAGTTGATTCAGGTTTGGAAATTAACTGGAATGACGACGTGCACTGTATCTTCTGAGATGAAAGTTTAGAGTCCGTTTTGCCTTACAACCATCATTAACTCTCTCAACCATCCCTTTGAAACTGTGTGCAAATATAGAAATCCTTTTTTTGTGTTGATCGTTGATTGTTGATCAGTCCCTATCTTCAATTTGTGCATTGAGCAAATCCACCTTGATTTTTGCTCTTTCAATGGACTTGTAATAATGAAAGTTTTTAAATTATTTAAAGTTGTTTTATGAATTTGTTACATCAGACTGTGGTCAGGGAGAGATACTTTAATCCTCTGCGCTAGAGACAAGGGTCTTTCAAAACGTGTATTTGCCTCTTTTCATAAACGCAAGGGACCTGTTCAAGCCCACACTGAGGTTGACTAAAATGGTCAAAACAGTGCCATTTTCACTGGTTTTGCTTCACATATGTTACAGTCAGTTCCTGACGAGTCACCACATAAAGCAAGAAAAACCATGTGCTTATAAAAGAGATGAATTTATTTACAAAAAGAAATAGTTATATTAACAAAGGGCAAAAAATAGAACATCGGCAGCATGGAACCCAGAGGGTTGCCATGGATTGAATCCTGTCTTGGACATCATGGGGCTCCTCATAAAAGGCTTCCTTCAGGTGCTGCCAATCCTGAAATTAAAGAAAAGCACAAAACATGGGAAAGCAAGACACCCGCACACTACTAGGGGCACCAGTGAGAGGGCACTTTAATTCGTGAGATCGACAAGAATACGTTGCCTAATAAACATCCATGGCCAACCAGGGCTGGGAGCATGTTTGGCTGTAATGTGCACTTCATCCTGTTTTTCTTTGGAAAATAACTCAATCTGTGTTCAGTGTTAATGAAATTCATGTTCCAGAGAATTCCAGCTAAAACCAATTACTCTCTGTCAGCTCGTTTCTTCTCTGCTCAGTGCACCTCTCCTATATTTCCATGTCTCCCCGGCAGGTTCCAACGGAAAGGGACTTGCCGTTTGCTGAAGGGGTCATGGAGGGATAGTATCCCAGTTTAAAGGTATCCCAGCATTCACAGGGTTCACCCTTAGCCCCAGGTGGAGACAGATCAATCATGTTGTCAAAACACCTCACCTGACTTTATCTGAAGAATCCTTACCTGACCGTATGTGCAGACACCTGACCTGACCTCGTGTGCAGAGTCCTTACCTGACATCATCTGAAGACTGAAATAAATGTTGTAAACCTAGCAGTGGTCCAGAGGAAACGTTCAGTAATGTAGAAAATGCCAGAAAAAAATGAAACATATTCATCATAGGATTTCATATTTTTGGACATTCTCTGCTGGGTTGATAACGATGATGGATTGTGTTCATATGGCAGCTTACACTGCCTCCTGATGTTAACGTACTTTTCAGTGAAGGGGCGGGACTATACTTCAACCTCCAATCAAACGTGTAACACTCACCTGGGTGCCACTCAGCGGCCATGATGAAAAGATAACGTCAAGTAGCTACTTATCATCTGAATGTAGTGTTGATACCCTACACATCGGGTACAGGTAAACATGTGAAAACAACAATCAATAAAGGCCAACCAAGCAACAGTTCAGAAGAAGCATTGACAGTGTCAATAGAAAGGTCAGTGACCAGGCAATAAAATCCGCTATATAGATTAGGGCCTAGTGGATGGATTTATCGGGAGAATAAGCCATTTGGAAGAATCTAAGTGCAGGCAAGACAACGACCGCTGTTTCTAGTTTGCGCTATTTAGGGGCGTAATTAAATGCCAGCTCGTTTGTCTTCCGGTAAACCCCCCGCTCTCTCCACGAATCCACCTCAGCTTGCGACATGAGAACTGCCTGAACCGCCACGATGAGGCCAGTGCTGATGCGGAGCCTGGTAACTTGGAAAAAGGAAGAAGTGATCGATAGTATGGAGCCGTCTGTCCCGTCGCTGGGCCAAAGCGGATCGGGTTGCGCTGAGAAGCTACCCTCGCCTCCCCGTGCAGAACGTTTCCTCTGCTCCTGCTATTTTTAGTGCAGGAACTCAATCTAGTGCCCCCTGGCCACCTGTGAGAATTTAAAGCCGTCATAATATGTTACTGCTTCCTTAGTCCCCATATACAGTACATATGCAGCGTGTGTGTGTATTTGAGGTGTCAGAGAGAACCAAGCCAGGTAATCACTACCATTCTCTACATAAATGAAAGGTAAAATATCAGAAGCGATAAACATTGTGCAACGACATTTCTATTAATTGCTGGGATTTTTACTGAGTGCTTTCAGGTGCTTCCCAGAAAGTTGCTCTTAAAAAAAAGAAAAAATCGCCATCCTGATTGAGAGTGCATAGTGCCCTCCTGTGGCCAATTTTGGGCACTGCATGTTTTGAACACAAAGAGAAGAGCACGATTTGACGAGCAAACACTGATTCACCAGATCACTGGGTCTTGTGGGATTAGGGTCAAGTTAACCTTGATAGGACCAACACTGAAAAGGAACAGCATTAGCAAGAGTTTCATGTTTTTCCTTTTTTAAAAATTCCTTCACTCACTGAGATCAGCATATGATTTTCATCACTCCTGGTTTCCAGTTGATGTCTGGCTCCAAGGAGCATCTTTGAGACCCCGTTCAAAAACGATTTGGGCATGCTCAAAAAGCAGAATGTTCTGTTATGATTGGAAGAGTCATTGGGAGACATTTTGTGTGCATGTTGTGAGGGCTGGGGTGGTGGTGGGGTAACACAGCATTAAGTAAAACTATGTAATTTGCTGCATGCAGTGGTCTTCTCAGTCACCACACCTACAACAATCAGTAACCAGATGTTAATTTTTGTCCAGTTTCTGTTTTGAAACCTTTGCTCTTGAGTATGTCCCACGTGCTTCCTAATTCCCAGGAACTCTGGGTAATCCAAAACACAAAAGGCTCAGTTCACTTCACTGAGATGCCTGCAGGGCTTTTCAAGTAAGCTCTTTCTAGGAAGTGGTTTGCCTGTGGATGTGAGGCTGAGAGGAGAGACGTTATTTCCACATATTGGATTAGAGATCATGTTTCTGCAGGTTGTCACCTAGCTCCTCCCTCACTTTGAGGTATTCAATCAGCTGCTTCATTCTGACTGTTGAATTGACCCTCCTCCCCAGGTACTACAGGGGAGCTATGCCAATCCAGAGGAGAATGGTGTCTGGATGATGATAGTGGTAACCTGTGCGTGCCTGATGTGCAGTAATAACCCACGGAACCTAGGCTTAAAAACACACTTCCCATGATGAGATGGAACCAGTTGTGGCCTCCAGCACTGGGTTCCCAGAAAAAGTGGCACAGCCTGACCTGGATTCAAACATGCAAAACCTGTGATGGCACACCTTATGCCTTTGATCTCATGGTGAGTCTTGTTGACTAAGCCGTTCAGGAGCTTGGCCTTACATGTTAAATTTAGTCTCTCACTCTTGTTTTCTCTCTCTGCCTCTCTTTCCCCTCCAGTGGATCGGTTTCCTTATGTGCCTGCGCCACCATTACGGCATCATCCTTTTGGCAAAGTCCTTGGTGCGCACTTCACCGCTCCCGCCCCCACACCCCATTCCAAAAATAAATAAATAAATAAATTCATAAAAGAACGCAAAGAAAAATCCCAATGAATAATTGAAGCGCAGTGAAATTGCGCTCTCCTCGGGTTTCTCCCGGTATTGTCCGGCATTGTCGCCCTATTAGCGCTAGTGAAAGGTCGCTGGGGTAAAAGTAAGCTGCTCGGGTTAAACGCTCATTACACGCGAGGTCGAGGGACCGTACCGGCTTTTCAGGGAAACTGTCTATCGGCGAAGGCCCAGGTGGAGGGCAATCCGGGACGATGCCGCACCAGAAGCTCATCACAGCCGAGAGCGACGGTAACGTTTCGACGTCTGTTCGGTTTATTCGTCCAGTATCGATTTTAAAACATCTGATAACAGGCTATACTAGCACTCATGTTTAATTCTCGATCCCTTGCATTCCGTACGCGCTTCAATTCCCTGGGTTGTCTTTGCGAATCAGAATTGAGTGCGATAAGCTACCTGGTTAAGGTGACAACAAATCAAAATGGACGGATTTATTGATTAAATTCGATCTTGTCATTTTAGATGACAAGATCGAATTTACTTGTGTTCACCTTCTCTGTCTGTGGGATTCTTGGCTACCAATATTTTTATTTTATGTCAGTCAGGAAGCTTATTGCTACTCTGCAGATAGACTATCAGAGATGATTTAACACTGCCAGAGTTGAATTAACACTAGAAATTTTGCCGGAGGAGCAGTCTCTCTCCCGCTCCCTCTCTACATATACATATGTGCGGGTGTATGTGTGTGTGAAAACATGTACCATATCCAGTCTGCTATATTGTACATGTACCAGTATCCATGTTGTCAGATGTGAAATTGTGCATATCAGTCATGTGACAGGGAAGAGAAAAAATTACTGGAATCCATTTACAGTAAAAGTTGATTTGCTTATGGAATTATCATATCCAGTATTGCTTGATATTAAAATTTCCAACATGACGCGAGGTTGCTTTTCTATTTATAATAATAACAGGTCATATTTATTGTGGCATTCTGAGACCAAAACATGAACTTAACAACCTTGTTTCTGAGTATGAGTCAATGGCTCTTCTGTCAGCTGTGAAATGATAATGGAGGGTGAAGCACTGTGCCAGGATTGATAATGATGTTGGACAAATTGGTTTTTCTGTTCTTGAGGCGCAGTCAATACGGGCTGCAGCGTGCGACCCAGAGCTGTTATTATCTCCAGTGTTCGCCCTTTCTGAGCTGGAGCTGATGAAAAGCCTGATTACGGTCAGATCCGTGACTGAAAGAAAGTGACCTTTGCCCTTTGACCTCCAGCACCCAACCCCCCTTTGAACATGCACATACACATACACATATACACACACACACACACAGGTTCGCAAATTGGCCATGGATTATTCAACACACACACACACACACACAAACACACACACACACACACACACACACTGGTTCGCAAAATTGGCCATGGATTATTCAACAGCCCCCCCCCCCCCCTTGTCGTTAATACCCTCACTGGTCACAACCGCACAACCAAAGCCGTGTTGTACTGTGGGGGCGTATGAATCGGCTGTGTCTCACTAATGGCTGTGTTTTGCTGCTTGTATTATGGAGCACAGCACAGACAGTTATACTGCAGGTGAATTAATCTCTCACCCAAGGTCCCGATGAGAAGCACCCTGAAAATATAATCGTGTGTGCAAATGAGTACAACAAATGCGTTGGTGCTGGTGGCTATCCTGTTTCCTTTAATCTGTCCTTTTTGTAATGACCGTCTACGACCCACTGGCTATAATAACGGGAAGGGGGGTGGGGTGGGGGGGGGGAGGGGGGAATAACAGAACACTTCAACCCTCTCAGTTTCCAATATCAGCAACAATGACTTCATGTCCTCACCTTTCGGTTTCTTAACACATAAAATCCTTGAAGGCTTGAGAGCTCATTTTATAAAACGTCTTCAAGCTGGAGGACTGATCTCAGATCAGTTTTTCCTTTTAGCGCATCCTGGATAAGGCTAGGATATGAAAATGGAAAACCTGATCCCAGATCAGCACTCCTGTTCTTATCTGTTTCTTGAATATCCTCCTAAGACCTGGCAATACATTTTTGTTCCCTGTAGGGGACATGAGTCTCTGGCCTTAGTCTCAAGTACCATGTATTCTGCTGTGTTAAAACCTACACAACATGGGGCATTTAATAAAAATAAAATAGTATTTTTGAAAATATTTTCACTGCAACAGGTTTTTGTCATACAAGACACTTGTATTATGTCAAAAATAAATAAATAAATAATTAAACTACTGCTGGGTGTCAACAGGATATCAGATATGGGCCCAGAACTGAAACAAACTTTCCAGAATATTTTAAAATGCACAAAGTTCAGAACTGGTGAGAAACATGCAAAAACTTCATCTGGGAATGCTATACATTTTTGCATTTGAATAATAGAACAGAAGACCAGAAGTCGTACTGAAGTTGCTGTTTTTTTATGTGCTAATGCATTTCGATTTTATAAAATAACCTTGACAAATGGAGGCGTCAGTCTGTGAAATGTTCTAATCAGACAGTGAAAAGATCAGCCTGAGGAAGTGATTGAAGTCTTTATCAAAGCTTAAAGGACATGCATAACTGCATAGGCGGCGTTGTCCCTGCTATTTGATGAGCATTTCACAGTAGCCTTCGCACATGATGTTCTCAAAACATTCTTTAAACTGTTAGGTGCTGTGGCAGATTCAAGAAGGCCATATATCACAATGGACCTTTATGCCTGAACTTAATGGTTGACCGATTCTGTTAAAATTACATTACCAGCGTACTGTATCATAAAAATCACCCAACTGCCATTTGAGGTAGGAACACATCGTTTGTGATTTCAAAATGAAATGAAATTGAATAAAACATTAATATTAAAATGGTAATAGAGCAAAGGGACATTTTTGCCATAAACAAATAATCACCTTAACTCGTTCTTCCTTTTCTCTCTCTCTCTCTCTCTCTTTCCAGTCAGCATCGAGGTGGACAGCGATGCCAACCCTGCAGAGATCCGTGAGTTGCATTAGCAGGATTAGATCAGAAGCACGTCCTATGTTGCCATGCCCTACTTTTCCACTGTGTGACATTTTATTTTTATTTTTTTCACAAATTACCACTGATTTTTGTTCCACATGTGAGGGCAGGGTATATTCTGGGACAGACAGTGCAGACTGACTGGGATAGATAATTTATTTTGACCCTTGTTCTGTCCTCCCCTGCAGTCACAGTGACCTGTTTCTGTCCTGCTGGGCTTGGAAGTCATAGTATAATGTCATTGCCAGTTTTGTTCATATTACTAACGCATAATGATTGGTTGAGCTTCCAGGACACTGTATTGGACACTTCAAATTTAAGCATGCTTATGGTGGACACACATGCAGTCCTGAAGCCCTCATATCCATTACTGAATATACACACATGCACAAATGTGTGTGCACACACGCATTAACAACTGAACATACACACGTGTATGCTGGTGAACACACACACACACACACGCACACACAGGCACACACACAGAATACTGCTTTAATAGCACATTTTTTCATTCCTTAAACAAGTGCTTAAGAAGTCAGTTGATCACATTGTATCAGAGAAAAAGCATTTGTATAAAGGTAAATCTGCATATTCATAAAAAAATAAGGTAAATTTCACTTTTTATCCCTTTGGAATGGCAGGCTCTTCCGATTGTGATGTCATATCTAGGCCATATCCATTCACGATGGGGGGGGTCTATCTTTTATCCCGGACAGTGGCTACGCAGTGTCACAAAAGAAATCTGATCCGCGTACAATGACAGGAACTTACGACTTGTCACCCGCGGGGCTGTTTTGGCCCCGTGCCAGAGCAGTCTCGGGTAGCCAGGTCTGACTTCTGCGTCTCCACACGTCTCAAAGAAACCAACATCTCTCCACGTCCCCGGGCCAACAAGGAAAGATGACACGTTGAAGGTTTTCACGTAACTCAAATCTGTGATCTTCTTCCACATAAAAACATATGATGCTGGTTGCAGCCCTGTCATTCATTCTGAACAAACCGTTTGGGTTGGTATAATAGGTGTCTTCTGCTGGTGTCCATACAGGTGAACGCATCATAGAATGATTGATATCCATGTCAATCCACGATTGGTTCTCAAGTGTGCCCAACAAGAAAACACCAAATTAATGATAATAAGTTTAAGCTTTTTTTAGACAAGTTGTATTTGTTTTAAAACACAGAAGGACCCAGGAATGTAGGTCATCTTGTTATAAAATTCTCCATCCGGTTTTGGGGCTGTAAGGTCCCTCCTGCAACATAACATAGTCATGTCTATCTGTGGCAATGTTTTAAGCTGTGAAGACCGTGAATGAGTGTGACTGCATGTTGACTGGCTTTGGCTGCCTCTGTTGGTACTGCAGTGCCTCTGATGAGGTCCAATGTAGTGTTATATTGCTTATGAGTCCCCTAAGGCCAAACAGATGAACTTTTTATGCAAATTTAATGATGCATTAATGAAGACTTTGGAATTAGAATAAGAACGAGACTTTCCAGATCCGCTTCACATCGGTCTCTATGTCAGGAAAAAACCAGCGGATTTAACTTTCTAAATGACTCCAGGTGTGTCAGCACAGGAGTGGGAATTTTATTAAATAGCTTCATCTGTATGTTAATGGACAACAAATATTGACCTGAGGTCCTCTAATTCGTTTTTATTCAATTTAAATTTTACATTTTGTTTCTCTCTTCCCTTGATTTCTTTCCTCACCTTTTCCCCTTTATATGCATACCTGTGGAGTGAAGAGCTGTTAATATTCTCTCCTAGTTTGTGCAAAGAGCTTCTCATGGATTCTTATTTTGTGGTATTTTTTATAGTAACTTCATATGTCAGGTTCATAACCTTACGATGCCCACCAGGAACCTTGTACTGAACTGTAATGGGAAACTCCTGCTGCTTGCTTATTGGATGGGCTAATGGCCTGTTTCTTGTGACATTATCTCAGTTTGAAATGTGGTTGTCACCCAGCATATCATGAGGCCTGATGTTGGAGCTGTAGTCTGATGCTGAGATGTTAAATGCCCATGCTTTCTTTCTGATACAGAAGTGGATTCAGAAGAAGAGCGGGAGATGGAGAGGGAGAGGGAGAGAGAGAGAGAGGGGGAGAGGGAGAGAGAGCGCAAATCACCCAGGAAAGGGAATTCACGTGGTGGGAAAGGAGCCAAAGGAGAGAAGGAGAAAACAAGGGAACGTAGAGTCAAGAAAAAGAAGGCAAAGGAAGGGAAGATGAGAGATGAGGAATGGGAAGGAGAGGAGGAGACCCCCAAACGCAGGAAGAACCGCAAGAACGAGAAAACCAAGAAACAGAAAGAGGACAAGAAAGAAGATGAAGACAGGAAGTCCAGGAGGAAGAAGACCAAGGACCGGCGAGCTAAGAGGGATGAGGAGAAGGAGAGAGAGAAAGAGAGTAAGGAAGCAAAAGAGAAGGATGAAAAGAAGGACAAGGACAGAAAAAAGAAGAAAAAGAAGAGAAGAGTGGTGACATGGTAAGGGTGGATTTCTGTACTTGCACAAGCGTAGGGTTCCAGCTAAGGCGCTAGGCTAATGGAGGCCCAGGTGCAGTCCAACCTCAAGAGGCACTGTCTCCAGCTTTGTGGGGTAAATTTAAACAGATGTGTTTCACAAGGATTCTTTCACATGACATTTTGCTATTAAGCGTCAGTAAATTCTGACCACAGTGAACAGACAAAAAACAGAACCACTTACCTAAACCACCCAGTTAAACACATAAAACATGTTTTATATCCAGGGATCATAAACTCCAGTCCTGCAGGGCTGCCGTGTCTGTTTTTGTTGTTTCTTTACAACAAGCAGCCTATTTTGGTGTGTGGACCTTTAGCCTTAAGCACTGAAGTTGAATACACTGAAAAACAGCGGCCATTGTGGCTCTCCAGGACTGGAACTTCATGCTTAAGTCATTTCTCAGATGCTGGAAATTAAGAATGAAGAGCATCGCACTGTAATTGGATCTCAGCCTGGACGCACAAACACTGACATCATGCTGCAACCTCTGTAGCTCAGAATCTGAGGACTCTTCTGAAGAGGACGAGGAGGAAGAGGAGGAAGAGGAGTCATCTGAGGAAGAAGAGGGAGTGACGCTCTCCCCAGAAGAGCTGGAGGCGCTTAAAGAGGCGGTGGAGGAGAGGAAGAAGACCATCGCCACGCTAAGAGCCAAACCCTTGCCCATGAGGAAGAAGCTGGTGACCCTGAGGTGAGACAGGAAATGAATCCAGCCTGGGCGGAACTCCCATCTCCATGGTGATTCAGTGTAGAGTGGTGATTTGTTAAATGCAGTTTTTTCTTAGTCGCTTTCCAAACAGCCTCTGCCAAATGTGTGAATTGTACATCATAATTGTAACATCCTTTTGAACTGAGCCTGCATGCCGATATCTCTCACTGTGCTTGGTGCTGTATACCTGAAGTTACCTGCTACCCATACACCTGCAGGTTTACCATGTGTACTGTATGTATTCATCACGCATTCTTAAGAGCCAGGCGATTGTAATGTATAGTAATGTAATCATGAAACCATTCACATGGTCACATGGTCCGGAGGTGACCGGCTGACTGGCTGACCCTTTCCATGTGCGATCGCTCTTCTGGGTCACTTTGTCTGACCATACCGGCCTTCCAGGAGTGTAAGGTCATTCCGGTGTCTTCCCCAACGCCTGCTTAATAAAAGCACCCTAAATGCAACATGATCTTGTTGCGGCGGTCATGTTCGGCCCTGAAGGATGGCGGCTTACGGCGCAAGTTTGTTCTCTTCCAGGGAATCCCAGGAGTTTGTGGAGAAATATGAGGGCGCTCTTGGCATGGGCAAGGGCAGGAAGCTGTACGCTTACAAAGTCAGGATGGTGAAGGTGGGAACCCTCCATTTAATATAAACAGATTTTATATTTCTGTCTGCTCTTTGTGCGAGAAAAGAGGGCGTGTTTTCCAGGGATAGAGCGTGCGATTCTATTGGTGGATACATGACTGACTGTATGCAGCTGCCACGTTTTTTGTCATTCACCAGTGAATAGGAACATTGTGGGGCACCAAGGTTTGGCAGGCCTGAAGAAGGAAGCCATTATGAGAAAATGGTGGCACTTCCTGTCTGTTCCCCGTCTTCTGCGGTTCTGAAGTGGCACTGATTAGTATGCAGGGACAACTTCCTCCGACACCAGGCTATTTGGTTTCTGCCCATCAATGGTGCATGCTGGGAAGTGTTTCTTATAACACTTGATTAAGTGGGGGAGTGTTCAAAATCCAGTTCTCTACTTGCCCTGTCTGTGATCTGAAACAATGTCAGTTTTTACAGCAAATGAACACACACTCTAGAATATGTTGGCCATGTGTGCCCTTAAAGGAGTTCTGATTTCCAAGCAGTTAAATAGTGGTTGTATTTGTAATTGTTGTACGAGAGCGCCATCTATTGGTAAAAAGTGTGCCATTGCTGTATTCATTTACAGAAATGTATGAAGTTTCGGAGAGATTTTGAGAACTTCAGAACTGCCTGCATTCCCTGGGAAATGAAAATAAAGGAGATTGAAAGTAAGCTTAATTAAAGCCTTAATTGCAGTTACCCTATTTTAACTAGGTTTCAGAGTGAGACAGACACTCCTGAATTGAGTTCCCTTTTTAACCAAAGAGGTAATGACTAGCTGGACAGTTCTTGTATGTACAGCGAAATTTATATTGGCATCCAATACAAATAATTTTCCACTAGAGCCTATGTTTAATATTCCAGCTGACCCTCAGATATTGATGTTTTCCAATGGGACATGTTTGCCTTTTGAAGAATCTAAAATGGTGGAAATACTCCCTGTCTAGGCCATTTTGGCTCCTCGGTTGCCTCTTATTTCATCTTCTTGCGCTGGATGTACGGCATCAACATGATTTTGTTTGGGCTGACCTTTGGCCTTGTCATGGTGCCTGAGGTAAGAACATAAGAGCATTCTATGGATTATCTCTGCTGAAATAAATCTCTGTTTAAATATTTTGAAAACTCTGTTTTGGATGAGCTTATGTTTACCAACTATTACTACCACAAAATGCAAAAAAATTGTGTTTATATTTCTCAGGATTGGAAGTATTCTAATGAGTATAGAAGAGAGGGTGTTTTTTAAAGTCATGTGATCTGCCCAGGCACTGATGGGAAAGCCGTATGGCAGCATGCCCAGGAAGACCGTGCCCCGGGCTGAGGAGAACAGCGCCATGGACTTTGCCGTTCTGTGGGACTTTGGGGTGAGCACCGTCCAATGGCATCCTCACTGACCCCTACTGTCCAATAGCATCCATATCACCTCCTTCCACTATCCAATAGCATCCATATTATCTCCTCCCACTGTCCAATAGCACCAAAACCATCTCCTTCCACTGTCCAACTCCTTGTTTGCTTATATGGACAGCAGTAGGTCTTTAATAGGCTTTAGCAGGGAAAGAGCAGAATTGTCTTGCCCTTTAACACCATGGAATTAATTTTAAAAGTGTTTTGAAAAGCACTTAAAGATTTATGAATACCATTGCTTGTGGCTCAGATGTTAATGGAGGCTTATGTTGCCTGTCTGTCTGTCTGTCTGTCTGTCTGTGCCAGGGCTATGCCCAGTACTCTGTCCTGTTCTATGGGTTCTATAACAGCCAGCGTGCTATTGGCTGGCTCAAGTTCCGCATGCCCCTGTCCTACTTCCTGGTTGGAGTGGGGACTGTGGCCTACAGCTACATGGTGGTTATAAGAACGTGAGTACCTGTCACATCCCATGGGATGGTACGGCTTGTTTCTGACCTGCTGTGTTGTGTTGAACCACAAATCCTTGCTGTACTTCACTGCACAACAAAAGATATGATTATCCCACTAAGATAAAGATTAAGGGGAGGACCACTGAGCTACAGACAAATGGTCAAGGGTTATTCACTGGGTTCCTGCTCAGGAGCATGCTCCTTGATGTCTCTGAACTCTGCAAAGGTGTCAGAGAAATTAAACTGGGCTTGGAGGTTGCTGGTTCGATTCCCAGGTGGGGCATTACCGTGTCTCCTCTGAGTTAAGGCACTTTAACCTGATTGCCTCGACTAATATCTGACTGTATAAATAGAAGAACGGCAGCTATGGAAGCCACTCTAGATCAACTGGAGCTACTGCTAACTGCCTAAATATAAGGTAAATGCATGTCGCTTCGTAGCATGGCACGGAACGCCAATGAGGAAATGGGCGGGGACGACACCAGCTTCAACTTCAGCTGGAAGCTGTTTACCAGCTGGGATTACCTCATCGGTAACCCGGAAACCGCTGACAACAAGTTCGCCTCCATCACCACCAGCTTTAAGGTATAGCTGAGTGGCCCCTTTCACCCTGGTGCTAAAGTAAGAGGTGTAAAATATAGCACAAAGCTGGAGGTACCCATGTGGAGAAGTCTTGTGTGTCCAGCTCTTGTTTCTCAGGGTCATTTCTGGGGTCGTTTTCCCAGGAGTCCATCGTGGAGGAGCAGGAGAGTCACAAGGATGAGAACATTCACCTGACCCGCTTCCTGCGGGTGCTGGCCAACTTCCTGGTCCTGTGCTGTCTGGCAGGAAGTGGCTATCTCATCTACTTTGTGGTCAGGAGGTCACAGAAGTTTGCCTTGGAGGGCCTGGAGAACCACAGCTGGTGGGAAAGGAACGAGGTAAAGAGTCATTTACATCCGCTTATCATTTATATCTGCGCACCTTCTTCTGCTGATGCGAGACTGTGTGTGCCTGTGTGTGATGTCGCAGGTAAACATGGTGATGTCACTGTTGGGCATGTTCTGCCCGATGCTGTTTGACGTGATCAGCACTCTGGAGAACTACCACCCCCGCATCGCCCTCCAGTGGCAGCTGGGACGGATCTTCGCCCTCTTCCTCGGCAACCTCTACACCTTCATCATCGCCCTGATGGATGAGATCAACCTCAAGGTGCACCCGCTCTATGTATCGCCCCAAAATATGATAGCATGATTAGATGGTCAAAATATGATGTCACCCCAGGCTATGACACTGGTGCCCCTGGCCCCAATCACATAGCATGGGAGCCAGACCTCTGCAGCTGTCGCTAACAGGCTAGCTTTGGCATTATTCTTATCTGTGCATTAATCTCCTTTTGTGCTCTGCAGAGACAGGAAGAGGAAGTGGTCAAGTTGAACATGACTGTTTGGCAGGCCAGTCTGTACAACGGAACGCTGTCGGCCAACAGCACCATTCCCCCGGTAACCGTGGCCCCTGCCGACGTCCCCAGGGGCCCCTGCTGGGAGACGATGGTGGGACAGGTAATGCACACGACAGGTGTAACACACAGGCAATAAGATGTGTAATGGTGTCGCGATTATGTAATGAGCTTATATGGCATGTTATGAGCATGCTGTATATGTTGGGGCATGTAGAGTTGTGGGCCAATCACAACACGTTACACACTGTAAAGCACTTTACAGTGAAGCATGGAAGCTCACCGCAGGAAGCACTTATGTAGCACCAAGGAAAAAGTAACCCTCTTTGATATTTTTAAATAATGAATATGAAAAACATGAGGTTATTTTAACTTTATATGATAAGAAACTGCAAAGTGTGCCTGCACAGGTGTGTGAATGCTCTCAGTTTGGACAGAAGTGAGTGCCTCTCTGACCGTCTGTGGTCGCGCTGACCCTGTCCTCCTGTACGGGCAGGAGTTTGTTCGGCTCATCATATCGGACACGATGACCACGTACATCACGCTGCTGATCGGGGACTTCCTGCGGGCCGTCTGTGTCCGCTTCCTCAACTACTGCTGGTGCTGGGACCTGGAGTACGGCTTTGTGAGTCCTACAGACCGCCACAGACCACTACAGACATCTATAGGAAACACACAAGTACAAGATTGTTTCAGGCAGTTAAGGAGCACTACGGACCTCTACAGGAGACAAATAACAGTATAAAATGACATGCATGTGTGCACAAACTGCTACAGATCACTACTGGAAACAAACAGTGACTAGATATACACTCTTATTCATGAGTTTTGGATGAGAACTATATAGCATTATATGACATGTATATAAGATATGAAATACATGAAATATAAGATATTTATTGCATGAAGGAGAGTCTGTGTGTGATTTGGGGTCCTTGTCTCTTTTTTCCCAAATGAAAGCCGTCCTACTCAGAGTTTGACGTCAGCGGGAATGTGCTGGGGCTGATATTCAACCAAGGGATGATCTGGTAGGAATGCATGCTGGGTCGACTATCCCCAAACTACAAACACAGCTCATGCTGGGTCAACCATCCCAAAACCACACACAGTCCTCACTCTGGGTTAACAGACCAAAATACCTAATACCTGTATGACTATGTATGGGTAGATGGGGTAGAGGCAGGGGGTGTGGTTGACAGGTGCTGGGGGGGGGCGGGGTGGTTGGATGGGGAGACCTCAGGGCAATCTGTCTTTAGATAAAAGATAGCATAAGCATGTTTCTTGAAAGAAGGAGGAAAACATTATTTGCAATGAGAGACAGGGACATCCAGTCCCAGACAGAGAAAGAAAAAATCAATTTGAGTGGCAGCCAGTTTTTTCTGCGCCCGTCTGTTGCCATGGAAATACTTTGATTGACAGCATTTGTCTGTGCCCTCCGTTGCCCTGGTAGCTGCTTGATTGGCTGTGCCTCCCGGTGGTCTGTGCTTTTGCCTCCTCTCTGTATTACCATGGAAACCTCCTCTGAGTGATGGCTCTCTCTCTCTCTCTCTCTCTCTCTCTCTGTGGTGTTTATGTGTGTGTGTATGTATGCGTGTGTTTGTGTGCATACGTGTGTGTGTGTGTGTGTGTGTTTGTGTGTGTGTGTGTGTGAGTATGCATATGTTTGTGTGTCTATGTGTGTGTATGTATGCCTGTGTGTGTATGTGTATGTATGTGCGTGTTTGTGTGCGCGCGTGCGTGTCTCAGGATGGGTGCGTTCTACGCCCCCTGCCTGCCGGCGCTGAACGTGCTGCGGCTGCACGTCTCCATGTACCTGCAGTGCTGGGCCGTCATGAGCTGCAACGTCCCGCAGGAGAGGGTCTTCAAGGCCTCCGGCTCCAACAACTTCTACATGGCCATGCTGCTGGTCATCCTCTTCCTGTCCACGCTGCCTGCCATCTATACCATCGTCTCCATACCGCCCTCCTTCGACTGCGGCCCCTTCAGGTCACACTAATCAATCACCGAGCACATCCACCATCTTACTTTATCTCTACTTATGCTCACCATTTGGTCCATAGCCCCCCCCCCCCCCCCCTTCAGGTCACACTAATCAATCACTGTGTACATCCACCATCTTACTCTACTTATGCTCTTCATTTGGTCCATAGCCCCTCCTTCAGACCAGACAAGCCAGTCACAGAACATAACTACCATGTTGCTGTACACACACTGTCATCATACCATGAAAGCCAAACTAGTCAATCTCTGAATACAATCACCACGCGGTTTACCTCAACGCCATTATCTTCATACCCCAGAAGTTTCCAAATGAATATCTCAGATCAGAACATATCAGCCATCTTCTTTGCATGTACACCATTGTGTCAAACAAAATTTATGTAAGTTTCATGTTTTTGCTGTAATATTGGAATAGTGCTCACGGTTGTGTCAACACACCTGTTCCTTCCCCCTTCCCTCTTTCAGTGGGAAGAACCGCATGTTCGACGTGATCCAGGAAACCCTGGAGAACGATTTTCCTGTATGGTTCGGAAAGGTGTTCAGCTACGCCTCGAACCCGGGACTGATCCTCCCTTTCATTCTGCTCATGGTGTGAGTGCGCTTTAGACAGCCAACCAGGAGCCAGAAATAAGACATGTGACCAGCACGGGCACATCCAATTGGCAGAGCACCGTAAAACATTTTATGAAGGGGCATTTTATAAAGGGGCTTTACTTGTGTCGGTTACCATGGGTTTTCTATTCGTACACTTTGTAATGTAATAGTAGCATTTCAGTAACAGACATCTCCTGTGCATACCTCATAAATCCATCAACCGAAGAATTATGCTGTCATACTGTATTTTTTCAAGGTATATGATATATATATATATAATTTTTTTTTAATGTTTGCAGTTTAGCCATTTATTATCTGCAGTCCACATCCAAGACCTACAAGACCGCCAATGTGGAGCTAAAGAAGAAGCTTCAGGCCGTAAGTCATATTAACACACCATCGCGTTAACTCATGGATCGACAAAAACAGACTAAAATATTTGCAGCTGAACTCTGATGCAAACTTAAAGCGCACAAAAGTTATATTAGCATTTTATATAATTTATAGTTATGTTTAGATCTTACACTTGAAGAATATCAGTACATGTTCAGTGTCTTAATGCTCAAGGTTTTTGGTTCAACAGATCCAAAAATGACTCACCTGAGTGATTGCCTGATCAAAAGTCCTTTCAGTGTTCTCTTCGGTTTTCAAGTACCCAGATTTACCAACAGGGGGCAGTCCTAACATAGTCATAACAAAGTCTGCCCATTCCGCACAGAAAAGATTGTCAGTTGGTCTCCAAAATTCCTCCAATCAGTCATAGCTTGTTGCACTTGTCACATGCAGTTTTATTTCTACACTGTAAGTAGGCACATGTAATCCAATAATTTAAATATTCTTTGCAAAAACCTAAGCTTTCCTTAAATAAGCAGTTTGATGTACACTTAGTACATGGTGAGCCACAAAGGGTCTGTGTATGGGAATAGAGGACTGATGTTCCAACGGCTTGTCTCCAGCAAAATGAGGAGAACAAGAAGAAGAACAAGAAGGCTGCCTTAAAGGCCGCGAGTGAGCTGGATGAAGCAAGAAACGCTGCCTCCTGTAGGCAGGAGGAGAACAATGCATCACTGGACAATAGAGGTGAGAAACGGCTATGAGTCTTTTTTTTGTCTCATTTTGCTTTATTTAAATCTAAATGTGTATTTATTATGGTTTTATATCAGTACAGGTTATACACTAAAACCACAGTGTAGACTGATATTCTATATAGTTTATGAAAATGGATAATTTTAGGATTTTATTAAAATTGTTGTTATATGTTATATGTTTGCCCTCTCCTCCCTATCCTTTGCTTTCTCACTCTCTACTTCTCTCTTTCCCCCCTCTCTCTCTCTCTCGCTCTCTCTCTCACATATACACACTCTCTCTCCTCAGCCCTTCTCTTTCTCTCTCTAACCCCTCTCTCATTCTCTCTCTGACAGGGAACAGGAGAGAGAGCGAGAGATGCGAGCAGGACCAATCGAGGCAGCAGCTCCACCCCTCAAACGAGCGAGGGGGACGTCCCTCCGGAGCCCCGCCCTCCCGTGGCCCCGCCACCAGGCCGCCGCCTCCCCGTGGTCCCGGAGCGCAGGGGTACCTCCCCGGAAACCCGCGCCCGCTGGAACCCAGAATGCAACGGGGCCAAAACTCATACAGACGCTGACAGGTGTGACGCAGTCAAGGAGACGGAACACGATTTTAGGTGCTTTATGGGAACAGAAATGCTCTGCTTAGGTGATCTGGTGAAGACTGCGGGCTTCCAGATCACTACCTCGACTCCTCCTTTTGAAAACACTAAAGAACAACAGAAGTATATTTGAAAAGCATATTTATCTTTTTATTTATCTATTTTTATAAGGAAAATAGCATATTGAAAAATGTTCGTATTTTGGCGGTGTTTGTATATGTATCCACTACATATTCAATCACTTTTATCTGTAAATGTAAGAGCTCTTATTGGTGTACTGGGAGTCAGTGTCATGGCTGTCGATACACTTTTAGCAGGAATATGCACTGGGTGAGGACTGCAGGTAGGGGGCAGTCCTTTCTGCATTGTGCGAAGCGTTGTTCTTCTGAGGGACATGGGAAACATGTATCCTCCACCTACACCAGTAACACAGAGAGATAGAGCTGTCTTAATGTGTCTTCTCTTATGAAAAACACAATGGAATTTTACAGGGCCATGGGAGTTGGCGACGATTTCATAATTTGCGCAGTTTGTATCACGGCTTGTACTTCATGCAGTGGAAAAACAAGAGGGCTTCAGGTGTGTGATTTACGATTTTATTTTGAGCCCCTGTTCCTACCCCCGGCCTCACACTCGTCCTTACCTGCCCCTTCACCAAGTGACAGAATTAGCAGGTGTGTTCGTCCAGGTACCTGAGTTGGGGGTACAAAGCCTGAACCATGAATTATTCAGAGAGGAAATGGACTCCCTTGAAGCCTTCCTTTACATTGCAGCTTTTTAGTTAAGGAACCTGCATTAGAATAATGGAATTGGTTGAATATTTCAAAAGCCAATGCATCACTTGGCTGGGGCAGATAAGATCAGGTCACTGCAGGGAATGCTGCTAGTTGGCCACTAAGAAGTGCTGTCCAGTCCTGACTGAATAAGCCCAGTACATAACCGATCTGGTGGAGACTGTGATGTTTTCCATTTGGATGCTGAAAGGCAGGCCCTGCTCGTCTGTACTAATTATAGATCATGTGACACACTTTAAAGTGTTGAACACTTAACCCATTGTGTTCTGTCTTTCCCAAAGTGGCTGTCTGTTAGATTTTAAATGACCCCATTGACCACATTCTCCATGCTGTGTACAGTCAGCACACCCTGAGGAACTTTTGGTACTAGTGCTCATGGGAAATGAAGTCCATTGTCAGTGGTTGTGTCGTACTTTGACACAAGCTCCAGACCAGACCTCCCATGGGCATCAATGGAACATTTTGTCTGTTGAATTCAGCCCAGGCCAGGACCTCCGATGCAAATGAGAAACAAGCTGAGCGCGCTCGCATGCTCTAACGAACGAATGACATTTGGTCTCCGCTCTCAACATGGCATGGCTCCAGCTTTGCGGTAAGGGCAGCCAGTGGCTATGGAACCCAAGGACCAGCTCATGTGGTTCTTGTCAGTCAACTCCAGACAGGCGTGGCCGAGGGATCACGTCTTCCTTGTTGATTCTCCAATAAGATGAGATCGGATGTCCCAGGAGCAAAGCCTGCCCCTCTTTGCACTGATTGGAGTTTGTCTAACATTACATATATTTGGCAGCTAGAGTGACGTACAATAAGTGCATATTGAAGGTCATTGGAACAACTACAAAACACAAGTCCGATAAGGTACAATACTCATTATGTAACAGTTATCCATAGCCGTGAACACAATAAGTCCACTTCACACGGTAAGCATAGGCTAGGTCAGAGAGTAATATTAAGTCAAACTAGGAGGCATGCCAACGAGACACAACATCAAGATAACGATACAAGTGCAATATAAGTGCTGGATGGAGGTACATGCAATATGAAAGTGTTACAGGAGGTACATGTGTTACATGAAAGTGGTACAGGAACAAAGTGGAATAATATAAGTGATAAGAGCGATCCTAGATTGGGAGTGCCCTGCGGCGTGGTGATAGTTAGGCCAGGAATAGTCTGAAGAGATGCGTCTTCAGACCATGGTGGAAAATGGTCAATGACTGAGAGGTTCGCAGAGGACCAGGGAGTTTGTTTCACCACTGGGGAGCTAGGGTGGAGAAGCTCCGTGGTAGGGACGAGCAGGAACCATTCACCCGGATGGCACGTGCCCCTCGCATAGCCAGGCCCGTTCGATCCCCTGTGATGATTGACACCTGTCACTCAACATAAGGAAGCATAGCCGTATGTGTCAGTTTTATCACTGCCCCTCCAGAGGGGTAGCAGTCAATTTCATTTTTATGCAGCACATTCTGTGCAGAGTCATTTCCCCAAAAGATATATATCACGTTACATTTACCCAAATGTAGTCTAATTTCGCAAACAAAATGGACACTTACCAAGCTGTATTTTCTCGTTTCAAACAACTTTATCATTTTGACATTATAGTTGGTCAAGTAATTCCATTAACAATTTAATGTTCATATAAAATTTATCACTGGTAATCATTAAGTATTTACTTTCAGCTGCGTCACCTGAGAACTTAAGAGGAAGTTTTTTTGTATGTGAAAGACAGATCAAAGATTACTTCACTGAGATTAAAATGTGGCTGTCAACACTAAAATCCATTGAAAACATAAAATTATCAATGTTGACACGCTAAAATAAATGGAAAGAACGTGTCCATGCATCATTTGAATAATTGTTTTTAATTTGGCATGTCATTTATTTTTTGCATGCCAACAGCATTGTTGTATAATAGCTTATATGCGCTGCTTTTGTGCGCCTAGAGTAAGTACACTACTTAACCTGAACTGTTTCAGTTCATATCCAGCTGTATTTATAGACTGTGTAAAATAATTTATCCAAAAGTTCCTTACTACGAGCGTTTGCTAAACGTAATATTTAGTAAATGTAATTAAAAGTGTTTGTGTCCATTTTAAGCAAAGTTATGCCTATTTGAACAAGTCCTAAACAAAAAGTATTAAAATTTTAAGCATGTTGGCATGAAGCAGGACATGTATGTTGCCTTATAATTGTTGGAATGTATGTTGCCTTTTATTCGAGGAGAAATCGGAATTTATTTACATGGTTCAATTTTCTATGTGAAAATGTATTCAATTTGCTGCATTACATGCTGCATTATTTGTTTTCTATGCGTGGCACGGCCTGCATCAGTAGTTTTCTGTTAACGTTTGTCCTTGATGGGGTGCCAGAGCTGGCCTGGCACCCGCAAGCCGTCTCCTCGTGTCAGCGTCAACACGATGATAACACCTGCGCATCGCGATCTCACTTACGGGGTTATCTGTCGTTATAGTGTTTTGTTTGTCACTTAGTTGACGTCTTTAACAGCGAGCGAAACACCTAGACTACGTCGCATCCAAGAATTGAGATTGCGTACACTGCATCACAAAAAATGTTAAGGACATAAGAGTAAAACAGCATTTGAAGAGAGGAACAGGGCATTCACTCCACTTATTGCTCATTTGAAGAACGAATGGCCTTGCCGTAGAAAACTTAAGGTGACGTCAACCGACTAAATGTAGGTTACATGAAAATATGGAGCGATTTGTGGGAGACTTGAATTGTGGATTATAGGATCAGGGTGGTTTTCTCGGGAACTGGAGAAGGACAGTGGGTGGGTGGGAAAGGGATTACAGAAGTGGACTGAAGTGGCAGGGTCGGGTTTCACGTTGATACCAGGCATAATTTGAGCAAGTGCAACGGCTTTGGTAGCATAGCATTAGTGGACAGGGTTCCTGTTTCTTTCCATTATTAATCAGGTCAGGTTGGACATGTTGCTCCCTCGAAAAACATGGGTTGGTCTAAATTAAATAGAGCACAGGTATAAAGAATTTTGCATGATGTTAAAAAAAGACTGAACTGATATATGGACTCTAATTTCAATCATGTTGCCTACAATGTGTTTAATGTAGGCTACTCGAAACATCAATACCAAAATCCTTCCCCCCAGTGCGCAAAAATAATCAACCATTTATGATAATTATATGCCCCTTCATTCTGTCTTCATGTCTAAGCTTTTATTCAGTCTTTAAAATGTAACCACCTGTTCTATGGTTTGTAGGGCTGGTGTCCCTTGTAGCCTACTCATGATTGCGGGCAATACTGGGCACATGGATGCGAAGGTTTTGGTTGACAAACAAATCATTGGTTAAGATTTCTAAGGGGAAACTTTATACCTGGGTTTCTGCCAGCTGCGCTACGTTGCCAGCGTGGACATGATCTTTATGATGTAATTGATGCCAGTCCATTGTGCTCTGAAAGGACTCCTTTTAATCGGAAATCACGTCTACTTTCCATTACCACTGTGTGCGTTTGTGTTTCTCTCTCTTTCTCTTTTTCTCTCTCTCTCTCTCTCTGTGCGTGAGAGAGATATTCTGTGTGTATGTTTGTGCATGTGGGTATGTGTTTGTGCATGTGTGTGTGAGAGAGTGAGATTGTTTACGTGTTTGTATATGTGTGTATGTGTGTGTTTGTGTGTGCATGTGTGAGGAGAGAGAGAATAATTGTGTGCATGACTGCGTGTGCTTTTGTGTGTGTGTGGGTGTTTGTGTGTGCGTGTGTGAGAGAGAGAGAGAGAGAGAGAGAGAGAGAGAGATGTACTGTGCATGTGCATGTGTGAGGATGCTAATTGCCTACCTGTGTTTGAGCAGCAGTGTGTATGGATTTACGCAGGTCTGCGTGCGTCACTCTGATCACCTGTGCACTGGAAACCTCTGAGTGGTCTTTCATTTCAGGGCCCCTCCATTTCACATTCCCTTTTGTTTCACAACCGAACGCGGCTCAGATTATCATCTCCGTTGCCACGGCATTGGAGTCGTCGCTGTGGAGACACTGCGGCCAAACCCTAAACAGCAGGTGTGTCCGGGGCAAGTGAGCACATCGCATTCTCTTTGCGCCGCGAGTTCCCCTGTCAGTCAGTCTCAGCGTCCCCCTCATCCCGCCATCCCGCCATCCCGCGTGAAGCTGCGCAACGATGCCGCGAAGGAAAAGTGAAATCGAAATACGAATGGAAGAGGGTACGTACCATCTACACGGCAAAATGTCCTGTGCTAATTTAACTCTTAACAGAGTACATATGGTCCAATTTCAGGACCAGGGCAAGACCACGTGTACTCTGTAAGAGTTGATTTAACACTGGGAATTTTACTGTGCAAAGACATTTTTACATATGCCATTCTATTTATTTTCTCTGTAAGTAAAGTGGAGAATAATCAGTGTACAGAAAAGTCAAGACACTGGTACTTCTTAGGCATCCTGCCTGCCTGATTATATTATGTGTGAGGGTTATGGGTTTATATCCATTTGAAAACACCAGAGTGTGTGCATCCTACAGGAACGAGTCTATTCCATTTCTGGTTTGATGAGTATTTACAGCAGCGTCATGTCTTGTAATGTGTATTATATGATCACAGATATATGTCGCTTGTGGTATTTGCTAACAACATGTTTTCTGAACCCCAGTTGGAATGGAAATTGATGGACAGGTGGAGAGCGAGGATGAAGGTGAGTTTATCTGAGTTTTAATTGGCCAGGATGAGTGTTTTGAGATGGGTTATGCTATGAATTACGCTGGTCAAATCTGGTCATGTATATTTATATTGACTTGGTAGGGTTGATAGGGTAAGCGACGTAGAGCTTGGCGTAATGAGAAACATGGACAGATGTGTAGCATAATGGATACGCAGTTGTGCTTGTGGTTTTACATATTCTACATTTATACAGCTGGATATTTAAGTATCTTGAGTACAACAGCAGTGCTCCACCTGGGTTTTGACCCTGTGTGTGTGTGCGTGTGTGCGTGTGTGTGTGCGTGCGTGTGTGTGTACGACAGAGGAACCTGAAAGAAGAGTGAGGCCAAACAGGAGGCAGCAGAGAGCCTCTCCGGCGGCGGGCAGGAACAATAAACCCGCGGGACGCAGGGGCAGGAGGGACCAGAGCGAGGAGGAGGAGGAGGAGGAAGAGGACCCGCCAAGGAGGAGAAAAGTTAGCAGGAAGAAATCCGCCAAGGCGCAGGACAGCGAGGAGGATGAGGAGGAGGATGAGGACCCGCCAAGGAGGAGAAAAGTTAGCAGGAAGAAATCCGCCAAGGCGCAGGACAGCGAGGAGGATGAGGAGAGTGAGGGCGAGCAGCGAAACAGGAGGAAGGGCAAGAAAGGGACCGGCAAGAAGAAGAAGGGGGCGCAGGACAGCGAAGACGACAGCGAGGAAGAGGAGAAACCAAAGAAGGGGAGGAACGCCAAAGGAGGCAGCAAGAGAGAGAAGGAGGAGCAGAACAAGAGGGAGAAGACGGGACAGGGGGACGCCAAGGGGAAGGGGAAGGACAGAGGGAACGAGAAAGATAAGAAAAAGAAAAACGATCTCAGCAGGTGCAGTATCTTGTAACCCCGCCTTCCCTCCCCATGCCACACGCAGCAGGCCTGCAGGTGAATCCCAGACGCCTCAGCTCCGGGCCTCATGGGCCCTGTTAGACCGCAGAGGAACGGGCTCTGCCTCTCTCTGCTTTTAGGATGTGTGACCGGGCTTCAGTGAGTACATGAGTGAGTGAGGGAGTGAGTGAGTGAGTGAAATTTAGAATGTGTGTGGGAGTGTGTATGTTAGTGAAAGACTGAACATGTGAGTGAGTGAGTGAGTGAATGACATTTACAATGTGTGTGGGAGCGTGTATGTTCATGAGTGAGTGAGTAGTCTATGTGAGGGAGTGAATGAGTGAGTGAAATTTAGAATGTGTGTGAGAGTGTGTCTGTTAGTGAATCAGTGTGTGAGTCAGTGAGTGAGTGAGTGAGTGAGACACTCAGTCCATCAGTCAGTCAGTCTGTGTGTCAGTGAGTCAGTGAGTCTCTTGGGCTGTGTAGTCTTAGTCCGAGTATCGAAATGAACTCATGAGAGAAACCCATCGGGTGCTGCGGTGGTCTCACCCCGCTCCGTGACGGCTCTCTCCCGCCAGCTCCTCCGACTCGGACGGGGAGTCGGACGAGGAGGAGTCGCTGTCGGAGGGGGAGATGGCGCGGCTGAAGGAGGAGGTGGAGGAGAAGAAGAAGCTCATCTCCAACATGAGGAACAAGCCCTGGCGCATGAAGAGGAGGCTCAAGTGCTTAAAGTAACGGCTCTGTCCTGTCCCCTCTCGCCGCTGTCCTGCTAGCTCTGTTACCGCCATCCTGTTGCCCCTCTGACCAAAACACCTATTCGCCTCCCCTGCCCCTCCATATACAGCCATCAGTAGCTATAGATTTAGCACAGCTGACTTTTGTTTTCTGCACTGTTTCAGTGTAAAATTCAGTCTTCTTTCAAACAAAGCCCAGCAGAAGAGAGGCTAGCAGTTTTTTTCTCCAGTACATTCACTGTTAATTGCTGCTTAACTAAAACAATCAAATATCACAAAAAAAGCAGCAAATAAATACCAGATGAAAATCAACTTTGAAAAGGGGAATTGCTGTAATGCATTTTACTGATTTATTGTATTAAATTATTATTACTTGCCTTGAACGTATGCCCTCCTTTTAAGACCAAAACAAATTTAGACAAAAGTCTTATCTAATCTAAAATATTCCTAAGTTAGTATTAAAGGCAAAATAAGTCTATTTAATAACTGTTTAGGCTGGTCTTAAGCAGTTTTGTGGTGCCGGCCCATGACCAAAGCCTTGGTTGATCCATTACGAGGTTATGATATTGATGAATGCAGGAATGAGCCCAGTCTTATCTGAAGGCTGAAGTAGGGCTGGGCGAGGTTTCGCCTGAGATACTTTACACCTGCGAGCTCTCCCTCGTGTGCCTTCGCCTTAAAGGTGTTACCTGACAGATACCCAGCCCGCTAATGCTAAAAGCCTTCTGTTCGATTGTTATCTGCCCGTGATCCTGAGGTTACTGCGTCACCGTTGTAAAAACGTTGCGAGAACGCTTGCAGAACGCTGGGAGAACTGTTAGCAGGATGCTCGGGGTGAACAGAGCTAGTCCTGCACATAGGAAATTAAATGAAGAGCCAGCAGTTCATCAACGCACAGGCATTTTGTAAGATAGCTCTCTTGGAAACAGGCTTGTCATTTAATGAAAATGCCACTGTTAACATAATTGGAAACATGCAACTTGTTTATTAAGCAGGATTTTTTTAAGCGAATGTTTGGAACAAAATGTTGACAGAGAGGAATGACTGCGTGTCAGAGTCATGAAAGTCATTGTACTCACACTTAACACAAAGTATATATAGAGCATATATAACACCTTCATTAGCATGGTATATATATAAATATCTTTATAAATTATTCACAAGTTTTTGTGTGGAAATGTAAAGGGCTGAAATGAAGTCAGTTGACCTGGTGCTTATGTCACATCCGAAAATGGCATCTAACATAACTCACGGGGTCTTCCTTAACAAAGCCCTTGTTTCTCTTATGAATTAAATATGAAGCTGTCACGTCTTGTTAATGGTGTCGTACATGGCTCATGAATGCTTTAAGGACTGATTACGTAATGTAAACTTGACCACAGAGGTTTATTTTAAAACTTTGCGTGATTACATTCATAAGGTTATATTTCTCATCTCTATGCTGTTTGTTTTATGCCTGCAATCTCTAAACCATGTTTTAAAAAATACCACCATAAGATCACCCTGTAAAACTGTTTGTGGGAGACCGACACAGTAAAATGTTCAGTGTTAAATTAACTCTTACAGAGTACGTATGGCCCCCATTGGACTCATATGTACTCTGTTAGAGCTGAATTAACACATGACATTTTATAGTGTAGATGAGCTGAATGACGCATTTTCATCATTAAACAATGCTTTGGGGTCCCACATATTCTGATTACTTGCTTCTGCTCACTGGTTGCTACATGACCAGTCGTTATGGTTTATGTTTATTGAGATAGAAACTTGAAGTATTTTTTTGCACTGTCCTTTCAGAGAAGCTCAGCAGTTTGTGGAGAAGTTTGAAGGGGCTTTGGGAAAAGGAAAAGGGAGGAAGCTCTACGCCTACAAAGTGATGATGACAAAGGTGAGCTCCCCGCAGTTTCAGTCTTTTACCTACAATCTTCTACTGCCCTTTCAGTTGTTATTAAAGTGCTCACCCGTTTAATAGTACACATTAACAACAATGCACTATAATTAAAAAAATCTGAAGTATGAGAGTATCTAGCGTTAAGAAACCCAACAGCCATTGTAGAACTGTAATACCAAGGTGAAAGAAAAAAAAAATCCTAAATAATACTAAAGATAAAAGTGAAAAAATGAGTGACGAGAATTTAAGAAGTATGTCTAAATTAAGGATCATTAATACACAACTGTTCTACCCAGTAGTTGTTCTGTGACTGATTGTTTGAATCACCATGCTTTGGTACTGCTGTTGTCAGGCTGTTAAATCCAGTTGTTTTCCCCTTTCCTTTCAGAAATGGATCAAGTTCAACAGAGATTTTGAAAATTTTAAGACGGCATGCATTCCCTGGGAAAGAAAAATCAAAGAAGTTGAAAGTGAGTGTTCAGCAAAAGAAAATGGAGTTTAAAGCAGGAGGTCGAATTTATTCAGATGAGTAAGTAGCTGATGGAATGTAAGATAAGATAAGATATACTTTATTGAAACCCTGTGGGGTAATTTGTCCTCTGCATTTTGATCCATCCTAGTTACTTAGGAGTGCCACAGTGCAGCACTTAGGGGACCAACTCCAGTTCTGAGGCCAGTGCACTGGTCAAGGGCAACTGCAGGAGTGCACATGCATGTCTTTGAGCGTGGGAGGAAACCGGAGTACCCGGAGTAAACCCACGCAAACACGGGGAGAACGTGCAAACTCCGTGCAGAAAGGCCCCGAGCTGAGATTCGAACCTACGACCGTCTTGCTGTGAGGCGACAGTGCTGACCACTGTGCCACCGTGTCTGCCCGTGTGACATCTCACTCCGCTTGTCCGGCTGTTTCTCTGCTCTCTGCAGGCCATTTTGGCTCCTCTGTTGCCTCCTACTTCCTGTTCCTCCGGTGGATGTACGGGATGAACTTAGTCCTCTTCGGCTTCATGTTTGGCCTGGTGGTGATCCCTGAGGTGACGTGTGATAATCATCCCGGCTTTAAAAAAATGTCCTGTTTTCCCCTCATTGGCATGAAATGCTCCCTGAACATTCTTCATTTGTGAATAAACGAAGATACTCAAATATTATATTTACCGCATTCAAGCACTTTTGGTCATTTGTATTTGTCCTAATATTGTAGCTTGTTCTTCTCCCTAGTTTGGCTTGGCATAAGTTAGGTCAGAATAGTGTTCACCGTGTGAACTGAACTGTGTTCTTGGCTTGAAATAGCTGTACAAAATTAGTTTCATACCTTATTGAACCTGTGTTTTGTAGTTGTCCATGACCATGAAATGCACTTTTGTATGTCGCTTTGGATAAAAGCGTCTGATAAATAAATGTAATGTAATGTAAATATGTTTGTTCAGTTGCCAGTTAATGAGTTACCATGACCATGGTTATAACTTGGTTTGATGAGTCGGGTGTTTTACTGACCGGCTATTACCAAAACCATCCCCATATTTGTCCTTCCAGACTGGATCGCTCTACTCTTCACAGCTCAATAGACTTGAGCTAGTCAGGCTGAATGGCCTGTCCTTGTCGTTAAACTCAGCTGTGTTTCTGTGCTTGCAGTTGTTGATGGGGCTTCCACACGGAACCATTCCCAGGAAGACGGTGCCCAGGGAAGAGCAGGCCAGAGCCATGGACTTCTCTGTCCTCTTAGATTTTGGTGTGAGGATCATAACCTAGTGGCTCTACTTAAGTTTATGGTTCTATCATTATTATTATTATAATTTTTTTCAGCAGAAGGATTTTGACATCCCAGAAATGTAAAGTTTTCTGAACAGTTTTTATTACTTGATCACTGGGTATATATTAATATGAAGTGTTTTTTTGCATGTAATTTCTTATTTAATAAATAATTTCAGTGAGGTAACGTTCAAATATTAGTTTGGTTAGTTATATGTTGTTCTCCAATATGAAAAACATGTGTTGTTGTCATTACATGACTGGAATATACTGACCTAATCATTTAAATTTTCCCCCACAGGGTTATTGCAAGTATTCTGTTCTGTTTTACGGTTTCTATAACGACCAGAGAACGATCGGCTTCCTGAAGTTCCGGCTCCCTCTGTCCTACCTGCTGGTGGGAGTCGGGTCCTTTGGATACAGCCTCATGGTTGTGATCAGAACGTAAGTGCCAGTAATTACGGGGGCGGGGATTCTGTCTTCCCAATATGGTGTCCTTCTGTGTTCTGGCACTAAATCCCAAAAGCGTTTCTGTTCTTCCTTGCAGACCCACATTAGATATGAACCTGCAGCCTCTGCACTTACTGGCCATGCGCTTTTCCTTCTTTTCTTATACTGCATTTATCATTTTCACAGCTGGTTATTGACTGAAGCAGTTCAGGATTATGACCCTTGCTTAAGAGTGCAACGGCAATGCTGTGTCTGGGATTTGAACCTGCAGCCTCTGAGAAACACCGCACTGCTCCCTGTGCATTTCCTAGCATCACACACAAATTATGCTTCATCCCGCACTGATTTCAGTGTTCTCTGCCCGTACCCCGCCTCCCCCCCCCTCCCTCAGCATGGCTAAGAACTCAAACGAGGGGGGCGACGGAGGGGAGGACAGCGCCTTCACCTTCGCCTGGAAGCTCTTCACCAGCTGGGATTACCTCATCGGCAACGCCGAGACGGCCGACAACAAGTTCGCCTCCATCACCACCAGCTTCAAGGTAGCGGCGCCAACGCCGGGAACGCACAGTTCGTACCCCGCTGAGACGGCGGACATTTTTAAAAAAAGGAGAAACGGCGCCCGTGGGCATTGACCTTTAGATTAATGTGTTCCAGACCCTGAGATCCTGCATATTGGGCTTGATTGGGTTTTTTTTTTTTTTTGCTCTACTTTTGATTCCTTCACTCTGTAAAAGCATGCAAATGGCACAATACAAAACCAAGGATGGATTGACTAGTCGATGCTTCTGTGTGTTTGTTTTGTAGCCGAGCTCCCTGACCTGAATTCACTGAAAAAAAAGACTCCATTGGATTTACTCTGAATTAAACGATGCAATATTTCGATAAATTATTTTTCCTTAATTTAACTTGTTTGTGCCAATTCTTTATAATGATGACCTTTGTTTGTTTTATTTGTAAATGGCCATAGGAATCTATTGTGGACGAACAAGAGAACCAGAAGGATGAAAATATCCATCTACGGAGGTTCCTGCGTGTTCTGGCCAATGTCCTGATCATCTGTAGCCTGGGAGGAAGTGGCTACCTCATCTACTATGTGGTGAAAAGGTCACAGGAGTTCGCCGACATGGATGCGGATCAGCTGACCTGGTTACAGAAGAACGAGGTAAAAGAAAATCATGACATCACTTCCCCAACTCTGTTCT
The DNA here is from genome assembly GCF_013347855.1 of Anguilla anguilla. Taxonomy (NCBI): domain Eukaryota; kingdom Metazoa; phylum Chordata; class Actinopteri; order Anguilliformes; family Anguillidae; genus Anguilla; species Anguilla anguilla. Next base: position 40,479,537 of record NC_049210.1, on the reverse strand, counting down.
GAGCACCCCTGCGTGCACTGGCACTTTCTTCTTCCTGGCAAAACTCTGTCCCCAGAGCTTTTTTCCTGGTTCTTGGTCGGCAGTTTTGGTGATGTTGCATGTGCACTCTCTCTGGTCTGGTGGTGTTCTTAGCCAGGTCTATGTCGCTTTTCACCCTTGCGTTTACTCAAGTGTATGTGCCTATTTGGTCCTGCATTGTAAGTTGTTGTGGTTTGGAGTGTCTGCTAATTTAAGCTAATATCATATCTAAAGAGCTGTTAATGGAGAATCTGTGTAAAGATACAGTGTAAAATTAAGATAAACATATAGTATAGTATAGTATAGTATAGTATAGTATAGTATAGTATAGTATAGTATAGTATAGTATAGTATAGTATAGTGTAGTATATTATAGCATTCTTGATTATTGTGTTATTGGCTGTTAATGCCACAGCACACAGGCTTCCTGGGGAAAGCCCTGAGTTGCGTCACATTTCAGAAATGATACTGTCATATTTCCATACAGAGAGTCTCAGCAGATGGCAGTGTTGGATCAAATTCACTTTTCAAAGAAAGACTCAGCTTCTTTTAAGCAGTCCAAGTACTCAAACATCTTTTTCCTCAGCACATCAAGGTCCAAAAGTATTTTCTATGATTTAGATGTGAAGAATCAGAATGCGTATGAGTCTGTGTAAAAACCAAAAAAAATCTATAAAACAAAAAAAGAACAGATAATTTCCAAAATAATGTTCTGAATAGTATTGTTTTGTTTAGCTATTCTTAAAAGTAAGACCTTTTTTTTTTTACTTCCAGGTTGAGTTTGTGATGTCACTGCTGGGGCTGGTGTGCCCGCCCCTTTTCGAGACGATCGCTGAGCTGGAGGAGTACCATCCCCGCATCGCCCTCAAGTGGCAGCTGGCGCGCATTTTCGCCCTCTTCCTGGGAAACCTCTACACCTTCCTCTTCGCCCTTTTCGACGAAGTGAACGCCAAGGTAACGAGGGCGCGTACAAACGAAGGGGGTCGGTGGCTTTGTCGCTCGCTCGGTCTCACCTGGGCTGTCACTCAACCGGGCTGTGCCAAGTCAACCGGTGGGAGAGTCCATAATAATGAGGTGTGCGCTGGGGACATGCCAGGTAGCCTTCTGCTGTGTAGCCTGTTGTCAAAAACACTGACAGCCCTCAGAAATGTATATTCAAATAAGACGTGTAGATATAACTGAAAAATAAAATGGAGTATAACTTCACATGAATAGTAGAACTTTGCTCCATAAAGCCTGCATACCGCAGCTATAAGCATGGCATAAGGCCTGTCGTAACCACTCATAACCACTCTCATATGTGGGAAAGGGGTGTTTTCCTGATGTTTTTGTAAGATTGCGTTTTTTTTTGGATGTTCTTTTCTTTCAAGCTGGAGAAGGAGAAGTCGATCAAAAACGCCACCGTCTGGGCACTGAACGAGTACTACGCCAATTACTCGCTGCACTACAACACCACGGACGTCCCGCCGCCCGACATCGACCCTGCCGACGTCATCCGCGGGCCGTGCTGGGAGACCGCCGTTGGCATAGTAATGCTCGTTGGACCTTTCCCAGAATACACTGGATTGTAGTTCCCATGGTTCACACCTAATGATGTGTACATATTGTTTTTGGTGCAATATTCAAAAATCTGTTAAATGGGACAAGTGTACATGCAAAACCTTGTAACTCTCCCCATTGTATTTTTGAACAAAGGATTTGTGATGTATTCTTACAAGTGTGTTGTTTCTGTGAAAGTTTCATTTCAAATGTTTTCTTTTGCAGGAATTCGTGAAGCTGACCGTTTCTGACATCCAGGTGACGTACCTGACCATCCTGATCGGGGACTTCCTGCGGGCCCTGATTGTGCGCTTCCTGAACTACTGCTGGTGCTGGGACTTGGAGGCCGGATTCGTACGTGAGACGCGCCGAGACACGTCACCCTTCACCCTCAATCTGCTCACCCTCTCTTTCCCCCCAAAATACCCACAAGTACCACTTCCTTTTTACAGCAGTGATATTCAGGTCTTAGTGACAGACAAATACTGTCATTATCTTTGTTAGCTTCATTTTCTGTCTGAGGGACAGAATTCTGACTTTAATTAGCGGTTTTTTTTGCCAGTTGGTTTGGCAGTTTGATTTGCTGGTTTGGAAATGTGATTGGCAGTTGTATCTGCAGGTTGATTGCCACTTTTTCCTGCAGACAAGCATATTTGAATTTATTGTGAATTGCATGGACATCACAAAACACTGATTCCTAATTTCTGTTATTTACGTGATCTTTAAAAAATATTGCGTATATTATTTTGTCTGGGTATCTTCACCTAAACCTTTGAGTGCATCAGAAGCTTACTTTGTGTGTGTGTGTGTGTGCGCGTGCATGCGTGTGTGTGTGTGTGTGTGTGTGTGTGTGTGTGTGTGTGTGTGCATGTGTGTACATGTGTGTGTGTGTATCCCTACCCCCCCCCCCCTCCCCGGGTCCATTGTCCATGTCATTCAATACTGTGGGGTGACATCTGGCAGAGTACAGAGGCCAGCTGATCCCTCACGTCCAAGCTGACACAAGACACTGTCAGGTACAGGTAATTAAAGAGAGAGAGAGAGAGAGAGCGGGAGAGAGGGGAAGAGAGAGAGAGAGAGAGAGGGTGAAGAAGAGGAAAGGAGAGAGAGGCAGCTTGCAAATCTCTCAGAACCAAATAAAATTAAAAATTTTCTGTGTGACAAATTCTTCTTCTTCAAACTTACTTACCGCACCTTTAATCATCCATTTTAAACCAGTTGAGCAGGGCAATTAAAATAAATGATCGGAAGTAGTGTAATGTTACATTAACAGATATATGTTTGTTTCTGAACTGTTCTAGCCATCGTATGGAGAGTTTGATATCAGTGGCAATGTACTTGGACTCATCTTCAACCAAGGGATGATTTGGTAAGTATATATATTTTAAAAGACATGTAAATTTCACATAAACATATGTGTGTATGTGTGTGTGTAAATACAACACCACAGGATAGTACTAATGATTTGTTTTCTGGAAACTTTTGTTGGATGTTTCTAGGTCTTCTTACAGAGACAGTGTGTGACAAAGACAATTTATGGAAAAATAGGAAAAAATAGGAAGATTAGGAAAGCTTCTATCTGGCTGATGCAGGGCAGCCATTTTGTCCCGGGTCGTGTCCATCACAGAACACGCTCCCTTGCCTGTTTCAGGATGGGAGCGTTCTACGCCCCGGGATTGGTGGGGATCAACGTGCTCCGCCTTCTGACGTCCATGTACTACCAGTGCTGGGCAGTGATGACGTGTAATGTCCCGCACGAGCGGGTCTTCAAGGCCTCCCGCTCCAACAACTTCTACATGGGTCTGCTGCTGCTGGTGCTGTTCCTCAGCCTTCTGCCTGTGGTCTACACCATCATGACCCTGTCCCCCTCCTTCGACTGCGGCCCCTTCAGGTGTGTGTGTGTGTGCATGTGTACATACGTATGAGTGATCCTTAGGTTTGCGTGACTTGGTTTGCATTCTGTGTTATATTGGTCTGTGATTTATTTGTTTGATTGGTCTGTGATTTTCCTCAATTGTAAGAACAGTGGGAGGCAGAAGATGTATGATGTCATAATGGAGACCATAGAGAGGGACCTCCCGGCATTTATGGGGACTCTGTTCAGCTATGCATCTAACCCTGGACTTATCATACCAGCAGTGCTGCTCATGGTGTGAGTATAGAACACACACACACAGATCCAAACACAAATACAGTTATATTAAGATGTTAAGGACCCATTATGTTTTGTTGGTCATATATCATCTGAACATGTGTTTATGAAATAAACTGTGTATATTGACTGTGCCCAAATGTATTTATCATCACGGACAGCTTGGCCATTTACTACCTGAATTCGGTGTCAAAGGCTTATCAGAATGCTAATGCCGAACTGAAGAAGAAGATGCAGATGGTGAGTAGGAATGAAGCTAGCTCTTCAAATACAGCACAGAACTCTAACCACAAATAAAAACCAGATCAGAACTCTTAAATAACAGCTTGGAACTCTTCCTGAAAACCTAACGTAATGTTCCTGAAAATAATAGCAATTCAGCATACGCCAACAAAACAGAGGAACGGAGAGGTATACTTATTTTGTTGTGACTGCAGTCCTACCACCAAACAGCATTCATCTGCACAATAAAAATATGAATGGCAGTGTGATGAAAGGTAACCGTCACAGTAAGAGACAGACTGATAGTTCACCAGCTGTGTTACCTGGGCAATGACCTACGATTGAAGACCTTCTGCAGCAATTTTCACGAATCAGTCGTGAATGTGTGCTTCGTTCTGTACTACTTCAGTTTTATTGCGTTAGCGTGATGGTAGTGCATGCTTAGGAAGGGCTAGCTAGCTGGCTTGCTAGCTCATTAAAATATGAGGTACAGTAGCTTCGGGCTGCTGGCTGGCTCATCTGTGAACCCTTTCTTGGTTGAGGAGGAAGGTTGGGGTTGTATTGGGGGGGAACAACAGCTGAAATGATTTGGAATTGTGGTTCAGGAAATCTTCAGTTTTCTTGTCTTAGAAGTTGAGACGTAAAATCATAAAACACCAGCTACTTTGCAGACAACGACTGCTTTCAGCGACATTTAACTGAAACAAGCTGTGAAGCAGACCTGTCTCTCTACTCTCCCACGCGGTTCTGTCTTCAGCAAAGAGACGAGGAGAAGAACAGGAGGAACAACAAGGACAGCACCAATCAGGTCATGAAGGATTTGGAGGACCTGCTCCCCAACAGGTCCCTCATGCCCCCACCCGTCTCTGAGGAACTTGAAGGTGAGCCCAAAACCAGCCCCCAAGGCCCCACCTCATCCACGCTGTGCTTTTTGTGAGCTAGCCTATTAAAGCTTGCAAAACAGGTCAATGCATATCAGCACCATTTTTGGGAATAGAATTGAGTGCATGTGCGTGTGTGGTAAAATTACATACAGGAAAGTGCACCAACTGTGATATGCACATGAAATTCTATTATTAAGTACACCTGGGTCAGATATTTGAAATACTTTAAACTTGTAGACTGCAGTCAGTTTTCCAGCAGATTACTCATGTTTTGATTGTTAGCATGTTTCATAGAAATTTCACATAATTTCTGAGTTTCTGCTGCAGTGTTTTTTTTTTTGCATTTTTACCAGCATCTAACGAGTTAAAGTAAAGTAAAGTAATAAACCTTATTAGTGCCAGTAATGGGAAAGCATGTTCTTCTTCCAAGATAATGCAGTCGAGCAGGGGGCCAAGTCCAAGTCCCCTAAGGTATCCGGGAAACCAGGGGCAGCATCCAATGGGAAAGGAGGGGTCAACCTACAGAAGGACGTTTCGCTGGCTGCATCCAATCCCCGCGTGCCCGTGACCCGCCCCCCTGGGCCCCGGGACCCTGGACACCTCCCGGGACACCCTCGCATGCAGGGGCCCCCTCCCGGACGAGGAAGGGGGAGGGGACAGCCCCCTAGACGTTAGCAGAAGCACACACGCTCTCTCGCCAAGTCTTGGTCTCCCTCTAGTGTTTCTGCTTCATCTGGCTTATGGGGACTCTCAGGGTCTAGAGAGACACAAAGGCTTCAAAAACTGAAGAATGCCTCGGAAAGCACCCTGAAACTTAAATGCAGTTACAGTGACCCAGCTTCCTGTATTTTCTTGTGACAACTGTCAGTGAGGTCAGGTGGGAACTGTAACTACAACATCAGAACATGCAAAGCATTCATACCTAATAACAGTAATGACAGTAAGCTGTCCATAGTATGAATTAGCACTGCTGGATTGTGATGATGGAGCAGTGGATGGGGTGTGATGATCTTGCCAATAGTTGTGTGAATGAGAGGGAACAACCAGAGGGAACACATTTATTTTGGGGAATCTGATTGGTCAGATAATTATCCAAACCATGACAGAACTGAGATGTAAATTTGAATCCATGGTTTATATTGTGATCCCATCACATGCTGTATAAATCTGTACAAATCATTCTTGAAGGCAGCACTGTTGTTATTAATTTTTATTGGTGTTAATCTCCACTGCTAATAATAATCGGCTTCCTCTGTGTCAGTCAGTGATTCTGTTTGGAGTTGACAGACAACGGAATTAAGAAGTAATCACTTTTTTTTTTACATAGAATATGTTCACCCATTTGTGTGTAAGACTGATAGTGTATAAGTGTGAGTACACGTAGGCCCACACATAAGGTGGGTGGGTGGGGGTGGGGGCGCAGGGGATGAGAAAGCTTTCTGGGGCTCTGTTACTAGATAGGGCTCAGGAGACGACAAAAAAACAGTGGCCCTCGTTCTGTGATTACCCCGACATGGCCACAATCACATTCTACTGGAGGGGGGTAGTGGGGCAGGAAATAAAATGTGGTATTGGGCCCCCAAAAGCATAATTGTGTACGCGTGCTTGTGTATGTCTGACTGTGAATGTAAATAAAAATAACAATTAGCCCGTGGCAATGCACCGTATTCATTATTCCGATTGGCTGCTGGAGTGTAATCTTACAGTCAGTCAGTGGTTGCTATCCAAGAATTAGACACGTGAATGTTTCCTTCACAACATTTTCAAAATACAAAACATTTACAGTAATACACATTAAAATATGTACAATGACAGTTTCCATTTTCTCATGTTACCAGCCCCCCAGCATAACTGAGAGGAGGTTTTGGCTCCGTAATTACAACCCTGTATGACCGTTTACACGGCTGTCACACGCAATCACGCAACATACTTCTCCCGGGGATCACACCAACGGTCACGGTGAACCGCTTCTTCACGACTGCAGCCTCTTTCAAGAACCACTTACGGCCTCACCTCGGCAGACTATTGTCAACTTGCTCATGCATATTCTAAGAATTTTTAAAAATATAATAGTAATATTAATGGCAACAATAATGATAATAAAAATAAAAACAATGATATATTAAATCACATGGACCTCTTCATCTCCAGCGTGGACATGAGGAGTGGATGCTTCCAGCATGGCCCTTGGCACAGAGTCCAGTTTAGGAGTTCTTTTGCGGGATTTTGATGGTAACGGTCTTTACTTCTGTGTATTCTTGGAGACCATATTCACCCCTATAGCAAAGAGAATGGATATAAAGCCTGTTGCTGAACCATGTACTAACCAATGAAGTTCAGCAGTACAATATTATACAAAATATTGCTAAAATCTGTGATTAAACAATCTAAACACATGTAAAGCATCACAGATGAAGATATTAATAATAATCTGATCGTCACATTGGCATCAGACGGCATTAAATGTGAAAATGCAGAACTCACATTTCCCTTCCGTTTCCTGACATCTTAAAGCCACCAAAAGGAGCCTGGGAGCTCATGGCGTTGTAGCAGTTAACCCTGGATATAGAAGAAGAGATTACTGAATAGCACCAGTGACTGTGTGCACTGAAACTTTGCTACAGTGCTGCTGTTACAGAGCTATATTCAATTCTGTATAAATATTTTGTCACCAGTAGCAATTTGCCATTAAGCATTTTTCTTGGGATGATAAAAATTACTCAGGTTGTAGATATGCTAATACTTTGCTTATTAACACTGGTCTTGTTAAAATGGGATATAGATAATATTTTGCCCATAAGATTACTGTTAATTACAGGGAAAATACGGTCCCTGGGAAATTTTAATGTCAAAGTTTTAAAAAGAGAGGGCAGCTTTTAATCAGAGCTACCCCTCTGGTTAGTCTGGGATCTGTGGTAACACAGTGGGGTACGGTGGAAGTGTTTGGGGTTTTTCTTACCACACGGTGCCGGCTTGCAGTGCAGCGGCGATGGTAAGGGCCTTGTTGATGTCGTTGGTGAAGACCCCGGCCGCCAGCCCGTAGTGCGTGTTATTTGCCCTCTTTATGACCTCATCTATGGTCCGGAACTTCATAATCTGCTGGACCGGTCCAAATATCTGAGGGTGGGGGGGGGGGGGGGGGTGACCAGTCTATGTCAGACACTTCAAGCAGGCATAAGGTCAAATACAATGCAAACTTAATGCAGGCGACACACGTGTGTTGGATGTTTCGGTCCGTGTGTGTAGTGCAGTGTAGTTACCTCCTCCGTGGCGATGCGCATGTCGTCCGTGACGTCAGAGAAGACGGTTGGCTGGATGAACAGTCCCTTCTGCCCCCAGGCCCCGCCCCCGCACTCCAGTTTCGCCCCTTCCTTCTTCCCACTCTCAATCAGCTCCAGGATCTTATCAAACTGCACTTTATCAATCTGGGGCGGGGGAAAGAGACACTGTGAGGAACTTGTTTTGGGGAACAGCTCAGGTCCAGTCAATTTTAGTTCAATTCAGTACAATATAATTCAGTACAATTCAGTTAGATTCCATTCAAATCAGTTCAATTCAATTCAATTAAGCTCAGTTTCTGTTTCTGTGAATTTCTGCTCTGTTTTGTTTTTAAATACAACCTTACTCTCAACGTTCTTTACAATTTGGAACTGGCAGTTGCATCCACTGTTGTGCTAATCCGACAGCCACTACAGGATCATATAATACATATTATTAGCTTTTTCAACTGGTTTTCAGGCTGGATTTAATCCCCTTTCACCAGTTGAAGGGATCAGGTGACTGTGCTTTTATTCATGCTGTGTGAACAGTGGGCGCACCCTCTCAGGAACTCTCTACAGCTCCACTATCCAGAGACAGAAACATTTAATTTCCTGATGCGATGTGAAGACTGAGGCCTGGATCCAATCAACAGTTGCACCTTGGACTCGAACATTGAATGTTTAACTTTTTTTCTTCACAAATACAGATTGACAAGTCAATTTTAATGATGGCTTTATTCACCAAAACTTTGCCATAGCACAGGGAAAAGATCTGACTTTAACAAGTGTTACTTGAATTCAGGCTAATTCCTACACATAGCCACAGCCTATTGTGGCTATTTAGAGAGTGAGAAAGCTTGAATCGGCTGGCTAACTCTAGCCTGTGTCTGGTTACATTTGGTGGACAAGGATCAGCTTTGTTGCCATTCTGGTGCCGTACCTGTGGACCCTGGTCCACCCCGGGGACCAGAGGGTTTCCCAGAACCCTCTTCTGGGCCTTCTCCACGCTCCTGCGGACGAACTCATCGTAGATGGGCTCCTCCACGAACACCCTGGAGCCCGCCAGACAGCACTGGCCCTGGTTAAAGAACAGGCCATGGTGGGCCTCCTCCACCGCGTGCTCCACTGCGGAAAAAAACAACACCGCCTGACACCTCCATCCACCAGGGGGCGCACTCATGCAGGCCACTCAGTTTAAAAACAGGAGTTCGCTCTTATCGGAGAACAGCCGATGTGTAAAGACTTTTCCTCTGTTTACCACCAGATTCTAAACACCTGATTCAACTAGTAAAGGCAATGGCTGAAGATCATGATTATTTCATTAGTTGAAACAGGTGTTTCAGCTGTTTTTTTTGTTTTTTTTAAAAAAAGCCTGTAGATTGGATGCTCCTGATTTAAAAGTAATTGATGCCTGCTACAGTAAAAACTTACAATCAGAGTCTGCAAACACGATGTTGGGACTCTTGCCGCCCAGCTCTAAGGTGACACGTTTGAGGTTACTGTCACCAGCAGCCTTCTTAACAAGCTTTCCAACCTGCAGCAGATGCACACAGCTCATAAATCACAACGATGCACAGAAATCATGCCAGTTACATAATCGGATAGGCAGTGTAGAAAATGTGAAAGTGTGCCATACATTGGTTGAGCCCGTGAACGCCACTTTGTCGATGTCCATGTGGTGGGAGATGGCATGGCCGGCGGTGGGCCCGTATCCCGGGACGATGTTCACTACACCAGGCGGAAATCCAGCCTGCATTCCGACAAGACAGACACACACACACACACACACAGACACACAGACACACATGCACGCATACACACACACACACACACACACACGCAGAAACCAACACGCACATACTAAGTCACTCCTGAAAATTGTGTCTGTATCACCACTGCTATTTCAGCAATAATCTTTGATCTGAATATAACTGAATTGCAACACATGCTGATGCATTTCACAAAAAGCCATAAACTCCAGATTTCCACGTTACAATGTTTACAAGGATAACATGATCCCTGGTGTGGAAACTAGCGAATCATTAACAGTTAATCACCATAGTTAGTTATCATACTTGGTGGAAATTGTGCTTTAGGCTGATTTGGCTGTGGCACGATGGGCACGACCCAGGACAGCCCCACCTCCGTACAGCCCCGCCCCCCAGAGAGCCCCGCCCCCTGTACAGCCCCGCTCCCTGCCCCACCCCACCTCTTTGATGAGAGAGGCCATGTAGAGAGCGGTCAGCGGCGTCTGCTCGGCCGGTTTGATCACCACCGTGTTCCCACAGCACAGCGCCGGAGCGATCTTCCACGCAAACATCATCAGCGGGAAGTTCCACTGTGGGGGGAGGGGGGGTGGGACAGAATATCGTCATGGCAATGCGAGGATGAGGACTCCCTTAAAGTTTATCGGGGAAACTGTTTACTGGTCGGCAACGCTCTGGACAAGACAGTTATCACACAAGATGTGCAGAGCACATCATTCACCTTCAACACACATGCCCACACACACGCCTTTACAAACACACACATCACACAACTTTACACGTACACACACACACACACACCTTTCCAAACACACATCATACACCTTTTCACACACACACCCCTTTATCACATCACGCACCCTTATAGACACACATCACAGCCCTGTACATTCCAAGGGCCAGACTGCTTATCCTAAACAGAATACAGTGTGTGAGGTCATTTTTCTAATGCTTTGCCAACATTTTATCAGGTGCCACATCAATGAGGGGCCAGTTAAGCTGCATGATTCAATGAAAGTAGACCGGAAATATCTCCTTCGAACAATCTTCCTGTAACCTGCTTTTCAGGTTTCAGGAATGTTTTTTTTTCTCTTCGTTTTCAGCTTCCTTGTGTCACACATTACTCCTCAGTCTTAGGGCTTGTGCTGTGTCTTTTTATTTGTTTGTTGTTTCTGTTACAGAGGTGGAAAGTCCAGGGTCAGAAAGTCCTGCCCACAAACATAGCCAGCTAAATTCACTAATTACAGTTGTGTTACAGTATTACAGTCTTCTGGCTGAAGAACTGTGCAAAGGAGCAATTCCATGCGATTGGAACAAAATTCTGGGGAGGACTTTCATTTCTGGACCTGGATTTTCCACCTCAACCCCTTTTTTAACCCTCAGTTTATGACCTGTGCTTCCAAATTCCTGGGTTTTACATTACAGTGCAGAGTACGACTCAGCTAAAATGCTCAGCTAGCGAGCTAGCAATGCCAACAGACATTTATCAGTCAAATTTTTTACTTTATACATATTAAGGCGTGTTTGTGCGTGCTCAATAATAAGTTACGCAGCACAGAGACCTTATGCCCACAAAAGTCAAAGTTAGAATTAAAGTTAAGGTCAAATATTGAGTGCCATAAGTGCCACAGCTGGGAATCAAACCGGCAACCTCTGTGTTACAAGCCCAGATCCCTAACCAAAAACGGCATTGACGACTTACCGGAATAATCTGACCACACACGCCAATTGGTTCATGCCTCGTGAATGTGAAGTACTCTCCATCTAAATTATGAAGGAGAACATTCAGGTATGACCCAAGCACAAAACAAATGAAAAAATGCCATAATAGATTTTCCGTTTACAGACATTCTTCTTTTCAGAGTCCGATGAGCGTTATGGTGCTAAAGATTCCCACTTAAATCTGGCTTATATACAGGGCCGGTTCTAGGCACAGGCGACGTGCAATCGCCTAAGGTGGCATCCGTTTGGAGGGGTGCCAACTGGTGGGGGTTGGGGAGGGGCAAACAAAGGAGTCAACAATTGCATCAAATCCCCACTCCCCCAATTGTAAGGATCCGGCAAAGCGAATGAGTTATGCTCAGCACAATCACAATGACACACACACACACACACACACACACACACACAGCTATCCTGCTCACTGTCATTATTCTCACCTGCAGTAATCATAAAAACTCATGGCTACCATCCACCACTATGACAGTCACCCGGGTTAATCATAACTGTATGCCTCGCACAACTATAATTCCCACCTGCAGCGTTGCCACTCTCAAACAGCCATCGTACTCACCCACGGGGATCGTCTTGCCCTGAATCTTGTCGGCCCATCCCCCATAGTAGCGCAGTGTTTTGATCGTACCCATCAGATCCACAAAGTATGCCATCAGGAACAGCTTCCCTGAGTCCATGGACTCCAGAGTCTGAGAGCGACAGAAGCCAAAAAAAAAAAAGTTAGGGTAAAAACATTGTTTTAACCCTCTTGTAATTATTTTACAAGAGGGTTAAAACAGTAACTATAATATAATTCTTTTGTGTTTTATATGGATGTTAGCAGTGCAAATCTTTGATTTGTACTATGGTTCTAGTTTGGCAGAAGTTCATTTACGTTTAGTGCTTTATTGATGCTGCACTTCCATTCACTGTTCTGTGAATGTTGCTTGCCAGGTCTGGCACTGAGGCTCATATAAACATTCTCTTTTATTTTACGTTGTTGGGGATGAGACTGTCTGCTAAGTGACTGTAATGTAATTTAACATCAATCGAAGGTACTGTAAATTAACGAAATGCGATTGGTCCGTGGTCCGTGTGGAAAAGGCACAAATTATTTTGTCCTCCCCAAGTCCCCCCACCCCCCCGCCCCCCGCGTCTCACGGCTAATTTCAGCTGGTCCCGCTCCACCAGGTCGGCCAGCTTGTTCAGCATCCGGCCCCTTTGCGAGGCATCCATCCGTCGCCACGGCGAGCCCAGCTGGAAGGCCTCCCTGGCGCATTTCACGGCCTTATCTATATCTTGCTGACGAAAGAAAGCAAACAAACAAAGCAAAGCAAACAGAAAAGACTGTGAGCATCACACGAAAATTAAGCTTGAGACCTGTCTCGGCTCTATTTTATTGTCACCGGTACAAATCCACAAAACAACGATCTCAAAAATGACATCTCGTTCTTTTGTTAGAGATACACAAAATGCGGACTATTCCCTGGAATTAGTGTGAAACTGGTGTATACTGTCATTCTAGTATTAACGTGGCCCATATTTTTAGGCCTGTGTCACACTGGATAGCTAAATACCAAGAGAGGCTACTTATCTGATTATTTTAATGCCACTAAAGGTTAGCAATTACAGGGAAGAACGTTTTAGTTTTGAGTGTCTGTGCAAAAACCTGCCGTAAACACATCCACGTGTCTCTCTCTCTCTCTCCCTCTCTCTCGGTCTCTCTCTCTCTTTCACACTCTCTTTCTCTCCCCTTCACGCGGCTCCTGTGCCCGTGGCGAAGAGCACGTGCGCCCCGCTACCCAGCGGACATCTGCTTCCCCAGCCCGTTCACGAAAGCATTGCGCACCCAGAGCTCGTCTCTGATTACTAATCTGCTCGTTCCACTCGGACTGATTAAAAATAATTAAAAAAAAACAGAGGGATAAGAAAAGGAAAAAAATAAGGCGAAACACGCCACTGAGGGTTTAGCTGATAAGGGTGAGTGATTTTCTTCCTGTGCCTGAGGCCTGGGGTCTGCGTTTACACCCCCCCCCCCATCCCCTCCAACATAACGGTCAATGCTGCGTGACTCTTCCATGTCACCATGCCCGTTCCAAACAACAAAGGTTAGCGCCCTTTATTAGGGCCAATTAAGTATTAGCGCCGGTGCTATTAACAGTTCCACGGCATCGCCCTGTCACGCTCGCACATGCAATTGCCCGTGGATTTCGGAAAACCGGAAAAAGAGAAAGAATTTGCAAAGGATAGCCAGGAGAATGATGTGGGAAAATACCAAGCCATTTCTTCTCTTTTTATACCCCTCCAACCACAGTGGAATAGGAGTCAGCCTTTTCTTCCCATAACACTTGTCTTCCTTTTTAAAAAATCTTTCCTGGTGAGGCTGTTATAACACGCTTACGACAGGAGCAGGCGGTTTAAGGTCACGGGACGCCCTCTCCTGGCGGGAGGTCTGAACGGCAACAGCCTTCCTCTGAGGTCACCCCCGGGAATAAGCTTCAATCTGATTGGATGTGACTGGAGGGATCAAATCACCCCAGATTGGCTCAACCGAACACGCTGATATAAATCCGATATAATGAGAATATTTTGTCTTTTCTTATTTTATTTTTTTAATTCGGTGAAGGCCTCTGAGGTGACAAAGGAGATTACTGCACACTGCAGCCAATCAGGCTTAAGGATTCATTAGTCTGTAGATAAACAACGACGCCAAATGAACAGAACATCCTGTTCTTTGGTTCTTATTTTGAGTGTAGATGGTTCAAGTAACTTAATGACCGATTCATGAACTTGTCGATCATTTGGTTAAAATATTAATGCATGAAATAGCAGTTCAACTCACTGAATCAACACTGATATAGGTACTGTAAATTGACATATTTATTTGCTGAATAATTTTCATTGTCATAGTGGTATGGGAAGTGAACTTGATTTCTGGAGGTTGCAGACTCAGAAATTACCAATGCCAATAGACTTACTTGGACCCCTTCTTCTACTTCACAGATTAGTTCTCCATTAGCTGGGTTGTATACAGGAATCTTTCCTCCACAGCTGGATTCGTGCCACTCGTTGTTAATAAATATCTGGAACACACATCGTTTAATGTAAGTCACATAAGTCCATCATTAAAGCTTGCAAGAAAGCAATGATAACCCATGCTCACACTGACCTTTAGTACACTGTGAAACCTCCCTCCCTCCTCCAGAACTTAACGATAACGTACAGAACGATAACGTACTGTACAGTGTAGCGTGGTTCATTTCTGGGCCTTACGACGGAACTGCGAACCCTATCGACGAATCACACTGCAGTGCACACTATTGTGATTGATGTCACAATCACAATAAATAATGCAGTAGTATTTATGATGCAATTACAGCTCACATTAATGCCCTATTGGCCTTTCTCAATCAAATTTACAAAATAACTTTTGAGGTCACGCTTATGCAATAATTTAGTAATGTTAACAATATCATGATCACGATGATATTTCTAATATGAGCTGCAAACAGCAACTTAAAAGACTTTAAAAATTGAAACAAAAAAATGTCAAGAAATGCTTGATATCATTCATCCTATTGTAGAGCAAAAAATCCAGGTGTAATAAACTTTTCATGCCACCAGACATGCAATGTACGTAGAAACTAATCTTAAAATAATCGAAATTGTGTAAATACAATTTTTGTTTTATTTTCCCAGTATTCACCAGAAGTAGTATTGCTAAATCTCATAGAATAACATACCATAATGTGTCTTTGAGAATGCTTGTAATCCAATTTTATTATTTTGAGTAAAATTCCAGAATTGTATTTTATAAAAAATTATTATAAAAAATAAAAAATAAAAATAGGTAAATAAAAAATAACCTGATTAATTAAGGGTAGAAAAGGTTTCAAGGAAATGATGATATGAGAATCTACACTCATATCTGAATTAATTAAACTGTTAGTCAATATTAATAATATAGATATATCGTTTTTTAATGACTGAAATTAAGAAGTAGAGCTTTAATTATACACTATTCTGGAAGTTCACTCCCTGTAAATTTTTTCCCTTAGTTTTACATTCTCTTTTCATTGACATTAACAGCTACCAAACGTGAGCATCTATTCGCTAAAAATCAGCACATCTGTGATTTTGTGCTTTGTGAAATATGAATTTAATGTGGCCAAACCTTTTAAGTTAATCACTGACTTGTTAGATGCACATTCATGCTGTAAAAAATAATAATAAGCAAAACACTGAAATCAGTCCCATAATATTGACAGAATAAACATTTATTCCTTGGTTGCTCGGAAACAGCATTTCATTTCCTCAGAGGGTCGATAAAAATGTCCTTCAAGTTCACGAGGAAATATATAATATACTAATATATGTTTATGATAAGCAATATTGCCATATGCAATGCCTATATGTGTGCATACAGTGTGAATGTGTGTGCATTTCTGTCCAAGGCTCTGTTGGTAAACAATTACAATTTGCTCAGTTCTTTATTACTTTTCCTCATCCTGAGGAAGACCTCTATTTTATCAGACTACCAAGCTGGCGATTATGCATGTTTTCATTTTATTTATTTATTTATAGTTTGATGCACAAATTAATTCCTGTTGAAGAAAAAACAACAGCACACCTCTGGCAAAATCTCTGATTGCCACTGTTTGCAGACTTCCTTCACAAACAGGAACTGCCTGTACTGTGCGGCTCAGAGTCATAAAACAATCAATGATTATCTCAATCACTTGCCAAAGGCTAGTGATAATAATAAATGCGTAAATTAATAAATCACTGTAGACTTTCGATAGAAAGCGAGCACCTGCCTGTTTCACTCAAGGTGTTCTGTAAGTAACACCAATGTGCAGCAGACAGAAACACATACATACATATATACCTGCTGCAGGTATGTGTAGTACAACGCACAGACTTTCCTAAAAGTCACTGACAGCACACGGAGAGTGCATGTGTGGTATCAGCAGTAGTACAGAAAGTCCAGGCCCCGTTCTAGCTCACCGCGACTGCAGTCAGGAGCCATTCACAGAGAGCAGTTATTAGGCCCGCGGACGCGCGGTCGAGGCCACTGACCTTGGTGTGCGTGACCTTCAGGTCGGCGACGGGCGCGGGCAGGTCGGCGTCCGGCCCCGAGCGCTCCGGGTCATGGTTTCGGTCGTCTCCCGGGCTCATGGTGCGCTCCTGGCTCTCTGAAAGGCACAGGTGAAGCTCAAAGTGTCACGCCGGCGTCTCAAATAGCCTCCTCTCGCCCCCCCCTCGCCCCCACTCGCCAGGCCGGGGGCAACCATTGGATGATGGGTGGGCCAACGTCCAGGGCTGATTTGCATAGCCGCGCGTGATTGGGCGAGGCCTCACGCTGAGCTGACGAGACTTTGCCCCCTTCTATCAAGGATACTTATTTTACATAAAAGGACGGGGTGTGGCCCGGGAGGTGGCCCATAAACGCAGTAAAAGATTGTGCGATGGGTCCATGTTTCCCTGCCGTGCAAACACACATTTCTACTTGATTTGTGCAGCCAAGATGACGCGGAACTGCCATACAGACATAGCGGGCTAGGCTAGCCCACACTGTGCGTAAATGGTGCTTGAGAAGGTGTCGCGCGCGATGCTAACACCTGAAGACCTGTCAGTAAACTGGCCTTTCATCTTGGACTGTTGTGTAAGGCGAGACACATGCAGCACTCTAGCATTTTACGAGCCCACGAGCTCAGATAAGCGTTTAGGCACAAGGACCAATCTGCAAAGCTAAATGTGTGTGTGTAGCCATGTGTGAAGGTGTATGGAAACAGGTGTGTGTGCGTGTGTGAGTGCGTGCAAGTAGGTAAGCGGCCTGAAATTGTTTTAAAAAAAAAAAAAAAAAAAAAAATTATTACTGTGTCACTCTGCTGAAAATAATAATGTCCACAGGTTTTCATTGTCACCGGCAATCCCATTCAGGGTTGACCCCTAGAGCCCTGCCCAGTCACAGACAGCCCCTTGCTATAGAGGGAAGGGAGTTCAAACAGCATGCAGTACAGTTCAGGTATCAAGACCCCCCCCCCCCCCTTCTCCTGCACACTCAATGGATTCAATGAATCGACAGTAAATCAGAAACCAGCTGGTAACCTTGCAAAGGCCTATAAACTACAATACCAAATAAAAGCACTTATACGCTATTTCACTCAATCACTGTTCAGTAAGTAACTGTGGATCACAGCATTCATTTATTAATTGAATGCTATGTTATTTGAGGTCTATTAAAATATTTTACAAACCCTGAGGAGCCTTGATTGACTAATTTGAAAATCATTTTCTTTTAATTTGAGCTGTGAGGATGAGTGTATTTCTTTAAAGAAGAATGATTCCGTTATTATTAGAAAATAATTTTTACAGCTTTGATGAAAATCATTTTGCTGTCAGTGTCACTGTAACTGACCGAGAGAGTTAGCCGCTTATGCTTTATCATTATACTTTATGAACAAAAACACGTCTACACACAACCAACGAAAACGGCACAGATTTTACTGTGGAGAATAAATATGCTATGTGTGTTTTTGGAGTAGGCTGCACATTTAATACTGACCATCAGAGTATATTTATGTTATTGTTTTTTCTTTGCTGTCTATTCATGATACAACTTTAAGTAAAATTATAATAAGTTACAATAAGTTATATAAGTTATAATTTTACTCCTCTGTATGTGGTTTTGATCTAAAATATGTTTGATTCCTTTTAGACAATAGACAATAGAGCACAGTGCTTCTCTCTGTCCTTTGCTTCCAGACTGCTCAGGAATTACGCAACAGTTTGAACGGAAAGCACAAACTGATTTCTGTGAAACATGAGAAATGTGAAAATGTTTGAGTGCACAGTAGACACTTCTCACTGTGCACAAATTCAATTAAGTAACAGTAATGCCTTTCAGTTTGTATCATGCCCAGGTAAAAATGACAAACGGGGTTTCAACAGGGTACTCTGAAAAATGAAAAAAACAGGGTTTCAACATCCAAACAAATCCACAAGTTGGAAAAATGAGGGGAATTTACTAAGCCAAAAAAATAATCTGATAAAAGAAAAAAAAAAGCTACAGTAAAGAAACACGAAACAAATGTCAACTGAATAACAGGCTAAGAGTCCAGGTACTAAAGCTATAGAACCCCTTCCAGGTTCACAGAAGGAACCCTCCTACCTCTACACGCTGGAGAATCCCCAGGAGTGTGGTTCTGGAGGTAGACGGCTGACATGGCGTCCCAGGCTCAGATCAAAGCTGTGAAACCACAAGACTGTGCATAAAACACTTTCCCCTCTCCGTGTATGTATATATACTCCTGGGCAAGGAGTCCAACTTACTGTGAGCTAGGAGGAGAATCGAGCTGCTTTTTTTTTTTTTTTTTTTTTGCCCGTCTCATCGGGGGCTGACGCTTGGAGCAAACATTTTAATCAGCATTGAATTGGAACCGATTCACACGATTCGCTTGGGAAAGGGGAGCTCATTGTACGGTACCCACAAGCTACCGCGGCCTCGTTCTCTCCCCCGACCGTGTAATGCGTATTGTCATTTTGACGTGATGGCCACGTCTCTTTCCCCACCACCTCCACGCCGATCCAATCCACTTATTTTCGCCCAAAGGAAAATTTTAAAGAGGGAGAGGCTTTTTTTACACCACATCACAATTTTACACGCCGGTTTAAAGACAGTAAAACGTAATAATTGGGAAGATGTTTGCTTTGATAAAGAACCCCCCACCGGCTCGCTGTCTCCCCGAAACAATGAGATCACATAGCTGTGTCTGCTACCTTCCTATTTTGGGTTGTGTCTGCTTGAAACGCCACAGAAAGCCCTTTGAGAATTGCCCGTGGGCTCGGACAACATAACCCTGGTGATTAACCCTAGTTAAAATAATGGCATGCACGAGTGAGTGATGTTGTGGAATTCTGAGATCTGAAACAAAAGGCAGGCCCATGTGCTGGTTTGTTCCCGCTTTGTAGTAGTGCTGGGTTATTGTAGGCTGCCTCTTTGTAGTGGTGCAGAACGCTGGGTTATTGTAGGCAGGCCTGTTTGTTTGTACGTTATGGCTGCCTCTTTTTTTTTTTAGTTTTCATTCGAAAGAAGAAGAAATAAAAAGAACACTGATTATTGTACTGCTGGATGAAAACGGCACTTATGGATTCCCTGGATGAGACATCAAACAAAAATCTTTACGATACTAATCAAAGAGTAAAATCTCGTCATTTTCAGGCATGCCTTGACGTAGGAAAAGTTTTTTATGTAATGAGAAAGGGGTTTCATGCAAAACATGTGCAGTCATTACTAATTCATTTGAAAGTTTTGGTAAATTAAAAAGTAATGCTCCACAAACAAGAAAATCCAAAATGTGAATGTACTCTACACCGTACACATACCCTTACTGAGAGCTCGGCCGTTAACATGAACCAGCATTCTCTGTGAGCGTGTGTTGCTGCGTATGCCAATCTGCATGCATGTGAGCATGCATGTATGGATGCATATGTGTATGTGCATCATCACGCTTGTGGTAGTATGTGTTTATGTGAGAGCGTAAGTGAATGTATCTGGTTGTGGTATGGGTGTGAATACATGAATGTGTGTGTGTGTGTGTATGTGTATGCACAGA
Source organism: Anguilla anguilla (assembly GCF_013347855.1). Taxonomy (NCBI): domain Eukaryota; kingdom Metazoa; phylum Chordata; class Actinopteri; order Anguilliformes; family Anguillidae; genus Anguilla; species Anguilla anguilla. The sequence goes on along the minus strand of NC_049210.1, from coordinate 40,459,365 downwards.
CCTGTGTGTGTATGTGTGAGTGAGTGTGTGCATGTGTCACATGTCAGGTGTGTGTATGTGTGAGCATATGTGTGCGTGTGTGTGTGTGTGTGAATGTGTGCATGCTTATATGTGCGTATGTGCGTGTGTGTATGTGCATGCGTGTGTTTATTTGTGTGTGTGTGTGTGTGTGCATGCATGTATGTGCGTGTGTGTGTTTGTGTGTGTGTGCATGTGTGTGTGTGTGTATGTGTAAGCTTGTATGTGCGTATGTGCATGTGTGTATGTGCATGCGTGTGCTTGTGTGTGTGCGTATGTGTGTGTGTGCGTATGTGTGTGTGTATGTGTGTATGTGCGTGCGTGTGTGTGCTTGTGTGTGTGCATGTGTGTGTGTGTGTGCGAGCTTGTATGTGTGTGTGTGCATGCGTGTGCTTGTGTGTGTGTGCGTGCGTGTGTGTGCTTGTGTGTGTGTGTGTGTGTGCGTATGTGTGTGTGTGTGTGCGTGTGTGTGTGCGTGTGACAGACACTCTGTGCCCATACTTGCTCCTCTGAGTGGTGACGGTAACTGGGCGATACACTCGGGCTGGTGACAGCGGTAATGACATGCGAGAGGAGCCCGTGTGTGTCGCGGGGCCCCTGGGGGTCAAAGGAGGCGCTATGTCCTGACAGGAGGGGGTGTCGCCTGATTGAGCCTGAGCAGACCTGATAGGCCCCTCTGGAAGAGACCAGAAGGGAGGGATTTTAGGAAGAGGAGAAGAGCCATCAGCTGGTTGTTTTATGTACTGTAAGGCTGGTTATGCTAAGCCAAGCCAATGATGAGTAAAAAAAAAAAGAACAGGAAACATTTAAACAAACTAATAAACAATCTGTAAATCTGCAATGCAATACTTTATTCTCTATTTTATATTTTACTAGTTTTTTACTAATATGAAATACTTAAAACACCCTTTTCACATTTTCAAGGTTACATGCTTTAAATAGCTGCTATGCATGTAATAACTAAACCTAAGAAATTAATATCTATGCAGACATCCATTAATATTAAAACAATATACTGTAAAAATAAGGTAACAATAAAAAATGCCTCAGGTCAGAATTATTTAACACACGGCACTGATGAACACTGGACAATACGACCAATTAATTTGTTCCTAAACCCTCAGTGAAAGTGATTTGGGACACTGTGAAGCACTGGCGGCTGGATTTTGTGAGACCGGCGCACACCAAAGTCGTATTGATTCAAGCTAATCGCATGATGATTTAGAGTTGTTTAAAAACTTGTTTAGGTTCCGTAATTTTGTGCTGACACAGATTTTAAAACACATGCAGGTTTGGCTTGTCGTCATTTCATGGCTTCCCCCTGGTGAATTCACTGAATTCACGAGCACCTCCGAAAACATGTCAAAATAAATCAAGAAAACCTCGGACTCAGACTCCCCGATCTCCATAATCTTATGTGATTCCATTCAGTAAATGTGTGCTATTTAACAAAATTGACACTGTGCGGACAAATTAAAAGTCCTTAAATCAATGGAATGGAATGTTTGGTCTGTTACACGAATATCTACTTGTGATGTAATGTGGCATTAAGAAAATTCGACACCGTTCGACAAAGACTGTGCCACAAAGTTATCACTTATAATTTAGTGCAAATACACCTTCTTGTAGAGAGCATTGAAAGTTGTATGGCAGTGGTCTTATTTGCTGGAAACATGCCATCTTTCCAGCTGGAAGAAATCTGCTGTCAGACATATTTTGTAAGGGCTTTCTAAGAACAAGCTGAACCCTAGAGACAGACGAGGATTTTACTACAATGTCATTCAGGATCTGCGTATTACCCACATCACACTGCCCTTGTGTTCCTAACATGTTCTGCCCCTGGGCCTAACAAAATGAATGCTTGATTTGAGAAATGAAAGGTTTATCCTTCCATATTTTTGAACAGCAGATGACGACAAATATACATACCACAAATTGCTTCACGCCAAGCACTGAATCTGTAAAAAAAAAAAAAAACTAAAAACAAATTCAAATTTTTTCCCCTAGTAAGGACATATGGTTTTCCTCAAAACCAATTCACCCTCCCCCTTTTTCACCGCCCATCCAAATGTTGTTTTTTTTTTTTTTTAAACAAATGCGGAGTGAAGCTAAGGACTCTGTGGTGCAAATGCCTGAGGAAAGCAGTGTGTTCTGATTCTAATCACTTTCCAGGAGTTGGAACGGAACCCCCTCCCCACATTTCAGACACACGTGATTGGTTCCCCCACATGCCCTACCCATCTACAATTGGCTCAGAAATGCCTGACCCATCTCCAGAATTCCATACATTGCACTTTGGAAAGACGGATCCAGTGATTTCTAGTTAGGCTTTTAATTTCTCGTGACTGTCATTGGAAAGCACATTCTATACCGTAAATTATTTTATACTGTGTCTTGTGACCTACCTCAATCCTCCTACAACCCAACAGTGGACCCCAACTTACAGTCTTACTTACAACAAAAGAGTGAAGCAATTCCATCTCTGTAGAGATGAGCATGATCATGTCCGATTTATGGCAGACCTGTTTCTGTGTTCAGTTTTGCTCTCTAACACTGGATTCAATAATGTTAATGTTTTGATTCATCGCACATGATGTAGGCCTAAATCAAGATCCCATTCATAGGGTGCAACAGCGTCATTCCAAATAGTGTAAAACCATGGATCTCTTGTCACTGAACTCCCTACCCTGCTCAGAAATTCTAAAGTAGGTTGTCGTATGTATTATTGCAGAATATGGTGTGCCATCTCTACGCTCTACATCAGTTTGCTACAAACATTAAATAGGGTAGGATTTCTCGGTTCAAAAGATTTCGGCCTTTTAGCCCAAAGGTGGCCAGTTCACATTCCCTCGCGCTGCCTCTTTCTCTATTCAAATTTGGAGTGAATGCGCCGCCATGTGGGGAATAATCGGACTAACAGTTTAGTCAAAGATGATGTCACGTAACCATGGTAAAATAAATTGAAAACCAGGTAAATTCGATCACCTGATATTCTATAAATTTAAAAATAACCTGGAATAACAATTTTTCTTCATGCGCCGTCATTAATTTTGTTTAAACTATGAAAGTAGAACATGGATAACATGGAACATGGATAATCAAAGTAAGTCGGTTTGACACACCATTTCAAACCGACGAAAAGACAAAACGATTAAGGGGGGAGAAGACGGGAGGAGACAGTGTCCCGTCTTATATGTAGGCTATAGTCGCTACTCACGATGAATAAGAGTAGGCTACAGCCGTTAACCGATATATTGTCTTAACCGTGCGGCCAAATATTATTTTGTCTGCCAAATCATTATAAAGCCAGTAATTAAAACCAGTCTTCTCTATCTCTCTTTACAATGAAAATTGCTACTCTCATCTGGAAGGCATTACGCTCACTGTGCTAAATTCTGTTTCCTGGTTCATTTCTTTTGTTTCAGTCACTTGGATGAGTTTTCGGGATGCCTGTAGTAAACGTTTAAATGCGAAGTAAAATCGTCCTCTTGCAAAAAATATGTTTATGTGCGGACGGATTAGGTAATGGGATCAAGTCAAATACTTGCCTGAGGTTTCTAAATCATACCAGACCAGTTTTGGAGAATAACCACATCCTCTGTCAGAGATCAAGGTGGTTTATGAGATATAGTCTGTACCAACTTCCTCGAAAAGTCACACCACACTAGATCCAAGTTCAAATGGCCTGAGTCTGGAAAATGTCTCTACATCATAACGATACGTTACGCCACTTGTTTCTTCGAAACGGAAATTTTCTTTTCTGCTTTACCGGGTGCAATTTCAGTGCGCCGCAGACTTTTGGCGTCGCGCGCTCTCAGGTCCTGTGCACAGGGATCTCTCCCGAATTGTCTGCGCTGTGTAATTATCGGTTAGGCAACACACACACACACACACACACACAAAACAAAAACATAAAAATGCACATTTGAAAGAACACCACCTACAGCGAATAACAGCCATGCCGAGTTTCAAAACAATGTCTAGAAAGAAAGAGAAAACATGCACTCAGCCGAGGCGACTGTGCGATTTCTGTATTTGCGTAAATACTCAGATCTCCCCACTACTCCAAACAGTTCCTGGCTCCGATTGCAATACTGTGGCGCTGCGTTGCAAGTCATGATACTCTCCAACTATTCACTTTGCAGGGGGTCACACAGCTTCTATAAAGGGAGTCTGGAAGCCACATAAGGAATAATCTCCTTTGGGGTGCTCCTCTGTAAGTATAATACATTTGTCTGTTACGCATAGATGTGGTGGTGCTGTTTTAAACTTAATTTTGATCTCAATCTCTAAATTATACTGTGATTTTCATGCTTTATGCCCTTTTGTTGGTGTTATAACGGGTCTGTGACAGACGCAACTGCGTCTGGGCTTTACCGCCGTTTGGGTAAGCGAGACACGTTTTGTCTAGTATTCAAAGGACAGCCTTACTGCAGGTTTAAATAGTTGGCGCGTCTATTTAACTGTCTCGTGAAGACCAGATAACTGATATAATTTGCCCGAGAGTGTTTTAAACTGTGTATACACAGTAAAATGTTCAGTGTTAAGTGAAGTCTTACATATGGTTTTGCTCAGTTGAATTAACACTGCACATTTACAATGTAACGTGTGTACAGTAGCAGCTATTTATCCACTTATGGATTACAACAGCGGTCGATGCACACGAACTATCTTTATTAACTGTTGCGCCACTGAGTGTTGAGCAACACTCAGAATACATATAACGTCATATCACATATCTACTTATCTTAGGCTAAACTGAATCTGCAAACGTTCAATATAGCAAGACAGGGAATGCATCCCAGAGTTCTGATTAACCTACTGGAAATCGACGCGTGCAGTGTTCATGAAATTCTGACACTCATAACATGCCTGGAATCAAATTAAATTCCCACGAATTAACAAAACACAAAACTGGGCTATATTTGTTAAGGAGAGAATGTTATACAGTAAAATTCACAGTGTTAAATCAACTCTTACAGAGTGCATACGGTCCTGCTCTGGTCCAGATTGGGACCTTATGTACTCTGTAAGAGTTGATTTAACACTGGTCATTTGACTGTGTACTTTCATAGATTCATACATAATAAATATAAAAGATTTTTTTGCATATACAGTATGCTTGTATTTTCTTACACTGTACATACAGTATACTCATCGGTCTCGCTCATTATAAATTAGGTGAATGCGCTAGTTCTCCTACGTTGTAAGTCACCCTGGATAAGAGCATCTGCTGATTTACTCTAGTGTAGTCTTCCATATGAGGTTCATATATTTTATACCAATATATTTAACAAAAATGTTTGATCTGATTTCATGTTTTTCCTGTGAAGCATTTCAGGACCATGGAAACACTGGTGTGGAAGGTCTTGCTGGAGGACATGCTAACATCCACGTCCAGTTTGACGGTGGTGCTCTGCGTTGTCGTGGTGATCCTGCTGGCCCTGAGGGGCAGGGACTGCGGCGTCCCCGACGGGCAGAGCCCGCAGCGGCCCCCGGGGCCCACCCCCTGGCCCCTGGTGGGGAACCTCTTCCAGCTGGGGGACCAGATGCACCTGTCCCTGACCGGCATGCGGGCCGAGTACGGGGACGTCTTCCGCGTGAAGATGGGCTCCCTGGAGGTGGTGGTGCTGAGCGGCTACGGAACCATCCGGAAGGCCCTGGTGCGGCAGGGCGAGGCCTTCGCCGGGCGGCCCGACCTCTTCACCTTCTCCGCCGTGGCCAACGGCACCAGCATGACCTTCAGCGAGAAGTACGGCGAGGCCTGGGTCAGCCACAAGAGGATCTGCCGGAACGCCCTGCGCTCCTTCTCCCAGGCGGAGGCCCGGGACTCCTCCTGCTCCTGCCTGCTGGAGGAGCACGTGCGGGCCGAGGCTCTGAGGATGGTGGAGGATCTCCGGGGCAACGGCGGGGGCGAGGGCGCGGATCCCGCCGTACCGCTGGTCACGTCCGTCGCCAACGTGGTGTGCGCGCTCTGCTTCGGCAAGCGCTACGACCGCGACGACAAGGACTTCCTCAGCATCGTCCAAATCAACAACGAGGTGCAGCGCATCTTCGCCTCGGGGAACCTGGCCGACTTCTTTCCCGTGTTTCGCTACCTGCCCAGCCCTTCCCTCCGCAAGATGGTCCAGTACATACACAGGATGAACAGCTTCATGGAGAGGAACATCCAGGAGCATCTCACCACCTTTAACAAGGTAAACACACACATAATTATGAAAAAGCAATGTTTCTGTTAGCTTCATCAGATCGCTTCCCTTTCACATGTCTTATGCTGTTTTTTTCCTGCTTTCCTCTCTTTGCTAACACTCACCCTAGCTCATTTTTGGGGCGCAGTATGCCCTCATTACACTCTCCCATGAGCATTTAGACTACGTATGAGCTCCAGGACCACAGGATGCAAAGCAACGCCATAACACAAATCGTCCACCGCTATATTTCATTTTGTGAAAAATTTGAAATGCTTAGAACTTGTTTTGCTGGCTCTCAGAAGGATAGACTAGTTGTCATTTACTTCTGATCAATCATAATTTAGTTTGGGTTGGGCTTCAATGAGAGGGAGCATTTTAAGCCAACTCTGCCACCAACCTGTAATGTAACGCTGGCCAGAGCCAGTCAGGCTGATGGGAACAGAAGCTACTTCAGAAGCTAAGTTCTCATTGTAGATGCTTTAGAGCAGGGGTGTCAAACTCAAGTCCTGAAGGGCTACAATGCTACAATCTGCAGCTTCTCCAGGGCTGGCGTCAGACACCACTGCTCTGGTGAGTGACTGGGGGGCGAGACTAGGTAACGGGTGATTTTGTCTTTGCCTTTGGTGCAGAGCTGTATCCGCGACATCACGGATGCCCTGATCGCACTTTGTGAGGACAGGCAGGAGGACAGACAGACCGACATGCTCACCAACAGTCAGATAGTGCACTCTGTCATCGACATTTTTGGGGCAGGTAAGAGAAGCCTACAGCTAACAGAGCTGTATTGGTCGCATACTGGTCTTGTTATTTACCAGGTACTTTGTGAAAAAAATTATCCACAACAAGACAGTTCTTTTCATACAGAGTGCCTGAGAAATTTTAACATAGTTGGCGGATGTGTGCATTGGCTCTTGCAAAACAAGCTCATCAGCAGGAGGGTGGAGCTTGTCCATACTCTGCTGTTATGCAACCAAAAACAGAATAAAAGTCTGCTGGCTATTTAACTTGGCTGAAAGGCTTCCTCAGGTTCTGTAGAAATCCTAAATGTGTTGAAAAGTGTGTTCCACACCTGTATAAATCTACATTTTTCATCATTTGTGTAAAGATTTACGGCACAGCTGGCCAACCCTGTTCCTGGAGATCTACCGTCCTGTAGGTATCCCCTCCAGCCCTAACAAAGCCCCACCTCATTCAACGTCTAGAGATCTCAATGAGCTGTTTACTAGTGGAATCAGGGGTGCCAAATTATGGTTGAAATGAAAGACTACAGGATGGTAGATCTCCAGGAACAGGGTTCTGGCCTGATTTACAGTGTCACGTCCTGAGGCCTGTTTCTCTCGGTGAGGTGCCCTGCCAGAACACGCAGGAGCTGGAACCCTGTTCAATCCTCATGGGTGAATGACAGAGAGATGCCTGGGAAAGAAAATGACGTCTGCTCTTTGGGAAGCGGTCCAGGCAGCTGCTGGCGGCCAGCGAAAATGCTGTTTTATAGTTCCCTGGGTCTTGATTGCCGTTGGAGGGAGGATGGGGGTCAAGTTGTGGGGGGGGGGGGGGGGGGGGGTGAAGTCCAGGATGGTGAGACTATAAACTGATGAATAATAATAATAATAATAATAATAATAATAATAATAATTGTTTTTGTTCTCTTTCAGGATTTGACACCATCATAGCAGGTTTACAGTGGAGTCTGCTCTACCTTATAAAGTTCCCTGACATCCAGGCTAAAATTAATCAGGAAATAGGTAATGTGCTTCCTGACCATGTGTTTACAAATAGCGTTCCACATAAGCATACCGTAGAACTGGTATAGTTGTCTTGCTGTTGCTCATCTCTTGAAAATATAACTGTCCTGAAAAGATATGAACATACAGCATAGCATTTTCTCTAACAGAGTTGATGTAACACAACATTTTACAGCGCAGAAGCTCAAGGAGGAAATCATTTTATAGCAATTCCAATATAATTGCCTTTATATTCAGAATACAGTTGTCCACCATTTAGTTGATGATTGTATTTCCTCTAGTCTTCCAGTGCTGTTGGAGATACATTTGTGGAAGTAATGCAATATATCAAGCGTTTTAAGCAGCATTTTTATGATTAACCGTGGAAGTGTTGTGCATTTGGGAGTGGTGTATTTCAGTTAAACAAAACAATTCATATTTAATAAAAGTATGTCTTTCCGTGTCACAGAAATATATTTCCTTGTGCGTTATTTTTGTGTTAAGTCTGTATCGCATGTAAGGAGGGGATGATTTATCAGCGCATCCTGTGCGCACGTGCGTCTCTGCCTTCCTTTTTAATTCTCCGCGGCGCACGAAAAGGTCGGACTCATTTGCTGAGTCTGGACTTTTCTTTTGAATCCGATGAACACTAACATAATGTGCCGAGTTTGCATTTTCCAGAACCAGAGTTTCTACCGTTTCTTTCGTTGCGGGTGGCGGCAGAACTCATTACCAAATGATCGCTCGAGCGCTTTAGTCGTGTCTCCAGTGCCCGCCTATACATCTTCAGTGTTGGAAATAAGGTTGGTTACAGGCACAACTTTTATGTCTTTCTTTGTCTCGGTTTAGGTGAGAAGATTGGCTCCGACAGACTGCCGAGGTTTGAGGACAAACCCAACATGCCCTTAACGGAGGCTTTTATATATGAAGTATTCAGACACGCGTCGTATGTTCCCTTCACAATACCGCACTGGTAAGACAAGGCTATTAGTAATGTATCGCGTGCATTGTTTGTGTTTATCACATACTGGCTGTTGTTCATTCCTGTTAAATAAATCTGTGTGGCCTGTCACCTTCTTTAGTCTTTCCCCTCTGTGTCTTTCAGCACCACAGACAACAGTGTCCTGAATGGATATTTTATTCCCAAAGACACCTGCATTTTCATCAACCAGTATCAAGTGAACCATGACACGTGAGTGCGGGCACACCTTGTCCTTATGGTATTGTGTATGCAGTGCCTATATGTGCAGGTAAATTCAAAAGTATTGCGACAGTTGTATGGTATTCAGTATACAGTATATGTACAGTTAAATGCAAAATCATTTGGAGAGTTGTGTGGTTGTTTTTCCTCTGTATCAAATCAAATCTGTATTTCAAATCAAACAATGACAAGGAGGCAAAATGAGCAATATCTGAATTTATTTCATGTGTGTGTTTTTTTAAACAGACATTGAGCTATATTACAACAATACCATTCAGTTAGTCAAGTCCCCTTATTTCAGGTCAGCATAAGTATTGAGACAAAGTACGTTTTGACAAATTTAATGATCTGCAAGGTCAGTATTTTGTCGCAAACACCTTACATTTGATGACTGAATTGAGTCTGCTACTCATGGGCATCACTAGGTACCTGATGTAATCCTTTGAGATGCTCTGCCAAACTTTCACAAAAAACAACCACTTTCACAAAGCTGTCTGAATACCACTAAATTTAACTGCATGTAAACTGTGTTTACTTATGAGGCAGACTTTATCTACAGTTGGACAAGGGTACAATGAGCCAGCCTAGTTCCAGCTCTACAGTGAGAAGGGGGTATAATGAGCTGGCCATTTTTAACCTTTGACTCAATTGCATTTGTTTGTTTCCTTTTTCCAGAGACTTATGGGGTGATCCTGGCTCGTTCCGGCCTGAGAGGTTTCTAGATGGCTCTGGGCATCTGAACAAGGACTTGACAGAAAAGGTGATGATATTTGGGATGGGTAAGAGGCGATGCCTCGGTGACAACTTCGCCCGGCTGGAGATGTTCATCTTCCTCACCACGCTTCTTCACCACCTCCAGATTGAAAATGTGCCAGGCCAGGAGCTCGACCTCGCTGCCGAGTTTGGCCTGACCATGAAACCCAAGCCATATAAGATTGCGGTCTTGCCACGCCGTTAGCGCCATAGCCTTCTCTCATCAGGGTTAGCATAATAGCCTTCCTCTCACTAGCATTAGCATCATAGCCTTCCCTCACCAGGGTTAGCATAATAGCCTTCCTCTCTCTAGCATTAGCGCCATAGCCATCTGTCAACAATGTTAGCATAATAGCCTTCCACTCACTAGCATTAGCGCCATAGCCATCTGTCAACAATGTTAGCATAATAGCCTTCCACTCACTAGCATTAGCGCCATAGCCATCTCTCAGCAGTGTTAGCATAATAGCCTTCCACTCACTAGCATAAGCGCCATAGCCATATGTGCATTATAAACAAAAAGGAGGGCCCAAGAGAACAATTTATGAAGTATATTAAGTATGATTCCTTAATAATGTATATTTAATGCCTTTATGAGGAGTTGCACAAGTGCTTTCATGAGCAATTTCTACTTTGCAAAACTTCTTGACAGTTTCCCAGAAAGAAACGCCTAAATGTATCTAACAGGAGTTCATTACATTGAAACATTCACATATTTTTTTTTTCCCGAGATGGATAAGTGCACAGGGAACATTGCGTATCCTTAGCAATGAGTTCAGCGGGACAATGCCTGTGCGTCGGGGACTGTGTTCTTAACTCCGGGATTTAGGAACTGCCTTCGGCGTGTCTAAAGCTATTAGCTTAGCCAGTCTCCGCGCTAGCCGTCCTGCTCTCCTGTCATGACAGATTCTGTACGTCTTAATTATCTCCCCTCCTCCGGGCGCTGCAATTAGAATTAGTCTCTGTGTTTAAAAGGCCTTTTTACAAGTCTTACAAAACAAGACCGCGAGGGGGGGGGGGAATGAAACGGGGAACGAGAGAAATTGGGCTGAGATAAATAAATTGGAAAAGCGATGCGTGGTGGGAGATTTGGGCCGGAACTAAACGCCGTGACGGAATTTCATTAAATTAGACGGGATATCTTGATGAGTTAATCAAGCTCTGAGAGCCGGCATGAATTCGGCTGGCTCCTTCGCGGCGGATTTTTGGCACGGGCCCGTCCCCTATGGAGCCGGTAGCTAGGCACAGAGAGAGAGAGAGAGTTTGGGGAAAAAAAAACGACCACAGAGTAATTAAACCATCACAAATCACCAGAGCCCAAGGGGCTTCACAGGATCAAATTCTTACCTGACACCAAGGTGAGGGGGAGCTACCCTTGTAGCTGCAGTTAACCCCTCCGAATTAGGGCTTGTACATTTTAACTGGTTTAACATTTTACAAGTTTTACTTTTACATTCTACTGCAAAATTTAGATGTAGAAACCTATTTCTGAGTGTCTGTGCGAACACTTAAAATGGACAAGAGGGTTTTAGCATAATATGTCAGATAATGTCTTTTTACAGAACATGTTGGCTAGAAGAATATGGATGTCACTAGTGTACATCATCACTAAGCACTTGTCTGTACAGTGATTTAATCTGCGTATGATAATAGTGAATGAATGCTCTTTCAGATGGAGAAATATATCTATATGCACCTTATGTCGTCTGTAACCATGTATGAATTGTATAGAATGTGTGCTTTAACACTTTTATAATGACAATACTACTGTATGTAATGGTTGTAGTCTATGAAAAGCAGCTCTGACAGTTAATGTACCTGTCAAATAAACTACAAGTCAAGCATATCAAAACTGCTTTTTTGGCGGTTGTGATTTTTGACCCAAGATACTTGGCTCCCGTACAAGTTTTTGAGACAGCTTCCAGAAGCTACGTGCACGTGTCCTTGACATGTTACATGTTCATGACATGACATGTTCTTCACATGGGAATACTCCTGAGGTTAATTTCTGAGTCAGCGATGAAAGAAACACTAAGTAAACCCTTGTTGAATTTTTAAAATTATTATTTTAAATGATAGAAATCTATGTCTGCGTTTACTGTGAAGTTGCAAGCAGAGAAAAATAAGCGTTTTTTTTTGGTAAAGTGGATGGGAAGTTTAATTGGCAGAAATAGCAGCCGTCTTCGCATGAAGGAGAGACGGGACAGTCAGGCGGCCCTGCCCCTTTGTGCTCTGATAAGCTCCGTTGTCTTTCAATTTGTTCTGGAAGAGGGAGCGCGCAGTACGGGTTTAAAATGCACGGTAATTAATAATAACAGACTGCGTTGGGCGTGTGTGGAGTACATCTGCGTGGCGAACGCGAGAAAAAGAGAAAACAAGAAGAAGGGATGAGACCGGCAGACGGAGAAGAAACAAAAAGCGGGATCGGCAAACGATAAACACGAACGAAAACGCAATTAATAAGGATCGGTTAGGCTCTGGGGAAAAAAAAGAGTTCCTCTGTAGAAGGAGGAAAGTCGTGCAGGTCGGCCCTACAGTATGCATCACGGACGTGTCCATCCAAAGGTCCGAAGACTGACTGGCTCCTCTCCGCCTGCCAGTACGCCTCTCCTTTTATTCGCGACGATAATGTGCGACTGTAGAGGGACCTACGGGGACGGTCGACACACAAAAAGAGGTTCTGTTCATTCGGGGGCCGGGTCAACCAGACGATTGGGAATCGCTGAACCACAACCTTCAGCATGGGGCTCGGGGAATTATTCTCGATGCGTGGGTTGCTTTCGCTACATGACGGGCACACACACACACACTCCCTTTATAAATGGAGCCGTGACTCCGATACAGCATTACCTCATCCTGTGGCTCCTGAAAAAATGCTTGTTGTCGGGAGAGAAATTCTCATAATCTCATGGTTACTCCTGAGTGACTTAGTTGAAGGCGGTCACTCTCTCTCTCTTTCTCTCACTCTCTCTCTCTTTCTCTTTTTCTCTGTCTCTCTCCCTTCCGAAGCAGCCCGGTCGCTCTCTGAGATGCTTTTTCCCTCCCACAATTGAATCGCAGACTGGCAAAGTGACTTCATAATTGCTGCTGTCGGGCCCGTGATCCCAGGGCCCCCCTAGGGGGCCTCTCTCCGTGCTGCTATTCCTGGCGTTCCACTCTCCCATTCCACTCCTGCACGCGATTCCCAGGACCCCGGTGCTGCCGGTCTCCTCCGTGCGGTCCTGTGCTAGTTTTTTTGGCGTGGATTTGTTTGCCTTGGAAAGGTGTCGGTGGTGCACAAATGTAGGAACAAATTGGGAAACGCTTCAGCACGTACACAGCATAAAATTTCTCCATGTTTTAAGTGAGAATGCCTTTGTGTTCCTGTAAAAGAAATGTTGGAATGCACAGAGTACGTGCATACAGTCCAAACACATCAGTACTTCAGTTATAGAAACAGAGACGTCAGAACTATACCTTCAGTGAAACCCCACAGGATTATTCAAAATGCAGAATCCAAGTGAGTTGTACTTCAAGGAAAGAAGAAGAAACAACAAACTAGTGCAATTAAAAATTCATTTATTTGATCATAGTCTAAATTGAATATACAAATATTTCAAAATATCAGCTGATAAATTCTCATCTTCAGTCACATCCATACCAGTTTAGCGACATAATGCACTTAACAAACCAAATAACAAATAACAAAGTAAAGCTCTTCTGAACAACATTCAACATTTGTTCCGTGTATAGGAGAATGATAACGTTGATCAGACTGTTGAATTAGGAAATCACACTTCCTCCTCCAAAGGCTGCCCTGATTTCAACTTCAGGATTATCTGAAAAGGAAACGCCGTAGGCGGGGTAAGAGAGCCATCGCTGGGAAGCTCGCTGCAGCAAAGCATCCCCGACACGTTTACAGACAAAGAAAGTACATTTTTGAATCCGGAACCAAGGAAATCGTTAGAAAATATTGCCGTCAAATATTTCAGTAAACTAGCATTCGGTCTGAGCTTGATGCATGTTCTTACCTTGCATGTTCGAAGCACACATGGGTACTCATGTAACAGATGTGCAGCATGATTTGTTACATGATTTGTTGCCTTCACGTAGGTATATGCTTCTGTGTCAGATAGGTATTACATTGGCGGGTATATCAGCAGCAGTGACCTACCTCTTTGAGGTGAGTAATCTCTTTGCTCTCCAGGTTCTTCTGGGCACTGTTGGTTATGGCCTTGACCCGTGTTGCGTATCTAGGAGACCAAATGGTCCAAATGAGAGAACAGCACGGTGAACATGTTAGCAAAGCACATTATTGTGCAGGTAGAATAAAATCCATTATTGTTCTGTGCAAAAGTAACAAATGCATTGTATGCAGTCTCACTGAAAATGGAGGGAGTCAGGACAGGATAGTGGGGATCGGGGGTCAGAGGTCAGGGTGTGACTCACGTGAGGGACGTGAGAGTCTCCTCGGCGTTGCAGTCGGACGGGGACACGTTGACGAACATGAGCGTCTTGGCGTTTCCCCCCAGGGAGTCCTGCATGACCTGCGTCAGCTTGTTGTTCCGGTACGGGACGTGGGGCTGCTCCGAGGACAGGGCGAAGATCACGTCTCCCAGAGCGCTCAGGGACTTGTTGATAGAATTGGCTTCCTGGAAAAGAGAGAGAAAATGAGTTCCTTACAATGAAAAAAAAACTATGTTGTTATGTATAAATATGCAGTGAATATGCAAACCTCTAAAAATATTATTTTTGCAAAAACAGGGGGAGGTCTTGCTTTTGCAATTGAAGAGCAGCAGGGTCTACAGGTTTTTGTTTACGCCTTAAAATCAGCAGCCAGTCAGAAACACCAGTTGTGGTCAGTTAACTGTAATAAAGTGCTTTAATTGATAATTAAGCGGTGAGTAATGAGCAAATCCAGCACACCCCGTAGCTCTGTAGGACCAGGTTTAGCTGGCCCTTTCCAAACTGTTGTTTCTCTTGCCGTGCTGTAGGGGGCGCTGGTCAGCGCACCTTCAGCTGATCGTCTTTGGCCCCTGTCTTGGCTGCCCGCTCGCTCCCCGCCAGGTCTACCAGACTCAGCTTCCCGTAGCTCACGCTCCCATTGGTCAGGTTGGTGCTCTCGACAGTGATCCCGATGATCAGGTGAGAGCGAGAGCTCTCCACATTCATCTCTGGAAATAAGTATACGCCCGGTTTACAAATGCTTTTGTGTTTTGTGTATTCCTAAAAATTACATACACACACTCTCACAAATATATTTTATTATTTTATCAGGGTTAAAAGGAATCCTGAGGAAACTAGGACATTGTGACCATGAAACATAAATCCGAGCTAGTGTCTGACATTTTATATTTAACATCTTAAAGCTCATAACTCATGGAAACAGCTCCTTTGTATCATGTTGTATTGAAAGTAAGAAATGCAGAAAATTGGCACTATAAATGTACCTGTATCTGCCATTTTATTTTTACAACTGTGACTTAAAACCAGAAAAGAATGGAATAGAGGAAGAATCCCAGAGCTCTGTCAAATAGGGACCTGTGTTTGAAGTTCTCTTTGAGCACAGGGGTGCCAGACAAACTCCAGTCCTGGAGGGCCGTTGCGACTGCATATTTTTTATGGTTTTAGGCCAATTCAGGGCCTGAAAACAAGGCGCGTGGACTCTTCCAGCCAATCAGTGCCTTAGGTTAGGCCCTTAAGCTTTGACAGGCAGCCGAAGCCAGCAGGCGGCGCGGCCGTACAGGACTGGGGTTGTGCTCGCGTTCCCCTGACGGGGCGCGTACTCGTGGCCGCGATGTGCCGGTTGGCGCAGCCCTGCTGGAACAGCGCGAAGAGCTCCTCGGCGCTGCCGACCGCCGTCGTCTCCGCCCCCTGAGGGAAAACCAGACCCTTTTTGTCCTTCTTGATTTCGATTTTCCTGCCGAAAGCCTCGGCGGGGCTGACTAAGAGGTCCAGCAGGCGGTCGTTGTAAAGCTCCAGCATGTAGGCCGAGACCTGGGGGAAAAGTAGAACGGACGGGGGGGTTTGGGGGGTCTTAGTACAGGCTGAAGATGCAGGGGCCAGGCGGATGGGATCCACTGGACCTTCCGCAGGCTGTCCTGTGTACAGAGGCTGTGTACAGAGGCTGTGCCTGCCGTACCTTGAAATCAAACTTGGCCGCATTCTCTTGGATGAGATCGAATATCTTCCGGAAAGTTCTGGGCATGATGCCAGGACTCCGTAGGTCTTTGTCGCCCACCATGGTGAAGGTCTTCCCCGAACCCGTCTGCCCGTACGCGAAGATGCAGACGTTAAATCCATCCATCGCTGACTGGATCAACCTGGAAAATATGCACACAGCTTATTACTACACACTGTGATCGTTTATGACGGTGCCAACTTCGTTCCTGGTCCTGGCAGTCTGCAGGGTCTGCTGGTTTTTGTTGTTACTGTGCACTTGGTTGATCAATTAAAGCAGTCGATTACACAGTTAACTCACCTCACCTGGTTTCCTGGGTCCTAATTAATTGCTAAAATTCAGGCAAAAGGCGAAAACAAAAACCAACAGACCCCGCAGCCCTCCAGGACCAGGACTGAAGATCACTGGCTTAAGATGTACATCTTTGGGGCAGATCCAGAGAACTGATCCCCTCCCAGTGAAGTCCTAGATCCAGCCTTGCAGTTATTATTGCTACTGCTAACATTGCATTGCTACTACTGCTACTACGACTACACAGTAAAATGTTCAATGTACATCGGTTCAGATTGAGTACATTTCATTCTTCTGTTAAGAGTAAAGCACAGTCCTGCTGCTTCTGGTACTATTAGTACTGCTAACCCAACTAAAACTGCATTTGCTAAGTTGCTGCTATAAAACTAGGACCACTGCAATTACTAAGGATGTCCCTACTGCAACTGTTACTACCATTAATACTGGTTATATTCATTCTCTCTCAATCAGATAAGAATGTTTAACTGGGATAAGCGTTAATTAGGCTACCCTGCAATTTACTTCATTTTGTGTACAAAGAAGCTCAATTTCAGCATGAGTTTGTAGCCGCTGTTGAACACAGTGCTCTTATTCAGTCTGTTTTGACAGACTTAAGTAAGATGTCTCGGGTTTTTTTTGGGGGGGGGAGGAGAAAAAATGCTTTCCATGACAATGATACCGCGTTCCCATTTCTAAGCCACGGCGAGCTTTAGGGAAGCAATTTGCACGGCTGTCGCACCGCGGGAACCGTCTTCGCCGTGAAAGCCGACGCAGAGATCCCCGACGGGAAAAGCGAAAAGCTCGGCGAACGCTTTCTCGCGGCCAATCACGCGGCTCCGTTTAATCCGGCAGCTGGAAAGCCAGCCAGCCAGCCCGGCGGACGCGTCCAGCGGGATTCACCTGCTTGTGTCCTGGAAGACCTCTTCCTGCGAGCTGGCCGTGCCGAAAACTCTGTCGAACTGGAACTCTTTCCAGCCCCGCGGGGTTTCCACGACGACGGAGTACTCGTCCACGCAGTCGACCGCCGCTTTGCTCCCGCCGGCGGTCTCCATTCTGCTCATGGGCCGTATGCGACAGAACACTCGGATTTTGCCTACAGGTGACATATCCATTAGCTATGACTCAACATAAACATATTCAGTGTAAAAGGATGCTACTCCACTCACATACATAGCCTTTAAAGTCGATAAACTCAAAAAATCTCGAAATTCTGTACACAGTTTTACCTTTCATGTCCTCCACCATGTTGTAGTATTTTTTCCTCATGATTCGCTCTGAGTTGTAGTTTTCAATGATCCTCTTGTTCTCGTCTCTGACCTGCTGTAACTGTGGGTGAAATGAGAGAGACTTGCACAGTGAAGCTCTGTATAGCTAACGAAGCAAGCCTTGTGCTTTGCAGGTTGTCTCTAAAAAGTGCTTGCAGTGTTCTGCAGAAAGTGCTCGAAGGGTGTTAAACTTTTCAAGGCACTGCAACACACGTGAAGTAGGATATTCATAACTACAGAACATCAATATATGTCATACTTTTGATTCAGGTTGAGGGTTGATTATAGAGACCTTGGTTTATGTCATTTCATTATGACATCACTCCACCCCCATCCACCCCCCCATGTCTGAACTGGTCCTTTTGATCTCTGTTGCCTTGGAACTTGGGGGTCTGAAGGGTTCCAAAGACACGCAACAGCCACGAGAGCTCACTTCCTGTGCCAGAGGGAAATGGCAGCGATACGCATTACATCATCCCTGCTGGATGCATGCTGGGTTGCGTGAGCGTGAGCATTTCATGGTTGGTCTGCACAGTTAGTCACATGAGCGTTTTACTGGGGGCACGGCACACCGCTGATGGATTACTGTAGTGAGGGAAATAGAGGCAAGCAAATGCCATTCTGACTCACTGGAACTAAAACGGTCATTGAATGCAGAGATTTCAAACCAAAAGGACCAGGACCCACTGATGAGTTAATTGAACATATGCGAGTGCACGGATTGGTCACAGTGAGTTTGGTAATTAAGAGCCTGATTTCCTAAAACCCTTAGCATGTGGAAAACCTTTTAGCACACGCAAAACTAATAAGATAACCGATGTTTGGTGCAAAAGAAATACCATGACCAATCACTGGTTATGAAGCACTAATCTGAGTCACATGTCACTGCAGTAGAAATACAGGCCTACAGGGGGCGATGATGTTTAGGTCCATACACTGTACTTACCTCCGCCTGTACCTGCAGAAGCTGCTGACCCACAGATTTCACTCTCTCTGCAGTGAAATACTCGCTGTGTCTTACAGCCCCATCGAGACCCTGAAAAACACACAAACACACACACACACACACATACACAAGCACACGCACACACACCAACACACACTGGAATTCTTTATTTAGGTCCACATTTATAAGATATATTATAAAGGCCCAAATATATTTCAGTTGCTGTCTGTCTACTTGTGTGGCAGTGCAATAGTTATAATAGATACCAATAGAGATCTAACAATTCATGCACACACACATACTCACAAATGTACACAAACTGTTATTACACTTGGGTTTTCAAAAGCTATTTTAAATGGGACTATAATCTTCTATTAGTGGGTCACTTACATGAGTTGCTGTACTCTGCTTCTGGTGAAAGAAACACTAAAAGGAAGGACGCTTTCTCTGTCCCCTCTCCCGCTAGTTGTTTCTCCCTCTCTGCCTCTCCTCTCCCTCCATTTCTCTCTTTCTCAGTCTCTTTCACATATTCACTCCCCTGTCTCTGTGGCTCGCTTTTTTTCCTCTTTCTCTGCTCCTCTGTCTCTCTTTCTCTCTCCCTGCCTGTCTTTTTCTCTCTTGTTCTTTCATGCTCACTTGGAGGTTGTCCTGGTCCGGTTCTGGTCCTGGCTCAGCACAGCTGTGGCAGATTTCCCAGGCGCTGTCCAGGCCTGGGGACACCGAAAAGACAAACTCGAAGAGCCCTGACGTGCGACACAACGGGAATTACAATATTCCCCAATTTAATTTAATTTCACCCACATTTCCCCACCTGGGGATTAATAAAGTCTATCTTATTCTTATTTTATAACTTTCATGGACTATTTCAAGGATTTTACATACTAACTTTGACAACATACATCATTCATTTATACATGGAAATATGTCAATAGGTTTCTCAGCCACTCAATAAACCAGTCTTTTATACTGCATAGAGTGCAAAAGCACTGCACTGTGCTCCCAAACTTTATTAACTTTTTAATAACTTTAGTATACTTTAATCTGGCCCCTCAGACCAGTGTTACTGCTTGTTTTATTTTCTATGTGACTGATGATCCATTAAGGCCACTTATTGGCCAGAGATTACATACACTCATCTGAGGTACCCAGGTTTACATCAATCCCTGATTCGAGGGGAGGAATCCATGTTGTATCTCCTTAATAGGTGATAGAACTGAACACCTGGAAGTTGATTGGATGCTGAAAGGGAACCTAGCAAATAAGAAAATATATAGCACACACAAACTGAATGCTATATACTGTATGCCTAGGTGTATTCCTGTGTGTCAGTGTGGAGTATTTTACCAGGTCTGGTTCCCTTTCTGATGCACTCCAGAGCGGTTTGAATGATTTCAACTTTCTGCAGTGTCATCTGGGAGGTCTGAAGATCGGCTTGGTGCTCCTGGTTCTCGTCGCCCCTGCAGCTGAAATGCACGTGTCAAATCGTTAAAACTGCTCGAGGGATAAATGCAGAGAGAGACATGGGATTTGTGGCTAATTTCGAAGTGTTTTGCGAACATTTGGGACACATCTGGTTGTTAAGTCTGGCGTGTTCTGGCAGAAGATGACTGCATGCATCACAGAGGTGGGGGCTAAACATTAGTGGTGGTTCATGTGAGTTCCCTGTAAACTGCTTAAGATGTGTCATACATATCCATTACTATTATTAAGTATGCCAAACAACCACTGTATGCATCTCTGCATGGGGCCTAGAGTATATTAAAAGTGGGATATGGTTTTTTTCCTGATTAGCGGTCGATGGTCCCAGCGAATCCTAACCGCTCGACCGTCGGGGTTCCCTCTTCAGCGCTTCCGTGTTCCGGCGGGGTCGTCTGCGGTCGCTCCAGGAATTCCCTGGCTCGCTCCAGCGCCAGCTGGTTCTCCTCGACCATGGAGTCCACCAGGAGCTTCGCCTCTGCTACTTCCACATAGACGCAGTGCGCCTGCAGCAAAAATATACACACTATTTCACCTTTATCTACTAAGACGCAAGTGTGGAACTCTGGCTGTATATGAACGACTGTCCATGGCAATTTCCAGAGTTGGGAATGTTGACTAACATCCTGCCAATGACTCATGTAAATGTATTGTCTTTTATGACATTAAGACATGTCACTGTTTTATAACCAGTCACATCACTTCTGCACTCTATTCTGCTGTGGTAGTATTGTGTGTTGTTCTTAGTCATTATTGTGTCTGTCTTATGAATTGCTAAATTTAGTTAAATTGTTAAATTGCCAGTAATGGGTACTGTGCAAAAAGTGCTTGGTAGGTCATTCTATGCTATGGTCATGGGTTCGAGCTGCTCTCACCTTATGTACGAGAGCGTTGAGCAGGGCTGAGCACCCCAGCCGTGTTGTGGGGGGTTGGTTTGGTTCCCCCTCCAGCCCGCTGCTGTCTGTGTCCCCCTGCAGAAGCTGCGTGATTTCCCGCTCTCGTTTGTACAAGCTCTCCTTCAGGACCTCTAGCCGGGCTTTGGCGCCCTCTAGAGGCAGTTTGCCACCAGCACCCCCTTGAGTCTGTGCAGCTCTTTCAGCTCCTGACTGTGAAAGCAGGTGGAGCTTAACATTAGTTTGAGTCATAAGGAAGAGGAAAAAAATTAAAATAAAAAAGGCTGTTGAACAATTTTCACACTTTCTTTCTAAAAAATATGGTAATATTATTTTCCATTTAAATGTACTATGGACTTGCATTAAGCCTAAAAGTAATGACTTTTAACCTTATAATATGTGATCAAATCAGAGAAGATCCTGTGCTTACGGTTACATAAATGGGGTACAGCCAGGATTCAACCCAGTAACCCTCGGGTTCAGAGAGAAGGCCTCCCTCCAACAACAGCCAACCCCTGCTCTTCCTTACTTTTATCGGATTTTCCGCAGTGTTGTCTAGACCTGTACCACTGCTCTCCACGAGAGGGGGCTGTTCCTCAGCCTCAGCAGGCTTCAGCATCTCCTGAACCTTTCCTAGTTCTAGTCGAGTGATCTGCAGCTCCTGCAAGGCTACAAAAGTGCATGGAAATTGAACTGTCTATACCTGTGGCTATCAGCAGAGACAGGGTTCAGAGTCATTTAGCATACATATAGAATTACCAGATTGGTTACATTCCATCGTCAGTAATAAGGTGTTTAAAGATTAAAAACCAATGACACTGCTGTGCAAATTTGTATTTTACAATATGAGTTTTATCACTGTTGGCAATACTGTTATAGTCATAACTTGATGAACTGAGAGTCAAAACAAACACAAATGTCACACACACACACACACACACACACACACACACTTACTGGATGCCTGGTGGCTGTGTAGGAGGTCTAGCTTGGAGGAAAACAGATCTAGCATCTTGTTCTGCAATGTGAAACAGTAATGCATCCAGACATTTCAATTTGCATCACCTGGTTTCCACTTTCCCATTTTTCTTGTAGGACCTGTAACATTGATATTTTCAAAATCACCATACTTGTGTTGTTCTTATTATTTTTACTCATTAGATTCAGTTTCTGTTCTGACCATACAAGGGCAAAAAAGAAAGGATGGACCAATGAAAACATGGCAACCTTCTCTCTGTCCCAATGGGTAGCCTCTGCTTTGATCTGGTCCAGGAGGTTGATCTTCTCCTCTATGTGCTTCTGGTTCTGGTCTTTCAGTGTCTGAGCCAATGGAGAAGAGGAGTGTACACCATAAGATAAGCCATTGAAGTCAACAAGCTATATTCATAAAACATAAACAACAGGTTGTATTCATGAAGCATTTACTGCTGAATGTCCTATTAATAAAACATTAACAAATAAGCAATATTTATACAGCTTTATCAGACACATGTCCAATTCATAAGCCATCAACAGTAACATGCTATATTCATAAAATGAGTAGTGTCAACTTTTTCAGAGAACATTAACAGCAAAAGGTGACACATTCATACTTGCATGAAAAAAAACACAAAACTGTACATGTTATGGAAAAGAAAATGAACTTTGACCTTCAGTCTCTCTTCCATATAGACATTTTTCTCCTCCACTCTTTCCTGGTAGGTGTCCAGAACTCTTTTTAAGGTATTGAGTTTGTTTTGGTAGTGCATTCTAATCTTCTGTACGGTTTTCTCCTAAAACACACAGAAATACACACATGGGAATATGCACACACACACACACACACACACACACACAAACACAAACACACACACACACACACACACACACACACACACACACAGCATGTTAAGAGCATGGATATCAGTATCATCATGTCTGCCAGTCTAGCTCATCATCCAGGCTCAGCTGTTGACATGTGTCTCCTCAGCAGTACTTTACATTATTTTTTCATTGTGCGCTTCTGTGCATCAGATAACCTGCAGGCACCTGGTTCTGTTGGGAAGCCATCTGGAAATTCTCCTCCAGCTCCTGGACCATTTCCAGATGCCTGTTCCTCATTAGCTGCATGTCT
This sequence comes from Anguilla anguilla, assembly GCF_013347855.1. Classification (NCBI taxonomy): domain Eukaryota; kingdom Metazoa; phylum Chordata; class Actinopteri; order Anguilliformes; family Anguillidae; genus Anguilla; species Anguilla anguilla. The sequence goes on along the minus strand of NC_049210.1, from coordinate 40,436,337 downwards.
TCGGCTATCTGTAGGGTGTGGAGCAATAGTACCGGCCGAGAGACTTAGCACAGGAAACTGGCCAAAGATATTTTAGAAGACGTGTAGAATAGTGCTACAACGCCCAGCAATTTGAATGACCGTCTTTTAAATCTGTTATTATGTTAAGGCTCGGCATATAGAATGATCTTTCCCTACCCTGGGTGAGGTATTTCCTGGCCGTGTACATCTGTGTGGGTGTGTATGTGTATGTGTGGGTGTGTTTGTGTCAATGGGGCTTTGTCCACCAATGGGGAGAGAACATATGACATCATAATGCCCCCCCCCCCCCCCAAAGGACTGCTATCATATGATGAACCAAAGAACAGTGAGATAATTCTCTACAGAACACTGATTGTTTATATGTTGCAGGCATCAAAATATCTTCCATGCTATTTAGTCACATGTTAGATGGGTGGACGTGTAAGCACATTTTTCTGTGTCTAAGACTCTGTGTTGAGACAAGGATTAGTCTGTTGATAAAGCACAGTTTGTATTATTTTAAGCATAGAGGAATGCCTTAAGTGGACTGCAAAGTCACACATTACTTCGATAAAGCATGGAAAGTAATTATGTTTCAGTGTTCAATCAAATTTGAATGGTTGATTGCCCCTTTTATTGTGGGTTTGCATAAGAAGACATGTTACCAAGGCGATGGAACTTGATATACTTAATGGAACTTGTAAATTTGAAGCCACTGTTGTTTGTTAAGAGAAATGAAAGATTTAAATTGACGCCGGTACCTATGTGATGCACAGCTTGGCAGAGTCGTAGGGGATGAATATCTTCACATCGTTCGAGCCTTCCTCCTCACAGTCTCTTTGCCCTGCGCCAGCCGGATGGGTATCTTTGAGACACGGCGACAGTGGAGGACTGAGCAACGGGGGCACAGAACTGCCTGCGCTGGCCTGGCGTTAATACCAGAGGGTCCACTGTGTGCTTTATACCTAAAGAACGCCAAACTCCACTCCTCACTCAGAGAGGCCGTTTAGGATTAGATTCTGAATTATTCTGGTTGGATTTCTGTTGAGATTTTCTGTTGTGGCAAATCCATACATGGGATTAAAGCATTAGGATTGGCAGAGGTATGCATGGGTACACTCAGACATACTCTTGGTTACATGCGCAAGTTCATGAACAGGTTACATGAATGATGAATGTAATCTATTTCGGTAGGATGAGCCGCTCAGTGGACCCACCACCGATCGTGCTTACAGTACCTTCTCTTGCTCCTGCGATGGCGTTCTTTCTCCGACCCGCTTTGACCCACTGCGTAAAGGCCGTCCACTTGGTTCTGCTCTTATTTAACCAGGAGTCTTTCCCCTCACAGAGAGCTTTGAAAAATAAAACACGCACAAACACTTTACTCTCCCCACTTATTGGCTCTTGGCATCCTTTCACACGCCAGTTCAACTCGAGAACGGATCTGTAGAAATTTAACGAGGCTGGCCTAATTTATGGTCTTTACCAACAGAGGGCGCTTCTGTCAGGAAATGTACACGCACTGCGGACCGTCAGTGAATTCAAAGATGAGCCCTTTCATTTTGAAGGTCCAGGAAACTGAATTCTGTGAATTATTTGCTGATGTGTTGTTTTAATACTTTTTCGCATTCACAAACGGCTCTGATGTATTTCAAAATTATTCTTGCAAAAATAAATAAATAAATAAATACATAAATAAATAAGTGAATAAGTTAAAGCCTGTGCTGCAAACTGGCTTGCTTTTCCACTTGGATAAAAGCCAGGTTTTCGGTGAGTGGGGTTAACTCTGTGTTAGTTATGTAACAAAAGCACTAAGCCCAGTGAAATCCTTCCTACATGTAATATGTAAATGATGCTCTTACCACTGTTTTGTGTGAGCAAAGCAAGCTAGGTTGAAAATGCCTAAGCATTGCCCCTTCTCTGGATGCAGAAAAAGCATTATGCTTTTTTCTTTTTGCCAAAAATGAAGAGACCTGCATGAAATGGGTTTTATTTTTGGAGCCCACAGACAGTGCAATATTATAACCCATACAGTTAGTATTTGCAGTGCCCATTTTTGCCCGAAACTTGTCACAGATCAGATGCGCGCGTGGATAATTAAACAGCTTTCAAACTTAGCCATGTGGCATCAAAGCCTTACTTCATTTGGGTGCAAGATCTGGAGTTTCAGACTTCTGTAGAATCTAATGTTAGTGCACAGTGCTCAGTCTTACAATGTTATCACGCATTGAATGGTCTTCAGGTTAAACTATACAATGGTAAAGCCAGTTTATCTTGTTTTATTTGGTCTGGTAGTGTAATGTTACTGCATGGGACAATCTGCTCTAACCGGCTCTGACCTAGCAACAAGACTTGACGTGTCTCACGGATGTGGATGTTCATGAGCACTGGATACACGCCCATCCTGTCCTCTACTGAACAGGTCACGCTAATCGAATAATGTTTATAACAATCTAATGGTTATAATTGGTTTAAAACTTGAAAGAAATATTAAGACAATCGATTGTCACTTCTGGGGAATATCACCACAATTTGAATCTAGTTTACTGGACCTTTAAATAAGCTTTTAGATATGACACGATGACTCAGGCATCCCTGGAGTGAAGCCAATCAAATGAAAGAACTAAAGAAGACAATAATGACATGGTGTATGTAATAATTAGAACCACCCATATCATTATTTAAAGTACATCAGTGTGTACTCTGCTCAGAACAGAATCCAATCTGAAGTGTTTGTGCTGCTGGCATTCTCGAGGAAGCCAGAAGCGTTAAGCTTAGACCAGCTGATAAGCAAACAAAACAGGGCGGAGAAATTTTAAGCAAGAAAACCTTACAGCGATTCATAATAACCAGACAGCTCCATACATTTTAATATCTCTTTAATTCTTTTGTATTATACAGTCGGTTTATACAGTTTAGTTTAAGATTTCATACATTTTAATGCTGTACCATCATATCATACTCTTATTATTAAAATATTTTATTGTTTTAATATTCCTGTCAATCACAAGATGCACACATGCTTTTGAATGATCTTTACCAGGTTTATAATTTATAGTTATAAAATCTATAATTTTATATTTAAAAGCAAATTTTACTTTCATATTTATGCACTATATTTAATTAAAAAATGTATGACACATGTTCTTTTACCTCTACGTAAAGATTAGATTAATGCAGTCCTAGAGAAGTGGTAGCTAATCAAAGTCTGATTAGAAACAATGAATTATGAATTTATTTTCAGTCAAGGCTTCCACCACAACCTTGACTGTATTGTGATTGGCCCAGGCGTGTCACGTGCTATTTGAGCCCAGGTATGTACATGTGTCAATGGAGCCAATCAGAGGAGTGTGGAATGTGCTGGAAGGCAAAAATCAAAGGTCCTCCTTATTTGAATGCAAATCAGTGAAACCTTCTGGACTGTGGTCATCTAGTACAACTGGGCAGCCTAGGTGAAGACCCATTTACCCATTTCTAATTAATACAGTCATGGGTATCACATTGAATTTCTGAATTTGTGTTGTTGAGGAAGAAACCAGGGAGGTCAGAGATTCGGCTTCACAGGGTCACGGGTGTTGTTGTTTTCCTGATGAGGTCCAGTCTGATCGCTTTCTTCATCTGTCTTGTGCACCCTCTCTCTGTATCTCTCAGCAGGTATCTATAATGTAATATGTGATGATCCTGATATCAGAAATTGAAATAATTTTAAAGAGATGTGGTAGGGATTGCTGCATTAGCACGAAGCAGCCATCAATCGTATTGGAATGTCAGCTTCTCCCTTTCAAGAGAAAACTATGCTTTTAATTCTATATTAGCATGTCTTATTTTAAGATGAAATATTTGGATGTGTTACCATATTTTACAATCATCCTCACCATCATCATCATCGTCATCATCAACAGCACCATTCACAGTGAAGGCCAGTGTGCCTGGCAGTTAAATGTTCCCCATAATTGAAATTCATTCAAATTTATTTTGAAAAAATCATTAGATATTTGACATTGATACCCAGGGAAAGTTGTGGTCAGCCATGGCAAATACACACCAAGCAGGTTTATGGAAAAGTTCTGCATTAATTATTATTAATTCCAGGTTAATTTTCACACCAGCTGCTTTGAGCAAGACAATTTTCTGATCCAGGATCAGTGCTAGCCAGGCCTGAATTTTATTTTTATTTTTTGGTAATTATTTTTGCTCCTGGATGGAGGCAGCACAGGAACACTGCACCCCTGTTGAGCTGCTGAGGGGTTTACCTGGGACACTGTCTCTGTCCAGGTGGGTTTTGTGGACCGGGCAGGGCTGACATCGCTGAACCTCCTCCCTCAGGTCTGGGACACTCCCTGGCAGCTCCTCCAGGAACGTGGTCGAGTTGTGGGAGCGGCCTGCCTTACGCCCGGTCGCCATGGAAACGTCGGAATCAGAGGGCAGGGCAGCGGTCTCCCAGGCACCTGAAACAGGCCAGAAAGTCAGAGATGTGGCCCAGAATGCAGCTGTTAAAAAAGAGCGGATCTGACACTCCCTCACAGCTAGCTAGATATCTGAAAGAAGGGAATTGTTACGGAATGCTGGAATTTTGCAGTTCTTTTTTTGTGAGATTGTTACCACTCACATTCCATGATTTACCGCCTTTCTTTGGTGTTGCCGAAAAGAGTTCATGGCCGCCCACCCTTCTATATAAATATTTTCTCTGAAACACATCTTCTTGTCGGTTTGGAAAAGAACAAAAGCTGATTGAACAGGACTGGCGCGAGTGCCCTGGATTCAGTCCAGATATGGAGTCCTGGCGGTGTGTTCTGAAGGCGCTACTCTGTAACTCACTGTGAAACGGCTCAGTTAGGCACACAGCCCTGCATTCCTCTGACCGCACGCATTAATAACGCATACATACTGTATACATTAGTCTTATGCCACGCCACAGTTAAGGGAGGGGGACTGTAACTCGTGCTGTAGAATGCAATCCCATGAGGCACTGCTACTGTACTTTTCAAGGAGAAAATAAATTTCAAGCAGATGTCAATACCCTGAAATGCGCGATTTGAAAAATAGCGTGGACCGGTTCAATCGTGCGCTCTCCGCTGCACAATTAAAGCCACTCCCTTCGCTTTCTGGAGAGGCCATCGTTGTCTCTCGCACTCGTGAGTAAAGCAAACAGACGGCTGAATGCATCTAGAAGGATGTAGGTGATTCACCTCCGAACAGGTTTAAGTTATGTTTATATTGAATCTAAAACCGGGGTTCAGCTCACGTACAATTGAAACCCTGCGAATCGTGCGTAAGCGACGGCGAAGGCGGAACTTACGCTGTTTCGTGGCCGGGGCGACGGAGACGTTGCGGATTTTCTTCCCGAGGAAGGTCAGAGACAGCGAGACGTTCTCCGGTGCTGGTGAATTCACGTACATGATGGCTCGTGGATATGTGACTTGGTCCACAACCTGAAATGTGAAAACAGAAAAGTCAGTGAATGAAACCATGCATTATGTCATTACCATTCTGACTCATTCACTTATCTTACTGTCGTACAAACATGAGTATAAATACATTACAAAATATTTTTATTATCAACCCAAAACTCTGAATGTTATTATAGTGCTTATGAATTTTTATGTACTTCTTATGTAGCACCATTCATTCACAATGTTAATTTTTGTGCATTTGTCTTTTTGCAGGTTCAACAATCCACAATTATTTATAAGTTGATTAAATTACCTTAAACGATTGATTTCAAGTTGTCCTAAATGTGGCTGCTACATCATATTTTGCAAATATTTTCATTTTATCCTTTATTCCATTGAAAGCTGCAACATCAAATGTAAGCAGGCCAAAAAAAGAACTGTGCCAATTTTTTTTACAGCCCAAAAAACCAACAGTGCCAATTCACAATGTTGGCAATGTCTTCTGGCACTTTTAATTACTATGCAATTTGTGACTGAATGGATGTGCTTGCCACGTGCTCTCATACTGTCTCAATGCTATAAATCATGCCATATAAAGAATACTGCCTCCAAACATATTGTGTTCATCAGTTATATAAGAAAAAAAACATGCACAGTCAATTTTGCACTGAAGTGAAAACTGAAGCTTTGACTGTACAGCCTGTTTTAGCCACAGACAAGCTAAAGCTATTAGTGAAATGCCTCAATAACACGCCGATATCACCACACACCAATACTGCTTGTGTTAAATCAACTTTGTGTCCATCAGAGTCCAATAGGGATAACGTATACTCTAATAGAAGTAAAAGTACTCATTTGAACACAGAATTTTCTGTGTATACAATTAAACTTTAAATGATTTTAGCAACACATTATAGTTCCTGAGATACATTCACCAGCGCTCTGCCACATCCACCACAAAGAATAATTAGCAATATTTTCTATAAATAGCAACAAATGTCATGGCACCATAATCACAGGCCTTATTTGCAAGACTCATTATGAACTTACCGCTTTCTCACATATATGCCTTACCATTCATTTTAAAATTCAAAATCAAGAGCCAATACAGAGAGATAAAGATGGATAAAACAATATCAACACAGCAACAGGAAATACAATATGCAATCCTGTTTCTCTTTTTCTCTTTTGCTTTGAAAAGAAATTACCTTGAAGGAAAATGACCCAGATAACCCCACAGTGCTGGACTTGTGGAGGAGCCTACAGGAAACGTAGAGGAAAACTGTGAGGATGTTTGTTTTTCATGGGAACCAAACTCTGGAAACGCTCGTTAAATATTAAAACCAACCGATGGGATTTCAGCGGGTATTAGTTTGCCCGCGCGGCCGCTGCGGACTGTAAGCAGTCATCATGTTTCCTGTGTGTGAGATACAGATTGTAACCAGATCGCGTCGCTGGACCCAGAAGAACAGACCCCCCGCAGCGACAGCAGCATCCGGGGCAAGACTGCGTGACCCGACTCCGGTTCTGTGGGCAGGGACAGCACCCGCTCATCTCTCTCTTTCAGTACATCTCAATTCAGTAGCGCTATCCTGCAGAGTAGGGTTGTCAAAGCATATAAAACACATGCAAAGTATATGACATGCAGCACCATTAACTATAACAATGCTATTTACCATATAGACATTCATAACTGAAAACAACAACAACAACAACAATAATAATAATAATAATAATAATAATAACAATAATAATCACCATCATCATCATCATAATAATGATATTCTATCAGGTACAGGCTGCATGTGTTCATTGTAGAATTCTCCATGACTTCATAAAATTTTAAGCATCTTAAATGGTCAGTCACTATGCCCCAGGAGGTTAGTGACTATGGGTGGAACTCAGGTATCACCTCCAGTCAAGACGTTGACTTGGCGTGTTCCCTGGTGGTGTGGAACTCTGCCAGCTAAAATTAGAAATACTGAAACAATGGCAGCTTTAAAAAAACAAATTAATTTTTAGTGTATTCTCTTTAACTGTGCCTTTATGTAATCTGTATGTAAGGACATACACAAACACACACACAAACACACACCACACCAATACACACCCACACACAAATACACACAACACAAGCACACAATACGCACGCACTCACATAATTTGGCATCATTACACGACATTACATTTATTTGGCAGACGCTTATATCAAAAGCGACGTGCAACAAGTGCATACCGAATCAAGGGTTTACATCTTCTGTTAATCACAATTCAATAAATTCCAGTTCAACAAGTCCAAGAGGTAATTGTGGTGCATATCAAATCTGTCCAGGAACGACTACCATCAAAACGTGAGTGTGCGATGAAATGCACGATTTAGCCTACCCACATTGCATAGACATTCCATTGCACTCATATGTGCCATTATAATGCACAAAATGTAATCAGATGCTAGGTCATGGTGGGACACAGAACCGGGCTAACGAGTGGAGATACGCTGTAATCTCAGTAGGTGTGTTCACAGGTATTCAAAAATAATAACTGATGCAGAACAGTGAGCGGCCCTACTGTACAACGGAAATGAATGCTCAAGAGAAAACAGACACACGCGCACACACACACAATTTTTCTTATTTTAACAGGAATATCTCAGGGATATCTTACGCACTTTTAATACACTGCACTGTTCTTGTCTTAACCTTTGTATTATTTATTAAAAGAATAAAATCTTTTCCCATTTTTAATAATATGAAAAATACAGTTGCTAATATTTTTGCAACTAATAACAATTGTTTGCAAACATAGTACTAGTTATTTCTCATTGTAGAAAACGAATCATCATTTTTAAAGAGTACACACGTTCGCGCGCACACGCACAGAGAGAAATACAAAAGTTAGGTTTACAAGCGTTAAGTACAGTAGGCTACTTTCCTTTTTTCTTCACGTAATTAAACCCAGAACGTAATAACATTTTCCGTGGTCAGGGAAGGCCCACCACTGGGAGGGGACTTGGCCAACGCCCTTCGCAGGGCGCGGCTTCCTCAACATATATACCCGCAGAAAACTTGTACCACGCCCCTTGAATCTCACTCAGCGAAAACCATTCTCAATCGGTGAGATAAACGTCCTTCTTATAACGTTAACGTTTGAGGCTGGGATTATTGAACTTTATGTTATTTGTGCTTATAAATGCATTGCATTCAGTTAAAGGTGATTTGTTGTAGGCTGTGTCAAAACGTAGCCTATAGGTAGATTCGTTGGATTACTTAAAATGAAAGGGTTATGAATAAAGAATGAAAAAGTAACACATACGTATTCACACTTTTTTTCGTGAATCCGGTGTGTTTGGTGTATTTTTTAAACTTAGAATTTTAATCTAGCTAGTTTTTTTCTCTCCACAAGCCTACTTTCTTCCTCAGATGGGTGTGACGTTGTTAGCCTACCTTATAAATATAAATGTTGCGTTAATGATGCTGATACACATTGGTTACACCAGCCCCAACGTGACCGTTCCTTTGTTTAAACTGAGATGTTGCGGATTTTGTCGAAAGTTTCATAAATGGAAAGTGAACTGGATTTTGGGTGTGGCCGTAAAGTTTTCTCCGAAAATTTTCCTTTTAAGAAAAATAGCGATTGGGATCAGTGTGTTGAAAGGACAAAGAAAGCTACGCTGACTAGAGTTTTAGATTTATTTTTCAAATAAAAGTTGAAAAAAAAAAATCCTTTTGGTTCTTAACGGTAACCTCCCAATTTAACTCTCGTGTAGGCTAATATGTGATCCAGGGGCTGTGTGTTTGGAAAGGAGTGGATCTGGTTGAAAATCATTCATTTCTGCATCGAATAGTTTGCCTGTTTATACACAAACGCAATGTTTTATTTTCACGTATATTTGGGCCTCTTTGATTCTTTAAATTTTATCGGAAATAATTCTACTCACGAGGACACGCCGCCCACGGATACGGAGAATTGTGAGGATATGTGCCTTCAAATGATAACAGGGGAAATACTATAATGACGTGTTGGGCGAAGGTGCAAAATTGAGGACCTTTTACCTCTGCGGCAAACCAGAAGTCTCTGTTTGAATATCAGTACCGACAGCGTTCAAGTTCACGTTTTGTGGAAGACTGTTTTCCCACATGCGATCTGTGTTCAGTGACCATGGCAACCGTGCGTCGCTTTGGGCTGGCACCACTGAACTGTATGGAACACATCTGTCCAGAATGTTTTTTTCTTTTTATACATTTTTATGTATATTTTTGTCTATTTACTGTGGGACAGACTACTTATTTCAACTCTTCTTCATGTCAGTGTTTTCCTTGTAGCTTGTCACATTTGTCACAAGTGTTGCATCTTTGCAGTAACTAATGTAATTTATGGGTTTATGTGTCTGTTTGTCTGTATACGTTTAGGTCCATTCTCAGAACCTCCCTCCAACATGTCTTTAATCAGCTCGTTCCTACAGCAGGTCATCTACTTGGGGGGGACTGATGACTCAGTAAGTATAGAAGTAGTCTTGGTTGCTCCTGGAAACAGTTAAAAGTGTTGTGTGTTTAAAAGTGGAAAATCTTACCCAGCTGTGCACTGGAGAGAGAGAGAGGAGGGGCCAGGGAAGGAAGGAAGAGAGAGTGAGCAAGCGCGAGAGAGAGAGAGAGAGAGAGAGAGAGAGAGAGAGAGAGAGAGACGGAGCGTGAGCGAGCAAGCAAAAGCAAGAACGGCTCGACTAAAACCAGTGATTCAGAGTCTGGAATGTAAGCCACTCCCTTGAAGTACAGCAAATCCACTGGGTCAGAAAGAACCTACCTGCCCGTGTGCCTTTTTCTCTCTCCTGCGAACACGTGCTAGACTGCCTGGTGCCTGACATAAATGCCTGTCATAGTTTTAGAAGTCTCTGATGTGAAAGAGAGAACAGAGCGATGGGATCTGACTGGAAATGAACAACCATTTTCATGATTAATTACAGTTAACCAGTCAAAACACCTGGCACTGAAAATGTGTATACCCACCCACGGAAACATACATAGGCACACATCATCCATGCGTGTGCACATTTAACCTTGCAAATGTGTATCATAACTGATAAAAAAAGAATATGGTTTAGAACACTGAAGGATTGGCCTTGTTTCTGCCGTAACCCCGACGCTGTGTCCATTTCTAGGCCGCTTCTCAGGGGACCGTGAAATCCGACCCAAAGTTCAGCCCCAGCGGCGATGTGGGTGTTCTGGATAAAGCCATCAAGGCTAAAGGTAATGTCGTGATGTCACCATGTGTTGTGGTGGGATGTGAGGAGAGAAGTTAGGCTTACGTGCGTGCGTGCGTGCGTGCGTGCGTGCGTGCGGTCTTGGATACTAAATTTGGCTGGAGCACTGCGGTTACTGCACTCATGCCGTTGCAGTAAAAGCTCTGCGCTGGCCTGTTCTCAGTCAGTGTCTTAACCCCGCTTTCGCCCGGCCCAGGGGTGGACGAGAACACCATCATCGACGTTCTGGTGAAGAGGAGCAACGCCCAGCGGCAGCAGATCAAAGCTGCCTATCAGCAGGCCAGCGGAAAGGTGAGAGACACTGGGGGAGACGCGGGGGAGGCGCGGGGGAAATGTGAGGGAGACACGGGGGGAGACGCAGGGTAGATGCAGGGGAGACGTGTAGAGGAAAACAGGATCTCTCTGCTTGTTTTGACAATGCCAGCTGGACTTTAGGCCTGTGAGTGGTTTCTAACCAACTTGGAGGAGTGTCTTGTGCAAGACGACCTTATACGACCTTTTTATTTATTTTTTTGCAATGCCAGTACTATTTTTTGCATTGATTTTGGTAACTCTTACACTTGTGCTTGGTAAGCAAAAAATGTAAATAAAACCACAAAAAAAAAAGAATGTTTAATTGCAAGTTGAAACTGAAGACCGCATCTGCAGCTTATTGCATCCATGCCTCTGTCTGTGGATCTTCCTCATCTTTCTCTTGTTTAGTCATCCTGCTGACATCCTCCTCCAAGCCCATAATGTTTAGTCAAACAACTAACGCAACCGTTCAAATTCCATTATGCAGAACAGGCAGGGCCACTTGGTCAGCATGGGGGTGTGTGTACTTGTGCATGTATTTGATGTGTGCGTGTGCATGTATTTGATGTGTGCGTGTGCATGTATTTGATGTGTGCGTGTGCATGTATTTCATGTGTGTGTGCATGTATTTAATGTGTGTGTGTGTGTGTACATGTATTAAAATTTGTGTGCGTGTGTGCATGTGTGTGTGTACATGTTTTGATGTGCGTGTGTACTTGTATTTGACGTGTGTGTAGCTGTATGTGTGGTTGTGTGCGTGCTTGTGTGTGTGCATGCATGTGTGTGTGTGTGTGTGTGTGTTTGTACATGTATTTGATGTGTGTGTGTGCATGTTTGTGTGCGCGCATGTATCTGACGTGTTTGTGGGTTTTCGCAGCCTCTGGATGTGGCTTTGAAGGCGGCCCTGAAGGGGGAGCTGGAAGTCGTGGTTCTGGCCCTGCTGAAGACCCCCGCTCAGTACGACGCTGAGCAGCTCAAACTGGCCATGAAGGTGAGCGCTGACCACACCCTCCTGCACCTGTGGTGACAGACAATCAGTGGACACATCTAACTGACAGTAACTAATGTCTGTCAGTGGCACACTGTGATGCACTGTTGCATTTGTCGAACTTATGAATTCTTGTGTATAGGCTCCCTCCCCCACAATCTTGTGTGCGGGATTTTTTTTCTATCATTACTCATTGTGTTGGGTGTGTGTGTGTGTGTGTGTGTCTGTGTGTCAAAGGCTAACTGTTTGCTCTACAAGCCCTGGAGATTAAAAAAAAAAAAAAAAATGGTTTTAAAGAGGAAGAGCGCCTACATTGTTCTCTTTCACGACTGTTATTTAAAGACACCCCATTTCCTCACTCGGGCCTGCCTGCGGAATGCAGCACTGCCGCTATGCTGGTGTGATTGCCGTGGTTACCAAATGTGATTGTCGTACAGCGGTTTCGCAACCTTTTCCGGTTGTGTGTTGAAATTTTTGCTGGTGAGAGGTGGCGTTTGACTTTGCTCTGTTTGTCTGTTATGGTGGGGATTATGGTAGATCTCCAGGGAGACAGGTGGGCAGCCATTTTCTAACCTCATGATCATTTGACCCAGAGAGTCTTATTCTGTTCTGTTTTTTATTTATTTTAAAAATTTTAATTTAACATAAAGAGCTTAACCCAAAGAGCCCCCAGCAGTCCCCTTCTTTTCTGTTCTCCTTCTGCTTGCTTCTCTGAATGTGAACAAGGTAATTTACATGCCAAATCTCCTCAGACTGGATGTGTAAATTGAGCTGTTTGATAGGTCTGAACTCTTACTGTTAGTGGCTTGAAAACCAAAGACTTTTTTTGATACCTCCAGCACTGAAAATAAATAATATTTATAAAAGCAAAGTAATGTTCTAGGGTCAGTTGCAGTGTGCTTAACTGGAGTTGAAACCTCAGGTTTAAACCTCTGGACCACAAAATGGCATTGCAACTGGAACAGCTAATCCTTATTCCACAGCTTTGGATAGCTGCTCCAGTTATGTAGTTCTGTGGTCTTGAGGTTTAAACATATTTACAAAAGCCAAGTTTATAATTTACTTTCAGTGCAAGAGGTATAAAAAAGTTCCTGGCTTTCAAGCCACCAACATAGTATATTTCAGGTACTTTTCCACATCCTGACACAAGAAGGCAGTTACAGGTGTATTTGTTTAGGTATTACAAGCCAGTGTATGGATCATAATTTATTTAGAAGTTTGAATGTATGCAGGAGTTTGAATTGCTGTGTTTGGTGTTGCTTTTTCAGGGTCTGGGGACAGATGAGGATACCCTGATTGAGATTCTGGCCTCCCGGACCAACAAGGAGATCCGAGAGCTAAAGAAAGCCTACAAGGAAGGTGTGTCACACCTGTGCACATTTAAATGAGCTGAACGGGCGGGTTGCTCACTTGTGCGGTTTGTGTGTTTGCGTAGACATGCATGTCTGTACATGCGCACGTGGTGTGTCTGCCTCTGTGTGTCTGTATGTGTGTGTGTGCTTGTTCGTTTGTGTCTGTGCATGTTTATATGAGCGCACATGAGTGTGTGCTCATGTACTGTGCATATGTACCATACATAGTGTGTGTGTGTGCTTGTTCGTTTGTGTCTGTGCATGTTTAATAGAGTGCACATGAGTGTGTGCTCATGTGCTGTGCATATGTGCCGTACTGTGTGTGTGTGTGTGCGCTTGTTCCTTTGTGTCTGTGCATGTTTAATAGAGCGCACATGAGTGTGTGCTCATGTGCTGTGCATATGTGCCGTACAGTGTGTGTGTGTGTGTGTGTGTGTGTGTGTGTGTGTGTGTGTGTGTGAATACATGTGTGCAAAGGAGGCTGAGCCCTCTCAGTGTTATCTGCGGTATGGACACTCAGAGCCCACATGTTTCTCTGCAGAATACAAGAAAGAGCTGGAAGACGACATCAAATCCGACGCTGGTGGAGACTTCAGGAATGGTCTGCTCGCCTTGTGCAAGGTGTGTGTGTTTGCGTGAGTTTTACGTCTGTCTGTCTCTTTGTTAACAAATTGAAGAGGATCCTCCCTGATCAAAACGGCGATTGTGGGGCGGGGGTGGGGGCAGACAACATTTATTGTTGCATCACAGTGATATATCCACTCACTTCATCTTCCACCACAGGCCAACAGGAGTGAGGACAACATGGTGAACGAGCAGCGTGCTGACGAAGATGCGAGGGTGAGAGAACTCTCTCTCCGTGTGTGTGAGAGAGAGTGAGAGTGATGTTTTCTCCTGTCGCACCCAAAATGGACGTTCCTGGTCTGACCGCGTCTCCGCCCCCAGGCTCTGTACGAGGCCGGAGAGAAGAGGAAGGGAACCGACCTGTCCGTCTTCATCGACATCCTCACCACCAGGAGCGCCCCGCAGCTCCGCAAAAGTGAGATCGCCGGGACAACGCTCGACTCTCACGCGCATCACAGGAACCAGAAGCTAACAGAATAAAATAAAAAATAAATATGTAATATGTTTACTTGTGTGAGACTAAAATAAGCTCTACAGTGGAATTTTAGGTGTATGTATTCAAGGTCATGTGTTCTCATCTCTTGCCAGCGTTCGAGAGGTACTCAAAGTACAGCAAAGTGGACGTCGGAAAAGCCATCGATCTGGAGCTGAAGGGGGACATTGAGACCTTGCTCACTGCTGTCGGTGAGTGGGCAGACTCCTGAAAATTCCCCTCAGAATGGCTGCCTGTTCCTAAAAATTTTTTTCCATTTTTATGGAATTTCCTTGTTAAGATAAAGCATTCCTGAGTGACTCACAATGTTTATATAACAAAAAAAAAACCGTATGGAAAAGGGAAGTGTGAGCAGCACAAATACTATTTTGGGTCCTGAGGGTATTGCGTTTCACTTGGTAGGCTGTTGAGACCCTAGAACTGCAGGGTTATAACTGATATTTTGCCAAATATGAGATCTTGATACAGGAATTCACACCTATTGTCCTTTGTTTACATAGTATATTAAAACCTGAAATTATGGTTTCCCTATGGTTCTCTATTCGTGAAAGAATTGGGGGAAGAAAGATGAACAGAAAGTGCAAAAGATGCTAATTGTTAAAACCCATCAGAAATGTTCCTATCTGCCCACCAAGGGGCGCTATAGTGACATCCTACCACTAGATGTCACTGCTGAATCAAAAGGCCGGTGCCCTAATAATGTCTATACATTTTTAAAGTCTTACACTGCAAAGAATTGTATACATTCCTTTACTTTTTTAAATGGTAGTAAAGAATTGCAAATGAATGGTCCCCTTTTTTATTTTTCCAAGAATGTTGTTGTTGTTGTTGATGATGATGATGATGACGTTGAAACCACTACTACTATAACTAATAATAATAATGATAATAATAATTCTGAAAAACTGAGAAGCTTCCAAGATAAACCGACTACTAACTACAGTTAATTTTTCAAGAAAAGAACAGGAATTATACGTGGTACTGACTGCCTCTTCCTGACTGGAGTTTTCAAGCGTAATGCAGTGATACTGTATCCAAGCAACTTCCGCTGATTCCAGAATTTGAAAAAGATTCTGCAGAATAATTTGTGGATTGCGTGTAAAAACAGAGAGTGGGATATTTGTTTGATGCTAAAGGCCTTTGTATGTAAAATGAATATGCAGGGTTATGGTTTTGTTTTTGAAGTGGTATTTTTCTCTTTTTTTTAACATTGCTGCTGCTGTTTTGTTGCCTTCCCTTCTGCAGTGATGTGTGCTGGGAATAAGCCAGCATTCTTTGCCGAAAAACTCAACCTGTCAATGAAGGTAAGCCTTCCATTGCTGTTGTACATATCAGTCAAATGGATTTTTGTCATTAGAACCTTAATGAGGTATGATCCGCATCATCGCTGTACATGGACACCTGGTAGGCTCAAGGAGTTTGCTGGTTTAGTAAATGTTCAGGGGAAAAAAGCTATGGATTTTATTCTATTGCATTTCAGACAATTATAAATATTTGCAAAAGTTAGCCAGCGAACTCCATACATGGCTTGGCAAGCTGTTCTACACCAACAAATTATTTGTGGTGGAAAAATATACTTCAGTGCAAATTTTATGAATTAATTTATGTCTATTTCAATGACAGAACTCAACTTGAAATATTGAGTGCTGTCCACTTAGTGAATCCTCCTACAATTTGGAAAACCTCAGTCAACCCCTCCCACCTCTTTCCCCTTAATTTCGTTTTGCTGAGTCTGAACAGTTAAGTCTTTCTCCTGATCTTAGATTGTGCATTAAGTTATTTGTTCATATCTTCCTGCTTTCATTCCTGTAACCAGTTTAGTTGCCCTCCTGAACAGTTGAGTGTCTATCCTGAATAGCTCTGTTCCGAATCCTGAATCCTCCCGAGATTCTGAATCCTGAATCCTATCTGAGTCACGAATCTTCCCCGAATCCCAAAACCATACCGAATTGGGAGTCTTTCCACCATTTCCTCCCCGGATCATGAATCTCCTGACCTCTCCCCTTTCCTGTGCTGAACCCAGGGGTCTGGCACCAGGACTAAAATTCTGACCCGGATCATGGTGAGTCGCTCTGAGGTGGACCTGGAGAGGATAAAGGAGGAGTACAAGAAGAAATACGGAAAGACTCTATACCAGGACATTCTGGTGAGCTGATATGCCTGAGGGTTGCCGGGTAACAGGTTTGACTGGAAATGTTATTTAATGTGCAAAACGTATGTTTGTTTGTTAACTACTGGATCAGGTATTATTTAAAGAAAAACAAAAATGGTGAATGACCACCATGATGGCAGTTATTCTTATTACACTTTTAAAAAGCCGTGATTGGATATATTGTACAGCCCTAATTGTATGCTCGCTGTTTTTGTGTGGGGGGAGGGGGGGTGTTTAAACATGCCATAGGGGGTTAAGAGATTGAGTAGAGGGGATAGAAACAATGGCTATAGGAGGTTGATGCATTGAGTAGTAGTAGCAGTTGAAGCCGGTATTAGCATGATGCAATATGCTGATAATTCCTTTCATGTTATTTGAAGGATGACACCAAGGGGGATTACGAGAAGATCCTGCTGGCTATCTGTGGAGAATGAGAACTGATCCTCCTTACTCCGGGAAGAGGAAAAACAAAAATAGCATTTACTTATTCTGCTTTTCATACCCAGGACATGTGCATGGCAAGCATCAGTGGAGTCTGGATGACCAGTTATGTGCAAATAAAGGTCTTTATATTGATAGCATATTACCCTGTCTGTGTCTTACTCAATACCTCGGTCACTCTGTGATAATTTGTTTCCCAACGTTTATTTGTTTTCATGTGACAATATTTGTGGCATGTAAAATATCAAAATTAAGAACGCACAGTAAAAACATGGCACTGCCACTTTAAAGAGCTTAATATTTGGTCTATAAGTATAACTATGGGAAGTAACTGTATTTATGTTGTCATTTACACTATTATGCTTTATGTGGCAATTTAGCAAAAAAAAGTTATTTACTCGTGAAATTCTGTGGGTTAGCCTGAATTGTTACTGAAGCTTTGCAGTTCAGCTACTCTGATTTTCACCTTAAGGTTTGTTATTTAAAAAGAAAAGATGGCTTCATTCAGAACTGCATGCACCCTAACCTTATAACCTCAGGGTGCTGTGTGTGTAAACCATGATGACGTCTGATACAGTATGTCTGGCCAAATTCTAGAGTTGGGCTTTGCTAGGGAACAAATAGTCATTTTCTTCCCCTGGCTCGCTATCCTGTCTGGGTGTGGCTCTGATGGCAGATGGTGATACAAGCAAACTTAACCACTGGCCTATAACGTAACGGTGGCTGCTTGCTATAACCAATCAGATTGCTAGAAAGAAGTAACACACACTAACTTCAGAATGTCCAGAACACCAGAACCCATATCTCCGTAGGAGAGTGGCAGTCGATCTGTGCCATCTTTGGAACTGGTGGACCGAATACAACGGGACTACAACAGCTCCTGCTTTTGCCACTGAAAAGTATCCTGTGAATTTACTGTTAAATTTTGAGGAGGCTGAAGGTAGACCTGTCCCATGTTCGTGTTTTTCACAGTTGTGACAATATTTAAATAGCAGTCTACTGCCTACATGTTTGGTTTGGCATTTACCCAATTAGTCTATGCCAAAGATTTCAACTCAAGCCAGTTCTCCTGGACCCAATCTATTACTGTGCTATATGACAAGACTCATGGACACCTCATTTAATATATGTAGCCACGATGGGGGTTATTATGAATATAATTTATATGACTAAATATTTGTAATTATTTCTCATTACTGCCGACAGATTATGATTTGTAATTATTTCTCGTTACTGCCGATGGAAATGTAATTTCAGGAGCCACCATGACATAATTTTGACAGTGAAGCATGGAGGTAAAAAAAAGGTTCATAGAAAGATGAATAAGAACACAACCAATCGCAGGTATGAATCCTGGGACTACACGTTGACTTCATCAGTTCCAGTTTGCAAATCCATTTTAATAGAGACTGCTGAAAACATGGCAATATAGTGTAAAATACATTTTTATTGATTGGTTGCTGATAGTTATAAAATCAGTGATGTAACACACGGGTGCTCTCTGAGGCGTAAGATGGGTGCTGTTCCAACGGAGTTACAGGAAAGCCCTATAGACCTGCTGCCACACACGTTATAGCATAGTGCTTAAACGGCTGTACTTCTTATGGTAAACTCGTAGTTCACTTTAAGATTCACGGCTGAGGTGCCGCCAGTCTTTCAATGCGTGCTTAAACCTAGCATGCTTTTAATCATTCCCAGGGAGCCTTGCTAACATTGCTGGATAAAGATTGCACAAAACCGACAGTGCCTAGTTTTTGAGGCCCGTGGATTTCAACGTTTGACTTCCGATTACAATAAATTTAATATGTGAAAAATTTAAACTGATGGAAGTAGACAAAATGACACTCCCCTGGCTCTTCGCATGCGGTGAATTCCATACTGCTTTTTAGTTGGTATGTGTATCTATTATGAGCAGTGGGGGAATTTAAGTGAGGTGAAGAGTTGTGTCCTGGATGGGGCTTAATATATATGTGTTTCATCACAGGCATTTAAAAACATATTTTATACTTAGTTTTGGTATGAGCCCCTCATTTATTTGCAAAATATCATGTTTAATTATCCCAGCGAATAACTTTGGCAGCATGTCTGTTTGTTGGTTAACGATTGCACAAATCCAATATGTGGTTTTGTTCAAAGTCTCATGCCTGAGCAAACTTAACGTGATATAAATTCAGCCATGAGGACACAGACGGACAGTGTCCATAACCAGAGTGAGGTGAGTTCCAAAATGATTTTCTTTCAAGTTGCAATTATTTGTTATAAGTAAGTGATGTGCATCTCTGCTTGATTGTTACTCGATTGTTACTTAATTGTTAAGTACTGCGTCTTCAGATGCATGTAATGGATCATTGTTTCTGGGGCTTGACATTAAGGTTTTGGCTCACCAGCCACTGTGGCAAGTCTTATTATCCACATGTACACATCAATATTTGTATTTGAAGGAAAAGGGAACACACAAAAACATATTGGAATTGTGTGACTTTTTTGGAAATGTAATGTCAAATATATTTTTCACAGATGTATTTTTAAAATACATTTCATTATCTCAACAGTGGCCACAATATGCGTGTTTGCCAGTGTTGATGATATTGCAATGTATATTTAAATATTGTAGGATATTCCTTTTCCATTACATTTTCTTGTAATACTGAGCACATTAATTTTGAAAAAACTTAATTAATAGAAATAGTTTTTGTAATGATTTTAATTAAAATAATAATTATGTGTTTCGACAGTTATGAAGATGAGGGCTCTCCTGCTCTTGTGTGTCACACTGGCTGTGCTTTTGTCCATCGTTCAATGCGATAGGCAAAAGGGACGCACACCCCACCCCCGTCCCCATTCTGATGGGAACGATCATGATCATGGTCACGGCCATGGTCACGGTCATGGTCACAGTCATGGTCATGGTCATGGTCATGGGCACGGTCATGGTCATGGGCACTCGCATTCCCATGGGAAAGGGCATGATCACCATGCCAACGGAAGCCTGAAGATATACCAGGAGAACCGCGACTTTGCTTTCCGTCTGTACAAGCACATCTCCGCCCAGCCCGATTCTCAGTCCAAGAACGTCTTCTTCTCCCCACTGAGCGTGTCCGTGGCCCTGGCCGCTCTGTCCTTGGGGGCCAGAGGGAAGACGCACCAGCAGCTCTTTGAAGGTCTGGGCTTCAACAGCACAGACATCACTGAAGAGGAAGTGAACCAGGCCTTCCAACACATCCATCACAACCTCAATGAGAAATCAGACGTAGACCTCTCGCTCGGGAATGCACTCTTCATTGCACAAAACTTCAAGCCACGCCCTGAGTTCCTGGAGAGCATGAAACGCTATTACCTGTCAGAGGGTTTCAGCACCGACTTCAGCAAGACTGAACAGGCCAAGGAGCAGATCAATAAGTATGTGGATGAAAAGACCAAGGGAAAAATAACACAGCTGGTTGAGGATGTGGATCCCCAAACAGTAATGTATCTCATCAACTACATATACTTCAAAGGTGAGGGGCATGTTACATAGAGCCTCAGTTTGAATCCTTTTCAAAACAGGATTTTTTCAAATATATGGTTAACTTTAGATGCCTGTCTAGAAATCAACAGTTTTGTTTTTTGTAAATCTGTAATACATTCTGGTCACTGTGCCTGTTCAGTGTTTGTCTTGTAAGCTTTCTTTAAATAACACATTTACATTGTTTCCTGCAGGTAAATGGGAGATTCCTTTTGATCCCAAAGCAACCAAGGAAGACCAATTTCATGTTGATGATAAAACAATCGTTCCTGTTCAGATGATGTATGAAGAGGACGATTTCCATGTTTTCCATGATGAAGAGATCTCCACTCACGTTCTCCAGCTGCATTATAATGAGTCTGTCTCAATGATGCTGGTCCTTCCGGAGAAAGGATTGCAGGGTCTGGAGGAAGTAGTCTGCAAAAACCATTTATGGAAATGGATCAGATCTGTGAAGAAGAGGTAGCCTTTTTTAATCAAGTGGATTTAGAATGTGGACCCACAACACACAAATATCCTTCTCATATGGGAAAATGACAACTTGTTTACTAAGTTTGTTAAAAATGTTTAAAAGCAGCAAATATTACAACATAAGAACAAAGCTGTTAATTCTGATGAAAACAGGTCATGTGTAAACAGTCTTTTGATGTGTGCCTCAATCTATCTAACGTACAAAAAAGCGATTTGACTCAAAAGGCAACATTGATTAATTGCAAAGAAACTTTTAAATTTCTGCCAGTTCTTTTGTTATCCTTGTTTAGCATGCATGGTAAAAAGTGATATAAATTTTCAAACTGTGCAATATATTATGTAGTACAGTTTGTAAAAAAATGTATGTAAGATTTAGAACACGCATTATCTGCTTTTATTTCTTCTTGTACTGTTTTAGTATTTCCAATACATCTACCTCTGTTTTACAGAATGCACTGATATTTGGGACATGGACATGTTTTTATGTTTTGTAGTGAAGCCAGTGAAGTGTTGAAAATTATATTTATTTATATTATCCTTAATTGTGCTACCTATGTTACCTTCACAGGAAGTACATGGTGTTTGTTCCAAAACTTTCCCTGAAGACCTCGTATCAGTTGAAAGACATCCTGTCTGGAATGGGAATCACTGACATATTTGAGCCTACTGCAGACCTCAGTGGAATATCAGAGGATGGGAAATTGGTTGTATCTAAGGTAGGAAAAACCTGAAACTCTCTAAAAAAAATGAGGGCCAGCACAAAGACGTTATTTCTTCATATTCCTCCTGGATAAAATAAAGTGCACTGACTTTCTTCAACAAAAAAAAACTGTACCAAAAAGCCTGTCTTGTGCTGGTACTGTAAATACATCCCAGCCAGTAAATTAGCTTTCCCTGTATGACGAGGCTATTTACTGCATATCTTACAAACACAGCATGTTCAATATGTCTGTATTTCTGAAGTATGTGTGCTGTGTTTCGCTAGGTTGTTCACAAAGCTACCCTAGACATGGATGAGGCTGGAGCAACAGCGGCCGCGGCGACGGGAGTCGAAATTATGCTGACTTCAGCCCAATTCCCTAGCACCCCTGTCTTGAAGTTCGACAAACCTTTCATGGTTTTCGTGCTCAATCGCGAAACCAGAAGTGTACTGTTCATGGGCAAAATTGTGAACCCAGCAGAAAAATAAAATGATTGTACTATGAACATGTGTTGATTTCATTGAACTGACAAATACTGTAAATACCACTGTGGAAAAGCAATGATTTCCATTTCAAGATTTCTAACACTACAAACAAACCATTACTGACAAAAGAATGCATACAGGGGAGTTCTCATTTTCACTTTGATATCAGTAAAAGTACTGCATAAATATAATATATTATTATTGTTATTATTATTATTATTATTATTATTAGTAGTAGGAGTAGGAGTAATAGGAGTAGCAGTATTGCTCTCTTCAGAGTATACCCCCAGGAAAACAGTCATTAACCTTTTTTTTACTGCAAATTAATTGATTTTTATTTCTGGGAGTTGGCTGCTTATGTTGTAATTTATTTATTTTATTGTTTTGCTCACTAAAATAATAAATGGTCTAACCAGGTAAGGATGTGATTTTGTAATCTGTTAGTAAAAGCAAATATTAGAACTAATTAGTCTCTAATTACCCTACCTGTATGTCTTTGGACTGTGGGAGGAAACTGGAGTACCTGGAAGAAACCCATGCGAACACTCAGAGAGGTCCAGGCCGGGATTCAAACCCAGCACCTTCTTGCTGTGTGATGACCTCTTGATATTAATTATTATTATTACCCCCCAAGCAAGTCAATTGATTGTTTGTTTATTTATTTATTTATTTATTTTTTACCGCACCTTAATTAATTTGTATTTCTGGGAGTGCTTAGTCAGCACCTAACCTTTAGCAAGGGACAGTATGGTATTTAAACCAGAATAACATAGTTAATGTCCTTTAGCTAACATTAGCTGCAATTTTATGTTTGCTGCTGATGAGTTAGTCATAACAAATATTTTCTTATCAGAATGTAGAGCTAGGTACTTGTTAACTGGACAGCTATCTGGCTACGTAGATACTTGGCAACAGAAATGTTTTTTTATTTGGTTTGGGTTAACTGTTAGAGTTAACGACCATTCATTACTGACCATTGATTCCTGGTATGAAAGATAAAAGCTATGAGGAAAGACTGAAGATACTTGTCCTCTTCAAGCTTAGTAAAAGGAGACTCAGGGGTGATTTGATTGAGGCTTTTAAATTAATAAAGGGGATCAACAAAGTGAACCACTAGATATTCTTCAGGTTGAGTTCTGTTAGTAGAACTATGGGACATAAATGGAAATTAGCAAATGGTAAATTCCATACAGACATTGCCCACAGCCATACCTCCATGCACTCTGCTCCTGCCAAATGGCTGAAGCTAAGCAGGTGTGGGCTTGGTTAGTACTTGGATGGGAGACCACCAGGGAATACTGAGTTGCTGCTGGAAGTGGTGTTGGGTGGGCCAGCAGGGGGGGCAATCTTCCCTCTGGTACAAATATGCTCCAGTGCAGTGACGGGGACACTGTGCTGTAGGAGATGCCGTCTTTTGGATGAGACGTTAAACCGAGGTCC
Source organism: Anguilla anguilla (assembly GCF_013347855.1). Taxonomy (NCBI): domain Eukaryota; kingdom Metazoa; phylum Chordata; class Actinopteri; order Anguilliformes; family Anguillidae; genus Anguilla; species Anguilla anguilla. The sequence continues at coordinate 40,412,741 of NC_049210.1, read as the reverse complement.
TGACTCTCTATGGTCACTAAAGATCCCATGACACTTATCGCTAAGAGTAGGGGGTTCCCCCGTGTCCTGGCCAAATCCCAGATCTGGCTCTCGCAAACTTGCCACTAAAAATCATCCCCAGACTTAATTGGCTAAATAAATGTTCTCTCCCTCTCCACCTTCGCTAATTTGTGGTGAGCGTTCTGGCGCAAATTGGCTGCTGTGCATCACCCAGGTGGGTGCTACACATTGGTGGTGGGTGAGGTGAGTTCCCCTTCACTGTAAAGCACTTTGAGCATTTGGAAAAGTGCTATATAAATGTAATTAATAATAGGAAGAGTTTTTTCATGCAGAGAGTAGTCAATGTGTGGAATAGCCTGTCAGGTCATGTAATAGAGACAGAAACTCAAGACTAGGCTTGATACAGTGTTAGATACTATCTAGTCTGTAGGTAATCAGAGCACTAATTCAGTTAGGAAAATGGCGAGCATTGTTGGGCTGAATGGCCTGTCTCATCATTATGTTATGTTATGTTATGTTATGTTGCATGCATAAGCAATGCAGCTGACGCTACTTTACATTGTGTTACATTACATTTAGTTGGCAGATGCTTTTATCAAAAGTTATGCACAATAAGTGCACACCGAAGGTCCTTGGGACTACTTCAAAACACAGGTCCGATAAGCTACAATTCCCATTATGTAACAGTTATCCATGGCCATGAACATATTCCCCAAAGGGATATTTCACTTACAGGGCAACATTTATGAACTGCAAAGAAACTTTTCGATTTCTGCCAATTCTTTTGTTTAATTATTCCCAGCGATAGCCTTGTTAACATTGCTTGAGAAAGATTGCACAAAATCAACAATGGATGGTTTTTAAAGTCAATGGAGTTCAAAGTTTGACCTCTGATTAAAGTAAAGTTGACAAATTCAAATTTCCACATGATGGTAGGAGAGGACATTTCAGATCCTTAGTATCATGGATACAGTGAGTTCCATACATCCATCCATCCATTATCTATACCCGCTTATCCTGAGCAGGGTCGTGCGGGGTGCTGGAACTGATCCTTCATTGGGCGAGAGGCAGGAATACACCCTGGACAGGCCGCCAATCTATCGCAGAGCACACACACCATTCACTCACACACTCATACCTATTGCCAATTTAGAGTCTTCAATTAGCCTACCTGCATGTCTTTGGACTGTGGGAGGAAACCGGAGTACCCGGAGGAAACCCATGCAGACACAGGGAGAACATGCAAACTTCGCACAGAAAGGCCCCAAGCCGAGATTCGAACCTACGACCTTATTGCTGTGAGGCGACAGTCCACTGCACCACCGTGCCACCCGAGTTCCTTACAAATTTTTAAATTTCCTTCTGCAGATATGTGTATATGTCATCGCAAGCAGGGGAATTTAAAAGAGCTTAAGGGTTTTATGCTGGATGGGGCTTTACACATGCCTTTATCATGTATTTAATGAAATGTATTCAAATATAGGCTATTTTATTTATACTTTGTTTTGGTATGGTCTCCTCTTTTATTTGTAAAATTCATTTTCACTAATTCCAGTGAATAGAACAGAATAACTTTATTTTACCTGGGGTGAACTTTAACTTGGTCAGCATTTCTGATTGTTGGCTAATGATTGCACAAATCCAATACGTGATGTTTCAATGTAACCCATTTAGTTCAAAGTCTGAAGCCTGATCAAACTGGACACTGTATATAAATTCAGTCATGAGGACAGAGACAGTGTCCATAACCAGGGTGAGGTGAGTTCAACATGTATTTTAATCAAAGTTACACATTTTAAAAAATAAATATGTGGTGTACATCTTTGCTTGATTATTTACTACAACTTCAGATGTAAAAAAATGGATCATTGTCGCAAAGTACTTTATTTTCAGCCATAATAATACACGACTGTTTCAAAGTACATCATCAAAATAATAAACTTTTCTCATTATTATGCATTCTTATGAATGTAAATTCTTAGGTACTGTATTTACAGTTACAAAAATTGTCTCATTGTCAATATGTGAATGCCTCAGATATTGCATTGAAAGAGCCCAAACATACTGCAACATATTGTAAACGTGCTCCCTTTTGGGAAATATTATTGGAAATATGTTACAGATGTGTTTTCTTAAAATGTATTGCAGTATCTAAATAGTGGCTATAATATGTGTATTTGACGAATATTGTGAAGTGTTGATGATCTAGCTATTCATATTTCAATATAGCAGTATATTCATTTTCCTTTGACTATTCTTGTAATATTAAGAGTTTTAAATTTGAAACAATTTTATTCATTAATATATATATATTTTACAATGCTAGTAATTAAAACAATTATTATGTGTTTTGTCAGTTATGAAGATGAGGGCCCTCCTGCACTTGTGTGTTGCACTGGCTGTGCTTTTGTCCATTGTGCAATGCGACCATAATGGTCATGGGCACGGTCATAATCACAGCCACGGTCATGGGCATGATCATGATCACAGCCACGGTCATGGGCATGATCATGATCACAGCCACGGTCATGGGCATGATCATGATCATGATCACAGCCACGGTCATGGTCATGGGCACTCACATTCTCATGGGAAAGGGCATGAACACCATACCAACGGAAGCCTGAAGATTTACCAGGAGAACCTCGACTTTGCTTTCCATCTGTACAAGCACATCTCCGCCCAGCCCGATTCTCAGTCCAAGAACGTCTTCTTCTCCCCTCTGAGCGTGTCCGTGGCCCTGGCCGCTCTGTCCTTGGGGGCCAGAGGGAAGACGCACCAGCAGCTCTTTGAAGGTCTGGGCTTCAACAGCACAGACATCACTGAAGAGGAAGTGAACCAGGCCTTCCAACACATCCATCACAACCTCAATGAGAAATCAGATGTAGACCTCTCGCTAGGGAATGCACTCTTCATTGCACAAAACTTCAAGCCCCGCCTTGAGTTCCTGGAGAGCATGAAACGCTATTACCTGTCAGAGGGTTTCAGCACCGACTTCAGCAAGACTGAACAGGCCAAGGAGCAGATCAATAAGTATGTGGACGAAAAGACCAAGGGAAAAATAACTCAGCTGGTTGAAGACGTGGATCCACTAACAGTAATGTATATCATCAATTACATATATTTCAAAGGTAAGGGACATTCTACATAGAGCCTCAGTTTGAATCTTTTTCAAAACAGGGGTTATTCAAATCTCTGGTTAACTATAGATCCCTGTCTAGAAATCAACAGTTTTGTTTTTTGTAAATATGCAATACGTTCTGGTCAGTGTGCCTGTGCAATGGCTGCCTTGTAAGCTTATTTAAATAACACATTTGTTGTGATTACTTGTTTACATGCAGGTAAATGGGAGATTCCTTTTGATCCCAAAGAAACCAAGGAAGACCAATTTCATGTTGATGACAATACAACCGTTCCTGTTCAGATGATGTACAAAAAAGACAATTTTCACGTATTTCATGATAAAGAGATCTCCACTCACGTTCTCCAGCTGCATTATAATGAGTCTGTCTCAATGATGCTGGTCCTTCCGGAGAAAGGATTGCAGGGTCTGGAGGAAGTGGTCTGCAAAAACCATTTATGGAAATGGATCAGATCTGTGAAGGAGAGGTAGCTATTTCAAATCAAGCGTTAAGTCGATTTATAGTGTGAACCCACAACACACAAACATCCGTCTCATATGGGGAAAAGTCAACTTGTTCACTCAGTTTATAAAAAGTATGTATACAGAATTTTAAACCATAAGACATAAGACCGAAACTTTTAGTGGTGATGAAAGCAGGCCACGTGTAAACAATGTGCTTCAATTGCTTATTGCCTGAAAAGGAGATTTGACTGAAAGAGCATTTCTAAACTGCAAAGCAACTTTTCAATTTCCAATTATTTGTTTAACTATTCCCAATGATATCCTTGTTAAAATCGCTGGAAAAAAGCAATATAAATTTTCAAACAGTGCAATATGTAATATAGTGCAGTTTGTAAGAAATGTATGTAAGATTTTGAACGCACAGTAGCTGCTTTTATTTCTTTTTGTACTGTCCTAATATTTCCACCAATATTAGTAGAATTAATTTGCATCATATGTGTGCTGATATCTGGGACATGGACACGTTTTTAGGTTTTGTAGTGAAGCCAGTGAAATGTTGAAAATTATACTTATTTATATTATTCTTAATTATGCTACTGATGTTACCTTTACAGCAAGTACAAGGTATTTGTTCCGAAACTGTCCCTGAAAACCTCATATAAGCTAAGAGGCATCCTGTCTGAAATGGGAATCACTGACATATTTGAGGATACTGCAGACCTCAGTGGAATATCAGAGGATGGGAAATTGGTTGTATCTAAGGTAGGAGAAATTTGAAACAGCTTTGAAAAAACTTAGCGTCAGCACAAAGAGGTTATTTCTTTCAATTCTTCCTGGATTTAATGAAGCGCATGGACTTTCTTAAAAAAAAAGAAAACTCTAAAAAAAACCCTGTCTTGTACTGGTAAATATCACCCAGTAAATATAGCTTCCCTGTATGAATAGCCAATTTACTGTATACTGTACCTTATAAACACAGCGTGTTCCATATGTCTGTATTTCTGAAGTATGTGTGCTGTGTTTCGCTAGGTGGTTCACAAAGCTACCCTAGACATGGACGAGGCTGGAGCAACAGCGGCCGCGGCAACGGGAGTCGGAATTGTCCTGACTTCAGCCCCATTCCCCAGTACCCCTGTCCTAAAGTATGACCGTCCTTTCATGGTTTTCGTGCTCAATCGCGAAACCAGGAGTGTACTGTTCATGGGCAAAATTGTGAACCCAGCAGAAAAATAAAATGACAGCATATGAACGGCTCAAAGTTGTCTCAACGTTTTTATGTCAATGCACAGACAAATACTATAAACACCGCAATGGAAAAACTTGTGATATGCATTTCAAGATTTTTAACCATGCAAACATACCAGTGCTGTCAGTCTTTTGCATTATCCTAAAAGAATGCATATAGGGGAGTTCTCCTTTTCACTTTGATATCTGTAGTTGAAAAGTACTACATTAATTTAATATATTATTGTTATAATCTGTAAAAGCAAACAATCGGACCACAGGCATAAGAACACGCTCGCGCTGAAAAAGAGGTCAGTTTGTCAAAGTGCACTTCGGTTAAACGGATGCTCAAAATAGATTTGACTGAAAAGGTAATATTTGTAAATTGCAAAATAACTTATCAATTCCTGGAAAAGATAGCACAAAGTCAACATGGCATGGTTTTTAAGGCCCACGAAGTTCAAAGTTTGACTTCTGATTGAATTAAACTTATGAAATGCAAAATTTAACCTGATGCCTGCAGAAGAAATCCCGGTTCCTTGGATGCAGTGAGTTCCATAGTAATTTTAATGAGAAATAAATTTTGTACTGCAGATAATGTATGTATATGTAATGGCAGATGGGGATTTTTCAGGGAGGGGGAGAGTTTTATGTTGGATAGGGCTTATTCCATGCCTTCTCTGTGTATTTCTTCAAATGCCTTTTCAAATATAGGCTTCTTTATTGATACATAGTTTTGGCAATCTGTCCTCTTTTCTTGGTAAAATCTTAGGTTCATTAATCCCAGTGTATAGAAATGAATAACTGTATTTTACCCCGATTAACTTTAACTTGGTCAGCATTTCTGTGTGTTGATTGCACAAATCCAATATGTGGTTTAAAAAAAACCCCATTTAGTTCAAAGTCTGATGATGATAAAATTGAACATCGTATATAAATTAAACCATGAGGACAGAGACAGTGTCTATAGCCAGAGAGAGGTGAGTCCTACGTTTATTTTAATTAAAGTTTTAAAAAACACATTAAAAAAATATATGTGGTGTGCATCTTTGCTTGATTGTTAACTGCAATTTCAGATAAGAAAACGAATCATTGTTGCTTTATTTTCAGCCATAATAATGCATGATTGTTTCAAAGTACATCATCAAAATAATGAACCAGAATGTACAGGGAAATCAAGATGACCTGGATGGCTTTTTTCTCATTATTATGCATTCTTATATCCTTATGTTTTTAGGAACAGTACCTACTGATACAAAAATAATCACCTGATCCATATGTGTACAGCTTAGTATTTGTATTGGAAGAGCTCAAAGTAAAATGGAAGATACTGCAACATATTGTAAATGTGCTACTTTTTGGGAAATATAATTGGAAACATTTCACAGATGTGTTTTTAAAATGTATTTTAGTGTCTAAAAAGTGGCCACAATATGTGCATTTGTCTGATAGTGTAAGGTGCTCATGATCTAGAAATATATATTTCAACATAGACGTATATTCATTTTCTTTGCCATTTCTTGAGCATTATAATATTGAAAAATTTTATTAATTGATATTGTGTTTTGCAATACTTGTAATTCAAATTATTATTATATGTTTTGTCAGTTATGACGATGAGGGCCCTCCTGCACTTGTGTGTTGCACTGGCCGTGTTTTTGTCCATCGTGCAATGTGACAATCGTGGTCATGGTCACGATCATTGTCATGGTCATGGGCACTCACATTCCCATGGGAAAGGGCATGATCACCATACCAACGGAAGCCTGAAGATATATCCATCAGAACCTCAATGAGAAAACAGACGTAGACCTATCACTAGGGAATGCACTCTTCATTGGACAAGACTTCAAGCCCCGCCCTGAGTTCTTGGAGAGCATAAAATGTTATTACCTGTCAGAGGGTTTCAGCACCGACTTCAGCAAGACTGAACAGGTGAAGGAGCAGATCAATAAGACCAAGATAAAAAGACCAAGGGAAAAATAACACAGCTGATTTACCTTAAACACAATGAAAGCATTGGCAGAAATGCTTTTTAATTATTCCACCTGCGCAATATATTATAAAGTACAGTTGGTAAATTATGTATTTAAAATTTAGGACAGACAGTACACACTGTATCAGCTGAAAGAAATCCTATCTGGAATGGGAATCACTGTCATATTTAAGGGCACTGCAGACCTCAGTGGAATATCAGAGGAAGATAAATTGGTTGACTCTAAGGTAGGAACAAATCTGAAACTCTGTCAAAAAAATGTGGGTTAGCACAAAGAGGTGATTTCTTAATATTCCTCCTGGATATAATAAAGTGCACAGGCTTTCTTTAAAACTGTATGAAACCCTGTCTTGTTGTGGTCCTGTAAATATCTCCCAGTAAATTTGACTTCCCTGTACGAGGAGGCTATTTTCTGTACGTCTCATAATCACAGGACGTTCCACATGTCTGTGTGTTTGTGTTGTGTTTTTCTAGGTTATTCACTAGGCTACACTCGACACGGATGAGGCTGGAGCAACAGCGTCCGCAGTAACCGGAGTCCAAGTTGGGATGGCTTCACGCAATATGCCCTGCACCCCTGTCTTAAAATTTGACCATCCTTTCATGGTTTTCCTGCTCAATCGTGAAACCAGAAGTGTACTGTTCATGGGAAAAGATTTTGGACCCAGCAGAAAAATAAAATGACTGTGTGTGAACTGCTCAAAGTTGTCTACATTTTAAAAAAAATTCAATGTAATACCTTAAACACAGAAGTAGAAAAATAAAGATCTCCATTTCAAGATTTCAAACCATTCAAATTTCTGGGAGTTGGCTGCTAATGTCAAAATCTATTTATTACATTTTTTGCACTAAAATACTAAATGCCCAAACAAGGTATGGAGGTGATTTATGTAATCTGTTAGTACGAGCAAATATTAGAGCCAAAGTCATAAGAACATACTTGTGACAAAAAAAAAAACAAATCAGTTTATCAATGTACACTTCAGTTTGGCAGATGCTCAAAAGAGATTCCACTGAAAGGGCAATATTTATAAATTGCAGCACAACTTTTCGAGTCCTGCCAATTATTTTGTTAAATTTTTCCCAGAGATATCCTTGTTAACATTACTGAAAAAAGATAGGACAAAGCCAACGGCATGGTCTTTAGCAACTACGGAGTTCAAAGTTTGACATCTCATTAAAGTAAACTTACGAAAGGCAAAATTTAGCCTGATGGCTTTAGAAGAAATCCCAGTTCCTTGGATGCAGCAAGTTCCATGGTAATTGTAGTGAGAAATGAATTAAATTCTGCATGTGCAATGGCAAGTGAGGGATTTTCAGGGAGGTGAAGAGTTTTATGCAGGATTGGACTTATTGTATGCCCTCTCTATTTCATCCAATGCCTTTTCAAATATAGGCTTTTTTATTTATACATAGTTTTGGTATGGCATCCTCTTTTATTTTTAAAATTCTAGGTTCATTTATCCAGGTGGATAGAACAGAATAACTTTATGTTACCTGGGGGGAACTTTGTCTACATTTCTGTTTGTTGGCTAATGATTGCTAAATTCCAATAAGCTGTGTTTTTTCAAAAACATTTAGTTCAAAGTCTGATGCCCGATCAAATCGGATATCGTATATAAATTCAGCCATAAGGACAGAGACAGTGTCCATAACCAGGGTGAGGTGAGTCCTACATTTACTTTCATCAAAGTTACACATTCTTAAAAAAAAATATGTAGTGTGCATTTTTGTTTTATTGTTAACTACAACTTCAGATGTAGAAAATGGATCATTGTTGAAGTGTTTTATTTTCAGCCCTAATAATACATGACTGTTTCAAAGTACATCATCACAAATGATGAACCAGAAGGTATAGGAAAACCCAGATAAGCTGAATGGCTTTTTTATGCATTCTTATGTGCTTAAGTTCTTAGATACTGTATCCACAGTTACAAAAACCTGTCTCATTGTCCACATGTGTAGAGCTCAGTATTTGTATTGGAAGAGCCCTAAGTAAAATGGAAAATGCTGAAACATGAAATTGTGTGACTTTTTGGTAAATATCATTGGAAATATACATTCACAGATTTGTCTTTCAAACATATTGCCGTATCTCAAAAGTGGCCACAAATTGTGTATTTGACAGATAGTGTGAAGTGTTGATGATATAGCAATATATATATATATATTTCAATATGGCAGTATATTCCCTTGCAATACTAAACATTTTCATTTTGAAACAATTTTATTTATTGATATTATTTTTTTACAATGCTAGTAATTAAAACAATTATTATGTGTTTTGTCAGTTATGAAGATGAGGGCCCTTCTACACTTGTGTGTTGCACTGGCTGTGCTTTTGTCTATCGTGCAATGCGACCATCATGGTCATGACCACAATCATGAGCACTCACATTCCCATGGGAAAGGGCATGATCACCATACCAACGGAAGCCTGAAGATATACCAGGAGAACCTCGACTTTGCTTTCCATCTGTACAAGCACATCTCCGCCCAGCCCGATTCTCAGTCCAAGAACGTCTTCTTCTCCCCACTGAGCGTGTCCGTGGCCCTGGCCGCTCTGTCCTTGGGGGCCAGAGGGAAGACGCACCAGCAGCTCTTTGAAGGTCTGGGCTTCAACAGCACAGACATCACTGAAGAGGAAGTGAACCAGGCCTTCCAACACATCCATCACAACCTCAATGAGAAATCAGATGTAGACCTCTCGCTAGGGAATGCACTCTTCATTGGACAAGACTTCAAGCTACGTCCTGAGTTCCTGGAGAGCATGAAACGTTATTACCAGTCAGAGGGTTTCAGCACCGACTTCAGCAATACGGAACAGGCCAAGGAGCAGATCAATAAGTATGTGGACGAAAAGACCAAGGGTAAAATAACACAGCTGGTTGAGGATCTGAATCCCTCAACAGTAATGTATCTCATCAACTACATATACTTCAAAGGTGAGTGACAAGCCAGATAAAGCCTTAATTTGAATCCTATTCAGAATAGCGTTAAAAAACCTCTGGTTAACTATAGATGCCTATCTAGAATTCAATATTTCATTTTTTGTAAATATAGATTAATTTCTGGTCACATTTACTGAGATGCCTTTATTTCCTGCAGGTAAATGGGAGATTCCTTTCGATCCCAAGGAAACCAAGGAAGACCAATTTCATGTTGATGACAATACAACCGTTCCTGTTCAGATGATGTACAAAGAGGACGATTTCCATGTTTTCCATGATGAAGAGATCTCCACTCATGTTCTCCAGCTGCATTATAATGAGTCTGTCTCAATGATGCTGGTCCTTCCGGAGAAAGGATTGCACGGTCTGGAGGAAGTGGTCTGCAAAAACCATTTGAGGAAATGGATCAGATCTGTGGAGAAGAGGTAGTCTTTTTTAAATCAAGTGTTAAGTGCATTTATATTTTGACCCCACAACACAGCCACATCTTACTCAAATGAGAAAATGTGAACTTGTTAATTTAATTAGTAAAGAATGTATAACAACAGCAAATATTAGAGCATAAGGCATGAGAACAAAAGTGTTAATGGTGATGAAAACAGGTTATTTTCAACGTGTGCCTCAATACAGCTAATGCCAGAAAAGGAGATTTGACTGAAAACTGCAAAGCAGCTTTTCAGTTTCTGCCAATTCTTTTTTTTTTTAATTAAAAAAAATATATATTCCCAGTGATATCCTTCTTAAAACTGATGGAAAAAGGCAATATCATTTTTCAAACTTCAATATAGTATGTAGTACAGTCTGTAAAACTGTATGTAAGATTTAGGACGCAATGTATCCATTTTTATTTCTTCTTGTTCTGTTCTATTTCCACTGTATCTTCTGTGTGTTGAAGTGTTGAAATTATATTTATTTATATTATCCTTAATTATGCTACTGATGTTACCTTTACAGCAAATACAAGGTGTTCGTTCCAAAACTTTCCCTGAAAACCTCGTATCAGTTGAAAGACATCCTGTCGGAAATGGGAATCACTGACATTTTTGGGGGGACCGCAGACCTCAGTGGAATATCAGAAGAAGGGAATTTGGTTGTATCTAAGGTAGGAAAAACCTGATAATCTCTCAAAAAATGAAGGATAACACAAAGCGATTATTTCTTTATGGTCCTCCTGAATATAATAAAGTGCATTGACTTCATTAATAAAAGGTACCAAAAACCCTGTACCGGTGAACATCCCCCAGAAAAACAATTATACTTCCCTGTATGAGTAGGTTATATACTGTATATCAGTTGAGTTTTGTACGTCTGTATTTCAGAAGTATTTGTGCTGTGTTTTTCTAGGTTATTCACAAGGCTACCCTGGACATGGACGAGGCTGGAGCAACAGCGGCCGCGGCGACGGGAATAGAATTTGTGCGGACATTCTTGCCGCCCACCACCCCTGTCTTGAAGTTCGACAAACCTTTCATGGTTTTCTTGCGCAACCGCGAAACCCGAAGTGTACTGTTCATGGGAAAAATTGTGAACCCAGCAGAAAAATAAAATGATTGTATTGTGAACCGTTCAAAGTTATCTGCATGCGCTGATTTCATTCCACAAGCATATACTGTAAACACCAACTGTGAAATAGTAATGATTTCCATTTCAAGATTTCTAACAATACAAACATACCATTGCTGTCAATCTTTTGCATTATCTTAAGTATGCATACAGTAGAGTTCTCCTTTTCACTTTGAAACTGTATCAGTAGTTCAAAAGTACCTTATAAAAATGTATTATTATTATTATTATTATTATTATTAGTAGTAGTAGTAGTAGTAGTAGCCTAATATCATTATTGTTATTAGGAGTATGCAACGAGCAAGTCTTACAGTAGATGCATGCGGGCCTTCATTGTTTGCTCTACGATGTTACAAAGCCAAACAAATACACAAACAAACAAACTAAACACACGCAACAGGAGAAGGGATCAGACACTACATAGCTTCCGCGTGCGTCTCTCATTCTAGCCTCCACTCTCACTGCAGGCAGAACAGATAGAGTGTTGCCAATCACTGCAATTGCTTACAGCTGTGGTTGTAGGCCAGCTGAACCATTTTCTCCAGCTGCACATGGCGCCCTAATCACACCACCCTGCCACATAGTAATAGTAGTAGTAGTAGTAGTAGTAGTAGTAGCCTAGTAGTACTAAGGACTAGTTGTAGTAGTAGTAGTAGGAGTAGTAGTAGCCTAGTAGTAGTAGTTGTAGAAGGAGAAGTAGGCGTGGTAGTAGTAATAGTCGTAGTAGCCTAGTAGTAGTCTGAGTAGTAGGAGTTGTAATATTGCTCATTTCGCTGTGTGGCCCCAGGCAAAACAATCATTAATCATTTATTTATTTTTTACTGCACATTCATTGATTTTTATTTCTGGGAGTTGGCTGTTTATGTTGTAATTCTTTTTTTTAAATTTTGCTCACTAAAATAATAAATACCATAACCAGGTAAGGGTGTGATTTATGTAATTTGTTAGTAAGAGATAATATTAGAAACAAAGACATAAGAACATACTCGTAATGAAAAACAGGTTAATTTTTCCAAAGTGCACTTCAGGTCAGCTGATGTGCAAAAGAGATTTGACCGAAAGGGCAACATTTATAGACATCACAAAATCAACATGGCATGGTTTTTAAGGCCCACAGAGTTCAAAGTTTGACTTTGTTATTTCTTTTAATTCTTTTATTTCTCTTAGCATGGCTTTTTACCTGGTTTTAGCCTGGTTCTTACCCTCCCTGATTTACTTTTTATACTTTTATTTTGATTTGTACTACTTCTGTTTTTATACATTTAAAAAATGTTTTTATCTATTTTAAACTATTTACTCTGTTATTTATCAGACCTTGTTTGTCTGCTGTGTTTGTTGCTACACCACTTTCTCTACTGCTGCCATTCACCCTAATTTTCATCTTGATTTTAATTTTGTCCTTAGGTCTTAAATGTTTTTTTATATACTTCAATCACCCTGTTTTTTCTGTCTTTTTATGTACAGCACATTGAGTTGCACCCAATGTCGGAAATGTGCTTTATGAATAAAGTTTGATTGATTTTTTGATTGATTGATTCTGATTAAAGTAAACTTATGCAATTCAAAATTTTAACTGATGCCTTTAGAACAAATGCCAGTTCTGTGGATGCAGTGAGCTCTATAGTTATTTTAGTAAAAAATAAATTCTGTTCTGCATGTGTAATGGCAAGTGGGGGATTTTCAGGGAGGTGAAGAGCTGTATGCAGTATAGGGCTTATTGCATGCCCTCTCTATGTATTTAATCAAATGCCTTTTCAAATATAGCATTTTTTATGTATACACAGTTTTGGTTAGGCCTAATCTTTTATTCCCCCTGGGTAACTTAATTTTACCCAGGGGGAACTTTAACTTGATCAGCATTTCTGTATGTTGATTGCACAAATCCAGTATGTGGTTTAAAAAACAAACAAAAAAAAAAAAAAACATTTAGTTCAAAGTCTGATGCCTGATAAAATTGGACATCGTATATAAATTCTGTCATGAGGACAGAGACAGTGCTTATAGCCAGAGTGAGGTGAGTCCTACAGTAAATTTATTTTAATCAAAGTTACACATTTTTAGAAATAAATATGTGGTGTACATTTTTGCTTTATTGTTAACTGCAACTTAAGAGGTAGAAAATGGATCATTGCTGTGAAGTGCTTTATTTTCAGCCATAATAATACATGACTGTTTCAAAGTACATTAGCAATATAATGAACCAGAAGGTATAGGGCAACCCAAATAAGCTGAATGGCTTTTTTTCTCATTATTATGCATTCTTATGACTTTAAATTCATCGGATCTGTATCCACAATTACAAACATTTGTCTCATTGTCCATATGTGTACAGCTCATTATTTGTATTAGAAGAGCCTTAAGTAAAATGAAACATGATGAATCATATTGTAAATGTACTACTTTCTGGAAAATATCATTGGAAATACATTTGACAAATGTGTCTTTCAAATATATTGCTGTATCTCAATATTGGCCACAATATGCTTATTTGACAGATGTTGTAAAGTGTTGATAATCTAGCAATATATCTTCCAATATTGTAGTATATTCATTTTCCTGTGCCTTTTCTTGCAATTTTGAGCATTTAAATATTTTAATTATTTTAATATTATTTTTTAGATTTTTATAGTGCTTGCAATTAAAACAATAATTATGTGTTTTGTCAGTTATGAAGATGAGGGCGCTCCTGCACTTGTGTGTTGTACTGGCTGTGCTTTTGTCCATCGTGCAATGTGACCATGGTCATGATCACAGTCATGGGCACGGTCATGGTCATGGTCATGGTCATGGTCATGATCACAGTCATGGGCACAGTCATGGACATGGGCACTCACATTCCCATGGGAAAGGGCATGATCACCATACCAACGGAAGCCTGAAGATATACCAGGAGAACCTCGACTTTGCTTTCCGTCTGTACAAGCACATCTCCGCCCAGCCCGATTCTCAGTCCAAGAACGTCTTCTTCTCCCCACTGAGCGTGTCCGTGGCCCTGGCCGCTCTGTCCTTGGGGGCCAGAGGGAAGACGCACCAGCAGCTCTTTGAAGGTCTGGGCTTCAACAGCACAGACATCACTGCAGAGGAAGTGAACCAGGCCTTCCAACACATCCATCATGACCTCAATGCGAAAACAGATGTAGACCTCTCGCTAGGGAATGCACTCTTCATTGGACAAGACTTCAAGCCACGCCCTGAGTTCCTGGAGAGCATGAAACGCTATTACCAGTCAGAGGGTTTTAGCACCAACTTCAGCAATACGGAACAGGCCAAGGAGCAGATCAATAAGTATGTGGACGAAAAGACCAAGGGTAAAATAACACAGCTGGTTGAGGAAGTGGATCCCCGAACAGTAATGTATCTTATCAACTACATATATTTCAAAGGTGAGGGACAAGCTACAGAAAGCCTCAGTTTGAATCCTTTTCAAAATAATGGTTTTTCAAATCTCTGTTTAACTATAGTTTGTCGGTCTAGAAATGAACTATTTTGTTTTTTGTAAATATATATATAATAAATTCTGGTCAGTTTGCCAGTTCGGTGTTTGTCTTGCAAGCTTATTTTAAACAACACAACATCGGTGATGCCTTTATTTCCTGCAGGTAAATGGGAGATTCCTTTCGATCCCAAGGAAACCAAGGAAGACCAATTTCATGTTGATGACAATACAACCGTTCCTGTTCAGATGATGTACAAAGAGGACGATTTCCATGTTTTCCACGATGAAGAGATCTCCACTCATGTTCTCCAGCTGCATTATAATGAGTCTGTCTCAATGATGCTGGTCCTTCCAGAGAAAGGATTGGAGGGTCTGGAGGAAGTGGTCTGCAAAAACCATTTGAGGAAATGGATCAGATCTGTGAAGAAGAGGTAGCCTTTTTTAAATCAAGTGGATTCATAATGTGGACGCACAACACACAAATATCCTTCTCATACGGGAAAATGACAACTTGTTTACTAAGTTTGTAAAAAATGTACCGTATAACAACAGCAAATATTATAACATAAGACATAAAAACAAAATTTATAGTGGTAATGAAAACAAATCATGTGTTAACAGTGTGCATCAATACAACTAATGCCTGAAAAGGAGGTTTGACCAAAAGGGCAACATGTTTAGACTGCAAAGCAACTTTTCAATTTCTACCAATTCTTTTGTTCCAAAAAACAAATTGGCAGAAATGCTATATAAGTTTTATATATATTTTATAGTACAGTTTGTAAAGAATATATTTAAGATTTAGGACACACAGTACACACTGTTTTTATATTCTCATGTTCTGTTTTACAGAATGCACAAATATTTGGAACACGGACATGTTTTTATGTTTTGTATTTAAACCACTGATGTGTTGAAAATTATAATTATTTATATTATCCTTATTAATGCTACTGATGCTACCTTCACAGGAAGTACATGGTGCATGTTCCAAAAGTGTCCCTGAAAACCTCATATCAGTTGAAAGACATCCTATCTGGAATGGGAATCACTGACATATTTGAGGATACTGCAGACCTCAGTGAAATATCAGAGGATGGGAAATTGGTTGTATCTAAGGTAGGAAACATCTGAAACTTTCTCAAAAAATAAGGGTCAGCACAAAAAGGTTATTTCTTCATATTTCTCCTGGGTTTAATAAACTGCATTGACTTTCTTAAAACACTGTACCAACAACCCTGTCTGGGACTGGTACTGTAAATATCTTCCAGTAAATTTGACTTCTTTGTATGAGGAGGCTGCTTATCTTATAAACACAATGTGTTCCATATGTCTGTATTTCGGAAGTATTTGTGCTGTGTTTTTCTAGGTTATTCACAAGGCTACGCTGGACGTGGACGAGGCTGGAGCAACAGCGGCCGCGGCAACGGGAATCGAAATTATGCTAGATTCAATTATTTTCACCCCTGTTTTGAAATTTAATCATCCTTTCATGGTTTTCGTGCTCAATCGTGAAACCAGAAGTATACTGTTCATGGGGAAAATTGTGAACCCAGCAGAAAAATAAAATGATTGTATTATGAACTGTTCAAGTTTGTCTGATCATGTTGATTATTTCAGTGCACAGACAAATTGTGTAACCCCCAGTGATTTCCATTTCAAGATTTCCATGAACACAAACATACTGTACCCTTGCTGTCAGGCTTTCGCATTATCCCAACAAGATACTAACGGGGTAGCTTGTATCTAAAATATGACACAACATAAATAATTGAAATGTTACAAGCAGTAATACACTCCGTAGATCTTTGCCATGTTCGTAAGTGTCCGGGTTAGACTTCATGCCTCCTCCTCCTCTGATGTCCCCCAAATCCTTGTCAGCAAGGTGAGATTTTGCTTTAGCCATGCCGATGAGGTGGCAAAATGAGCAAAATTTATGCCTTAATGAGTGCTTGTGTATTACTGTGTAATGTTACGATTGACTGCACAACATTGTACTGAAGTAACCATGGTTATAAATTTCTAATTAGACATGTGACACAGTGTATACCGCCCTCTACTGGATAAGAGTTATCTATCAAACCAGAATGAACTGAAAAGAGTTATAATGGTGCGAAAAACAGAAAGTGGGGTTTTCCACATGGCTGATGTAAATTCCTACCCCTGCTTTCTGTCTGCTTGTTTATTACTCAATCGCTCAAGATAACAAAGGATCGCTAAATCTCGAAAGGAAACATCTTTACGTGTAAAACCAATGGCAATACTGTATATTTATTCCATATTTAGTTGTAGATATTGATAGTAGAATGATGGGGTAGAATTAAACAAAAATTCCTCTTGTTTATTTCACTGTTTATTGAGCAGTGTTTTTCACCACAGTATTGGCATACCTTTGGGCTGTTGTTGGATTTATCCTGTTGCTATGACAAAATAGACATTTTTATTGATGAAGGAATATTATTATGAACTCCAAGACAGATGTTCTTGTCCAGTGCACCATACTTGGGTGGTATAGTTGCAGATGAGACTACAGGGAGGGGCTGCTTTTTAAGTGGACAACCTACGCAACAGTGGTGGCACTTAGAAATTCTGTATTTTGAATGGTTGCCGTGGATCATCCACTAATAACGTAAGAACACAGAGCTTGTAGTTTCCACTCATAGTTTGGTTGCAGGAGCCCTGAATGTTTGAGTTTAGCAATCTCAGAACTCCAGCATCTGGGCCACTAGGGGTGAAGGGGTTAATTGATTTTTATTTTTGGGAGTACTTAGTCAAAACCATATTTTAACAAGTGACAGAACATTATTTACACCATAAATAACATAGTAAATGTGATTTAGCTGACATTAGCTACAAAATTATCTTTGCTGCTCACGAGTATGCCATAACAAGCATTAACTTATTAGTTTGCATAGCTAGGTACTTGCTTACTGGATAGCTGTCTGGTTATGTTGATACTTGACTACAGAAAATGTTGTTTTTTTTTGTTTGGTTGGGGTTAATTATTAGAGTTAGGGAACATTCCTTATGCAAATGTGAAATGGAGCTGATGCTAGCGCTAACATATCCCTAGCTGTACGTCGCTTGATTTTGAAAAATCTTGCAACGTCACAAAGGGAATGGGCTTACATTGTTGGCCACATTGCCTTTCTGGTGGATTACATAACATGTCCACTTCAAAAAGTATTCGAGGAACTTATGTTCACTGCCAACAGAAACATTTGTACAGACATATTTTCTTTATTTTTTTTTAAGTTGAAGCTAAATTAATAGATCTCAAATTTGGGCCTGTCTTTTTTACTCACTAAAATACTAAGTACCCTAACCAGGTAAGGATGTGATTTATGTAATCTGCTGACATATTTGAAAAAGCTAATGTTAAAACCAAAGACCTAACAACATACGTGATGAAGGTACAACCTGTTTTATAGTGTGTCCTTCAGTCCAGCAGATGCTCAAAAGAGATTTGACCGTAAGGGCAACATTTATAAACTGTAAAACAACTTTTCGATTCCTGCCAATTATTTTGTTTGATTATTCCAAGCGATAGCCTTGTTAACATTACTTGGAAAAGACAGCCCAAAGCCAACATGGTTTTTAAAGCCCACAGAGTTCAAAGTTTGACATCTGATTAAAGTAAACTTTTAAATGCAAAATTTTACCTGATACCTTTAGAACAAATGCCAGTTCTGTGGATGCAGTGAGTTCCATAGTAAATTAATTTCATTCTGCAGATTTATGTATGGCAAGTGGGGGATTTTCAGGGAGGTGAAGAGTTTTATGCAGGATAAGGCCTATTGTATGCCCTCTCTATATATTTAATCAAATGCCTTTTCAAATATAGGCTTTTAAAAAATTTATACATAGTTTTAGTGTGGCCTCATCTTTTATTTGTAAAAATTTTAGGTTCACTAATTCCAGTGAATCAAACTGAATAACTTTATTTTACCCTGGGGGACTTTTAACTGGGTCAGCACTTCTGTTTGTTGGCTAATGATTGCACAAATCCAATATGTGGTGTTTTAATTTAAACCATTTAGTTCAAAGTCTGATGACCGTTCAAACTGGACAACGTATATAAATTCAGTCATGAGGACAGAGACAGTGTCCATAGCCAGGGTGAGGTGAGTCCTACATTTATTTTATGAAAGTTGCATATTTTATATATATATATATATATATATGGTGCACGTCTTTGCTTGATTGGTAACTGCAACTTCAGATGTAGAAGATGGATAATTGTTTATTTTCAGCCATACTATTACATGATTGTTTCAAAGTACATCATAAAAATAATGAAACAGAAGGTATAGGAAAACCAAAAAGAGCTGAATTGTCTCATTATTATGCATTCTAATGAGCTTAAATTCTTAGGGACTGTATCCACAGTTACAAAAAAATTGTCTCATTGTCCATATGTGTACACCTCAGTATTTGTATTGGTAGAGCCCAAAGTAAAATGGAACATACTGCAACATAGATTATTGTAAATGTGCTACTTTTTTGGAAATATCTTTGGAAATATATTTCACAGACGTGTTTTCAAAATATATTTCAATGCCTCAAAAGTTGCCACAATATGTGTATTTGACAGATAGTGTAAGGTGTTGATGATCTAGCAATATATATTTCAATATTGCAGTATACTAATTTTCCTTTTCTTGTAGTAATGAGCATTTTGATTTCTAAATAATTGAATTCATGAATATAATTTTTTTTACAGTGCGTGTAATTAAAACAGTAATTATGTGTTTTGTCAGTTATGAAGATGAGGGCTCTCCTGCACTTGTGTGTTGCACTGGCTGTGCTTTTGTCCATTGTGCAATGCGACCATCATGGTCATGGGCACGGTCATGATCACAGCCACGGTCATGGGCATGGTCATGATCACAGCCACGGTCATGGTCATGGGCACTCACATTCCCATGGGAAAGGGCATGAACACCATACCAACGGAAGCCTGAAGATATACCAGGAGAACCTCGACTTTGCTTTCCGTCTATACAAGCACATCTCCGCCCGGCCCGATTCTCAGTCCAAGAACGTCTTCTTCTCCCCACTGAGCGTGTCCGTGGCCCTGGCCGCTCTGTCCTTGGGGGCCAGAGGGAAGACGCACCAGCAGCTCTTTGAAGGTCTGGGCTTCAACAGCACAGACATCACTGCAGAGGAAGTGAACCAGGCCTTCCAACACATCCATCACAACCTCAATGAGAAAACAGACGTAGACCTCTCACTAGGGAATGCACTCTTCATTGGAAAAGACTTCAAGCCACGCCCTGAGTTCCTGGAGAGCATGAAACGCTATTACCTGTCAGAGGGTTTTAGCACCGACTTCAGCAAGACTGAACAGGCCAAGGAGCAGATCAATAAGTATGTGGACGAAAAGACCAAGGGTAAAATAACACAGCTGGTTGAGAACGTGGATCCCAAAACAGTAATGTATATCATCAACTACATATACTTCAAAGGTGAGGGACAAGTTACATAGCACCACAAGTTCAATATTTTTCAAAATAGGGTTTTATCGATATCTGGCTGACTAGAGATACCTGTCTAGAATTAAACTATTTTGTTTTTTGATTGTAAACTTTCACAGTATTTGGCTTATAGTAATAAAATAAATTACAAAAATAATAAATCACAAATTCAAGAACATAAATAAGTTCTGGTCAGTTTGTCTGTTCGGTGGCTGTCTTGTAAACTTATTTTAAATAACATATTTCCTGTGATGCCTTTATTTCCTGCAGGTAAATGGGAGATTCCTTTCGATCCCAAGGAAACCAAGGAAGACCAATTTCATGTTGATGACAATACAACCGTTCCTGTTCAGATGATGTACAAAAAAGACTATTTTCACGTTTTTCACGATGAGGAGATCTCCACTCACGTTCTCCAGCTGCATTATAATGAGTCTGTCTCAATGATGCTGGTCCTTCCGGAGAAAGGATTGCAGGGTCTGGAGGAAGTGGTCTGCAAAAACCATTTGAGGAAATGGATCAAATCTGTGAAGAAGAGGTAGGCTTTTTAAATCAAGTTTTAAATGCTTTCATAACGTGAACCCACAACTCACCAACATCCTTCTCTGGGAAAAAGTCAACATGTTCACTCACTTTGTAAAAGAAAATGTATAGCAACAGCAAATATTAGATCATAAGATATGAGAACAAAACTGTTAATGGTGATGAAAACAGGCCAGATGTAGTCACAGTTTTTCAATGTGTGCTTCAATCCAGCAACCAGCAATCCAAGGGCAACACTGATAAATGGCAAAGTAACTTTTCAATTTTGGCTAATTATTTGTTTAACATTTCCCAGTGATAACCTTTTGTATTTAAGATTTAGGACCCACTGTATCAGTTTTTATTTCTTCTTGTTCTGTTGTAGTCTTTCCAATGAATCTTTTGTTCTTATATAATATATATGTTTTTTATGGTGTGTTGCCATTGCAGTGTTGAAAATTATACTTAATTATATTATCATTAATTATCCCACTGATGTTACCTTCACAGGAAATACAAGGTGTTTGTTCCAAAACTGTCCCTTAAAACATCGTATAAGCTGAAAGAAATCCTGTCTGGAATAGGAATCACTGACATATTTGCGGCCACTGCAGACCTCAGTGGAATATCAGAGGGAGCGAAATTGGCTGTATCTAAGGTAAGAAAAATCTGGAAATCAGGAAAATGTCAAAACATGAGGGTTCGCATGAAGAGATTAGTTCTTCATAATCCTCATGGATTTAAGGAAGTGCATTTACTTTAATTTGTTTTTTTTTTAAGGTGCAGGTATTTATCTCCCAGTAAATTTGACTTCCCCTGTTCACTGTATATCTGTCTTTCAGAAGTGCTTGTGCTGTGTTTTTTCTAGGTTATTCACAAGGCTACGCTGGACATGGACGAGGCTGGAGCAACCGCAACCGCGGTAACAGGAGTTGAAATTATGCCTTTATCTGCTCTAATCCCCAGAACCCCTGTTCTGAAGTTTGACCATCCTTTCATGATGTTCCTGTTCAATCGTGAAACCAAAAGTGTACTGTTCATGGGAAAATTTGTGAACCCAGCAGAAAAATAAAATGACTGCAAACAAATTGTTGAAAGTTGTCTTAATTTGTTGATTTCAGTGCACATACAAATGCTCTAAAGACCACTGTGGACAAGTAGTGATTTCCATTTCAAGATTTTTAACACTACGGACATACCAGTGCTGTCAGTCTTTTGCATTATCCCAAAAGAATGCCTGCAGGGGAGTTCTCCTTTTCACTTTGATATCAGTACCTGAAAAGTATGCATAAATATAATCTATTATTATTATTAGTAGTAGTAGTAGTAGTAGTATTAGTAGCCTCGTAGTAGTAGTAGTATTCACAATTTTTGTAGGAGTAATAGCAGTAGTAGCATTCTCACTTCGGTGTATGCCCACTGGCAAAATAATCACGAACCATTTTTTTTTTTATTTTAATGCACGATAATTGATTTTTTGCATCTGGGAATTGGCTGCTTAAGTTGTTATTTATTTATTTATTTATATATTTTTACTCACTAAAATAATAAATGCCCAAAACAGGTACAGATGTGATGTATGTAATCTGTGAGTAAAAGCAAAATATTAGAAACAAAGACATAAGAACATACTTAACATTCTTGTGACAAAAAAAGGTCAGTTTTTCAAAATGCACCTCAGTTCTGCAGATGCTCAAAAGAAATTTGATCAAAACGGCAACATTTATATACTGCAGAACAACTTTTCGATTCCTGCCAATTTTTTTGTTTAATTATTCCCAGTTATATCCTTGTTAACATTACTTGAAAAAGAGAGCACAAAATCAACATGGCATTGTTTTTAAGGCCCATGGAGCTCAAAGTTTGACTTCTGATTGAAGTAAATTTCTGAAATGCCAAGTTTAATGTGATGCCTGCAGAAGAAATCCCAGTTCCTTGGATGCAATGAGTTCCATAGTAATTTTAGTGAAAAATGAATTCTGTTCTCCAGATTTATGGATTTTTCAGGGAGCTGAAGTGTTGTATGCTGGAAAGGGTTAATCGCATGCCCACTCCGTGCATTTCATCAAATGCTTTTAAAATGTTGGCTTTTTTCATTTATACATAGTTTTGGTATGGCCTCCTCTTTTATTTGTAAAATTTTAGGTTCACTAATCCACGTGATTAAAAAAGTATAACTTTTGACAAGCCCAGTGGCAACAATCGCAATCTACTGCAATGATTTAACTTGAATTAGGTACACAAAATGTGACGTGAGTGTGAGTGCTCTGTAAATGCGTGTACGACTGTACTATAAAATGTGATTTGGCGACATTAAAACGGTAATCCGTTTGCCGACATCGGGTACGCTTGTTAAAGGGCTGCTGACACGCTGGGTTCTGGAGCTGGCCACTGCAAATTTGCGGCACACATTCTCCTGTGAAGTAACCAGGGAGGGAGTACCCGACATAAGCCATAAGAACAAAACTGTTGACGGTGATGAAAAGAGATGGAGCGTAAACAGTTTTTTCAATGTCTGCTTCAATCCATCTAAATGCTCAAAAAGGAGATTTCTGAAAGAGCAATATCTATGAAGTGCAATGCAAGTTTTCCCGGTGAAAATCCTTGTTAAAATTCCTTGAAAAATTATACAGGTATTGTACAGGTTTTCAAACTGTATAATATATTCTAGTGTTCTAGAATTTCCAATGAATGTTCTGTTTTACAGAATGCAGTGATGTCTGGGACACGGACACGTTTTTTATGTTCTATAGTGTGTAACCACTGAAGTGTTACATTACATTACAGGCATTTAGCAGACGCTCTTATCCAGAGCGACTTACACAACTTTTTTTACATAGCACTTTACATTGTATCCATTTATACAGCTGGATATATACTGAAGCAATGCAGGTTAAGTACCTTGCTCAAGGGTACAACGGCAATGTCCTTACCCGGGAATCGAACCTGCGACCTTTCGGTTACGAGCGCAGTTCCTTACCCACTGCGCCACACTCCGTCCAAGTGTTTTGATAATTATATTTATTTATATTATCCTTAACCCTCCTGTTATGTTGCGGGTCAAATTGACCCTTTTTAAAGTTTGAAAATCTAGGAAAAATACTTAAAATTATTTTTTCAGTATGAAACTTCTTCTACTGGCCTTAATTAGTGTAATCAACATTTTAAATGAAAATGGTTCATTTCATGTATTTGCAAACCCCCCCTGTATGGGGATTGACCCGGGAACATTTTTGCTGTACCTAAAAAATGAACAGAACAGGAGTGTTAATTATGCTACTGATGTTACCTTTACAGCACGTACAAGGTATTTCTTCCAAAACTGTCCCTTAAAACATCATATCAGCTGAAAGAAATCCTGTCTGGAATGGGAATCACTGACATATTTGAGGACACTGCAGACCTCACTGGAATATCAGAGGAAAGGAAATTGGCTGTATCTAAGGTAAGAAAAATCCAAAAAGCTCTCAAAAAATGAGGGTTTGCATGAAGAGATTGTTTCTTCATTATCATCCTAGATTGAATGAAGTGCACTGACTTTCTTTTAGAAAAAAAAGAAAAAAGAAAAAAAAAGAAAAACCGCACCATGAACCCTGTCTTTTACAGTGAATGAGTACAGCTATTCACTGTATATCCTGTAAACACAATGTGCTCCATATTTCCGTATTTTAGACGTGTTTGTGCTGTGTTTTGTTAGGTTATTCACAAGGCTACGCTGGACGTGGACGAGGCTGGCGCAACAGCGACCGCGGCGACGGGAGTTCAATTTGTGGATTATTCAGCCCGCTACACCCCTGCCTTGATGTTTGACCGTCCGTTCATGGTTTTTGTGCTCAATCGTGAAACCAGAAGTGTACTGTTCATGGGAAAAATTGTGAACCCGGCAGAGAAATAAAATGATTGCATTATGAACTGATGAAAGTTATCCGCATGTGTTGATTTCAACGCACAGACAAATACACGTAAACATTACTGTGGAAAAGGAATGATTTCTATTTCAAGATTTATAACAATTCAATAAGGCAGTTCTTGTGTGACCCTTCGACACCCCATTCAATCAGTGCCATTTTCCCCCTGTCTCCCAAGAATTCCCCCTCTTACTCTCTTACAACATAAAATGTGGAAAATTTCTTTTCTTAGGGCTTGGAGTTTTTGTGTGCTTAACAGGGGCGTAGGTGTGAGTTTGACATTGAGGGGGCGGGGGGTGGGGGGGGTACCAGGACACATTATCTCCCCAGGCCCTACCCCCACCCACCCCCACAAATAAATATTAGTTAGTGGAAAAGTTCATTGGTTCCACCAGAGCCAGCTAAGAGTCTTAAAGATGCAGACACATACTAGCCTCATCTATTCTCTCCCACAAAAGCTGACTTTGTTCCTTTATTATTCTTCATGTATATGAGATATCTCTTTGTGAGTAATAGGCTAACAGTAGGCCAATTTAAGAGGGCACACGAATGAAAGTATCATGGGTAATGGGCTCAATTAAACCTTATTCAACCCCCTGATATTGAAATGCATGAATGAAATGCATCCCCCAATTTTTTGCTTTAAGACACAATACTAAATGCATACATGATAAATGTGTAATAAACGTATCTTTCTTGCTAAATCATTTGAATGGGGGTGTTTTTGGTTGATACTATACCCATTCAATCATCTGACTGCAACCTACTGAGTCTCCTGGTTAGCAAAAATGCAAATATTGAAACCAAAGACATAAGAATATAACTGGTGATGAAAACAGGCCAATTACAACTAGTTTTAGATGTGTGCTAAAATATAACAGATTCCCCAAAGGGATATTTGACCTAAAGGGCAACATTACTGCAAAGAAACTTTTCAATTTATGCAGATTCTTTTGTTTAATTATTTCCAGTGATAGCCTTGTCATCATGGCTGGAAAAAGATCACACAAAGTCAACAATGCATGTTTTTTTTTTTAAGGTCAATGGAGTTAAAAGTTTGACTTCTGATCCAAGTAAAAGAACTGGTGCAAGTAAAGGACATTTCAGATCCTTGGTTCCTTGGATGAAATGGGTTCCATAAACATTTTAGAATTCGCTTCCACAGATATGTGCATGTGTAATTGCAAGTTGGTGATTTTCAGGGAGGCTAAGTATTTTATGGCGGATTAGAACTTAACGTATGCCCTAATCAAATTCATTTTCAAATATTGGCTATTTTATTTATACTTTCTTTTGGCATGGCCGCCTTTTCTATTTGTTAAATTTTAGGTTTACTAATCCCAGTGATTAAAAAAGTATAACTTTATTTTACCAGGGGCGAACTTTAACTTGGTCACCATTTCTGTTTGTTGGCTAATGATTGCACGAATCCAATATGTGGTGTTTTTTTTTTAAACCATTCAGTTCAAAGTCTGATGCCCGATCAAATTGGACATCATATATAAATTCAGCCATGAGCACAGAGAGGGTGTCCTTAACCAGGCTGAGGTGAGTTCCACATTTATTTTCATCAAAGTTACATTAATGTTTTTAAATAAATGTGTGGTGTACATCTTCACTTGATAGTTAATAAGCGCTGTATCTTCTGACAGAGATAATTGATCATTATTGGTAAGTGCTTTATTCCCAATCATAATCATACATCTCAAAAGTGGCTACAATATGTATATTTGACAGATATTGTGAAGTGTTGATAATTTAGCAATAAATATTTCAACATGGCAGTATATTCATTTTCCATTACCTTTTCTTGCAATATTAAGCATTTTAATTTTAAAACAATTTTATTCATTAATGTAATTTTTTCTATACTTGTAATTAAAATAATAATAGTGTCAAATAGTTATGAAGTGGAAGGCCCTCCTGCACTTGCAGCATGACACACTGGCTGTGCTTTCGTCCATTGAGAAATGCGACCATAGTCATGATTGTAGTCACAGGCACGATCATGCTCATGATCATAGTCATGAGTCATTTTCATATAATCTTGCATTTTCTTTTGTATTATCCCAATTTTGTACAATCTCACATAAGCCCTGCAAACACAAACTATAAATGCATTTTTGTTGTATATTTAAACATGCATATTTCTGATGTATGTTTTGATAGTTATCAGGATGCAGGTGATCCAGAGTCTGTGTGTTGTACTGGTGGTGCTGTGGTCCACTGTCCAGTGTGACCATCACCCTCAGCACAGTAACCATGGGGTCCACAACGATTCTGCTGCTGGAAGCCTGAAGATATACCAGGAGAACCTTGACTTTGCTTTCCATCTGTACAAGCACATCTCCGCCCAGCCCGATTCTCAGTCCAAGAACGTCTTCTTCTCCCCACTGAGCGTGTCCGTGGCCCTGGCCGCTCTGTCCTTGGGGGCCAGAGGGAAGACGCACCAGCAGCTCTTTGAAGGTCTGGGCTTCAACAGCACAGACATCACTGAAGAGGAAGTGAACCAGGCCTTCCAACACATCCATCACAACCTCAATGAGAAAACAGACGTAGACCTCTCGCTCGGGAATGCACTCTTCATTGGACAAGATTTCAAGCCACGCCCTGAGTTCCTGGAGAGCATGAAACTCTATTACCTGTCAGAGGGTTTCAGCACCGACTTCAGCAATACGGAACAGGCCAAGGAGCAGATCAATAAGTATGTGGACGAGAAGACCAAGGGTAAAATAACACAGCTGGTTGAAGAAGTGGATCCGCTAACAGTAATGTATATCATCAACTACATATACTTCAAAGGTGAGGGACAAACTACATAGAGCCTTAATTCGAGTCCTATTCAATGCAAGGGTTTTTCATACCTGTCTAGAATTCAACTATTTCGTTTTTTGTAAATATGTAATATGTTCTGGTCAGTGTGTGCCTGTTCGGTGGCTGCCTTGTAAGCTGATTTTAAATAACACATTTACTGTCATGCTTTGTTTTCCTGCAGGTAAATGGGAGATTCCTTTCGATCCCAAAAAAACAGTGGAAGACAACTTTCATGTTGATGATAAAACAACTGTTCCTGTTCAGATGATGTACGCAAAGGACGATTTTCACGTTTTTCACGATAAAGAGATCTCCACTCACGTTCTCCAGCTGCATTATAATGAGTCTGTCTCAATGATGCTGGTCCTTCCGGAAAAAGGATTGCAGGGTCTGGAGGAAGTGGTCTGCAAAAACCATTTATGGAAATGGATCCAATCTGTGAGGAAGAGGTAGGCTATTTTAAATCAAGTGTTAAGTTGATTTATAATGCGAACCAACAACACACAAACAACCTTCTCATACGGGAAAACGCCATCTTGTTCATTCAGTTTGTAAAAGAAGTATAGGAACAACAAAAATTTGAACATAAGACATAAGAACGTAACTGTGAGTGGAATTGGGGTAATTATACTTCTGTTATTATTTTACTTTCACAGGAAGTACATCGTGCATGTTCCAAAACTGTCCCTGAAAACCTCGTATCAGCTGAAAGCAATCCTGTCTGAAATGGGAATCACTGACATATTTGAGGATACTGCAGACCTCACTGGAATATCGGAACAAGGGAATTTGGTTGTCTCTAAGGTAGGAAAAATCAGATACTCCATCATAAAACGAAAGTTAGCATGAAGACGTTTTTTTTCTTCATCTTCCTCCTGGACGTAATCAAGTGCACTGTCATTTGAAAAAACTGTCTACCCCTAACCCTGTCTTGTAAAAGTACTGTAAACAGCTCCCACTAAATTGGCCTTCACTGTATGATTCAATTCAATTCAATTTTATTTGTATTGCCCTTTTTACAGAGTAGTAAAAAGAAAAAAAAAAGAAAGAAACAAAACAAATACACACAAAAAAAACAACAAAAAACAAACAAACAAACAAACAAACAAACAAACAAACAAACAGAGCAAACACAAGGCCTGAACCCCCAAATAGCAAGCACATGTGGTAAAAAAAAAAAACTCTGAGTGGGGATGGAAACCATCAAACGGTATACTTTATTAGGCTGGCAACTTATATCTTACATACGCCATGTGTTCTACATGTCTGTGTATTTGTGGATTTTTCTAGGTTCTTCACAAGGCTACCCTGGATGTGGATGAGGCTGGAACAACAGCGACCGCGGCAACAGGAGTGGAAATAACGGAAAGGGGCTTACTTATGGACCCCCCTGTCATGAAGTTTGACCATCCGTTCATGGTTTTCTTGCTCAGCCGCGAAACCAGAAGCATACTGTTCATGGGAAAAATTGTGAACCCAGCAGAATAATAAAATTTGTGCATATGAGCTGCTCAAAGTGGTCTGAACGTGCTGATTTCACTGCACAAATACTTTAAACAACATACTGGAAAAAATAGACATTGTTTTTATTCATCTATCCACTATCTATACTCGCTTATTCCTGGTGAGCGTCATGGGAGGTGCTGGAACTTATGCCAGGATGCATTGGGCGAGAGGCAGGAATGCACCCCGGGACAGTTCGTCAGTCCATCGCAGGGCACACACACCATTCACTCACACACTCGTACCTTTGGGAAATTTAGAAAAGAATAGGCCCAAGCTGGGATTTGTGCCAAGGACCTGCTTGCCGTATAGAGCAGAAGAGCAGAAGATCAGTTTTTGGTCTCTATTAAAATTCAGCAAGGATTCAGGTGTTTTACAGGGTTACCTTTCCAGTTTTCCTCATGCTTCATTCAAGGGGCATCAGTTACCAAAATGCCATGAAAGCCAAGTCCATATTCATAAGAATGTGCGTTCCCCGCAGTTCCTTGCGCAGCCACATGGTGTGCTGTCATGCAGCGAGGGAAAGTTGTATTCCCCCCCCCCGCGCTTTACAGACTCATCTTTCGTGTCAACAGGGCGCGCTGTCTCGCCCCCTTTGTGTTTTTGTAGAGATTCAGTTTTACAGACTCATTTTTATTATCTGCGTGACCCCCCCCCCACCCCCCCAGCTCGTTATAGACTCCGACCGGGCAGTACTGAACAAGTGAATTAACATGAACATTTGAACAGAAGGGGATTATGTAAGGATTATAGTTTCTTTGTGTCTGCCACATGTGGGTATATATAGAAATGAGACTGTGAGAGTGCAGGTTCTCTTTGGCTGCTTCAGCCGTTTTTTTTCTCCACACAGCCACACAGTCCCCCCCACCCCCCACCCTCCTCTGCCCTTCCACCCCATGACCCACCCTCCCCGCCCCCCCCCCCCCCCCCCCCCCCATGACAAATCAGACTGATCCACGGTTACCGACATTGAGCAGTGGATTAAACAGCAGGCTTGAGACTGCTCACGCCTGTAACCTGTCTTTGGGGGGGGGGGGGGGGGGGTGCTTCTCTGTTCTGGCCCCCCCCCCCCCCTTGTCTATGTCGAAAAGGTGACATTTCTGGCAATGAGCCCTTATCGAGTGATAGCCTTGTCATCATGGCTGGAAGAGGATCACACAAAGTCAACAATGCATGTTTTTTTTAAGGTCAATGGAGTTAAAAGTTTGACTTCTGATCCAAGTAAAAGAACTGGTGCAAGTAAAGGACATTTCAGATCCTTGGTTCCTTGGATGAAATGGGTTCCATAAACATTTTAGAATTTGCTTCCACAGATATGTGCATGTGTAATTGCAAGTTGGTGATTTTCAGGGAGGCTAAGTATTTTATGATGGATTAGAGCTTAACGTATGCCCTAATCAAATTCATTTTCAAATATTGGCTATTTTATTTATACTTTCTTTTGGCATGGCCGCCTCTTCTATTTGTAAAATTTTAGGTTTACTAATCCCAGTGATTAAAAAAGTATAACTTTATTTTACCAGGGGCGAACTTTAACTTGGTCACCATTTCTGTTTGTTGGCTAATGATTCCACGAATCCAATATGTGGTGTTTTTTTTTAAACCATTCAGTTCAAAGTCTGATGCCCGATCAAATTGGACATCATATATAAATTCAGCCATGAGGACAGATAGGGTGTCCTTAACCAGGCTGAGGTGAGTTCCACAATTATTTTCATCAAAGTTACATTAATTTTTAAAAATAAATGTGTGGTGTACATCTTCACTTGATAGTTAATAAGCGCTGTATCTTCTGACAGAGATAATTGATCATTATTGGTAAGTGCTTTATTCCCAATCATAATCATACATCTCAAAAGTGGCTACAATATGTATATTTGACAGATATTGTGAAGTGTTGATAATTTAGCAATAAATATTTCAACATGGCAGTATATTCATTTTCCATTACCTTTTCTTGCAATATTAAGCATTTTAATTTTAAAACAATTTTATTCATTAATGTAATTTTTTCTATACTTGTAATTAAAATAATAATAGTGTCAAATAGTTATGAAGTGGAAGGCCCTCCTGCACTTGCAGCATGACACACTGGCTGTGCTTTCGTCCATTGAGAAATGCGACCATAGTCATGATTGTAGTCACAGGCACGATCATGCTCATGATCATAGTCATGAGTCATTTTCATATAATCTTGCATTTTCTTTCGTATTATCCCAATTTTGTACAATCTCACATAAGCCCTGCAAACACAAACTATAAATGCATTTTTGTTGTATATTTAAACATGCATATTTCTGATGTATGTTTTGATAGTTATCAGGATGCAGGTGATCCAGAGTCTGTGTGTTGTACTGGTGGTGCTGTGGTCCACTGTCCAGTGTGACCATCACCCTCAGCACAGTAACCATGGGGTCCACAACGATTCTGCTGCTGGAAGCCTGAAGATATACCAGGAGAACCTTGACTTTGCTTTCCATCTGTACAAGCACATCTCCGCCCAGCCCGATTCTCAGTCCAAGAACGTCTTCTTCTCCCCACTGAGCGTGTCCGTGGCCCTGGCCGCTCTGTCCTTGGGGGCCAGAGGGAAGACGCACCAGCAGCTCTTTGAAGGTCTGGGCTTCAACAGCACAGACATCACTGAAGAGGAAGTGAACCAGGCCTTCCAACACATCCATCACAACCTCAATGAGAAATCAGATGTAAACCTCGGGAATGCACTCTTCATTGGACAAGACTTCAAGCCACGCCCTGAGTTCCTGGAGAGCATGAAACGCTATTACCAGTCAGAGGGTTTCAGCACCGACTTCGGCAAGACTGAACAGGCCAAGGAGCAGATCAATAAGTATGTGGACGAGAAGACCAAGGGTAAAATAACACAGCTGGTTGAAGAAGTGGATCCGCTAACAGTAATGTATATCATCAACTACATGTACTTCAAAGGTGAGGGACAAACTACATAGAGCCTTAATTCGAGTCCTATTCAATGCAAGGGTTTTTCATACCTGTCTAGAATTCAACTGTTTCATTTTTTGTAAATATGTAATATGCTCTGGTCAGTGTGTGCCTGTTCGGTGGCTGCCTTGTAAGCTGATTTTAAATAACACATTTACTGTCATGCTTTGTTTTCCTGCAGGTAAATGGGAGATTCCTTTTGATCCCAAAAAAACAGTGGAAGACAACTTTCATGTTGATGATAAAACAACTGTTCCTGTTCAGATGATGTACGCAAAGGACGATTTTCGCGTTTTTCACGATGAAGAGATCTCCACTCACGTTCTCCGGCTGCATTATAGTGAGTCTGTCTCAATGATGCTGGTCCTTCCGGAAAATGGATTGCAGGGTCTGGAGGAAGTGGTCTGCAAAGACCATTTATGGAAATGGATCAAATCTGCGAAGAAGAGGTAGGCTATTTTAAATCAAGTGTTAAGTCGATTTATAATGCGAACCAACAACACACGAACAACCTTCTCATACGGGAAAACGCCATCTTGTTCATTCAGTTTGTAAAAGAAGTATAGGAACAACAAATATTTGAACATAAGACATAAGAACGTAACTGTGAGTGGAATTGGGGTAATTATACTTCTGTTATTATTTTACTTTCACAGGAAGTACATTGTGCATGTTCCAAAACTGTCCCTGAAAACCTCGTATCAGCTGAAAGCAATCCTGTCTGAAATGGGAATCACTGACATATTTGAGGATGCTGCAGACCTCACTGGAATATCGGAACAAGGGAATTTGGTTGTCTCGAAGGTAGGAAAAATCAGATACTCCATCATAAAACGAGAGTTAGCATGAAGACGTTTTTTTTTTTCATCTTCCTCATGGACGTAATCAAGTGCACTGTCATTTGAAAAAACTGTCTACCCCTAACCCTGTCTTGTAAAAGTACTATAAACAGCTCCCACTAAATTGGCCTTCACTGTATGATTCAATTCAATTCAATTTTATTTGTATTGCCCTTTTTACAGAGTAGTAATAAGAAAAAAAAGAAAGAAACAAAACAAATAAACAACAAAAAAACAACAACAAAAAAACAAACAAACAAACAAACAAACAGAGCAAACACAAGGCCTGAACCCCCAAATAGCAAGCACATGTGGTAAAAAAAAAACTCTGAGTGGGGATGGAAACCATCAAACGGTATACTTTATTAGGCTGGCAACTTATATCTTACATACGCCATGTGTTCTACATGTCTGTGTATTTGTGTATTTTTCTAGGTTCTTCACAAGGCTACCCTGGATGTGGATGAGGCTGGAACAACAGCGACCGCGGCAACAGGAGTGGAAATAACGGAAAGGGGCTTACTTATCGACCCCCCTGCCATGAAGTTTGACCGTCCGTTCATGGTTTTCTTGCTCAGCCGCGAAACCAGAAGCATACTGTTCATGGGAAAAATTGTGAACCCAGCAGAATAATAAAATTTGTGCATATGAGCTGCTCAAAGTGGTCTGAACATGCTGATTTCACTGCACAAACAACTTTAAACAACATACTGGAAAAAATAGACATTGTATTTATTCATCTATCCACTATCTATACTCGCTTATTCCGGGTGAGCGTCATGGGAGGTGCTGGAACTTGCGAGAGGCAGGAATGCACCCCGGGACAGTTCGTCAGTCCATCGCAGGGCACACACACCATTCACTCACACACTCGCACCTTTGGGAAATTTAGAAAAGAAACGGCCCAAGCTGGGATTTGTGCCAAGGACCTGCTTGCTGTATAGGCAACAGTACCACTCACTGCACCACAAGTAAATATGGAAAGTTATATAATGTTAAATATGGAATGGTAAATAATGTTTCTTTAAAAAAGATATTTGAATTATACCATTATGAACCCTAAATCCATAGGTTTTCAGGGACTACATTGAAACATTAATTTTCTGAGACAATTATCATAAAATGCACAAGAATGTCTATGCTCCTCAGTCCCTTCACATTAGTGTGTATATTTTAACTCAAAAATGAAGAAAACCTTAATTCAAATATTGAAATATACTGGCTCTGCTAATAAGTCATATCTTAAACTTTGCTCATTTTGTACTTACTAAGCAACTGTTTCAGCCAATAATATTTTTTATGAAAGTTTAAGGAGATGTTTAGTCAGTTTTAAATGATCACTTTCTGGGTTTGAAAAATATAGAATTTTAATTTTAATGCTGTATGTGTTTGCAATTTTCCACACGGTTTTTGTGTGCAATGAATGTTATTTTAGATCTGGGCTGCCCAACTGTGTTCCTATAGATCTTCTGTCTTGTAGGATTTCACTCCGGCCCTAACGAGGCTCACCTCATTCAACAGGTAAAGAGCTTGTTAAGCTGCTAATTACTGCTAATTATTGTGCCCATTTATGATTGAAATGAAAACCTACGGGACTGCAGACCTCCAGGAACAGGGGATGGGCAGCCCAGTTTTAGATACAGAAGTTTCTGATGACCAAGTGGCTATACAATGAAATCAGGGGGTTTGTGTTCTAAAGCAAGAAATCACAAATGTCTCTAAAGTTTTGTACAGTGACATTATGTTCCCAGGGGCTTTTGCAACATTTGCAACCTCAACAGAAATTCTGACAATATTTTGCGCTGCAGGAATTATACGACTTTCTGAGCAAGAAGGCTTGTTTGTGGATAAATTAACACGTTGTCCAAAATACAGAATTAAACGGAATATGTTTTCTAAATTGGAGAATCAATTCAAAATTCGACATTAACAAGCCATGTTATGAGTGTGGCTTGAGTGTTACGTCAAACGCATGACTGTCATACCAAATATGACCACATTAGACAAGATGGCGCTGTAACATTACTACGCCACGAATGGCACGCGCTTGTGTCTTTACCAAGCTCGTTGTTCGACAACGTCGGCAACTTGGCGTGTCAAGGAAGCACCGAATTTTGAAACAGCGGTTAACTGGGAGACAATAGACCACAGGTAAGAAAATCTTTGGTTTCACCATTTATTTTTATTTTTACTGCGTGTTAGTTAATTTGTGTGTCTTGGCGTTATTAGGCGATACTTAAAGTTAGAAAGCGATAGTGTGTTATTTAACGTGACAGCACTTATCAGTATGGAAAGAAAGCTAGGTACGTGTTAACTGGCCAGCTATCTTGCTGTGTAGATACTTGCCACAGAAAATGTTATTTGTTTGGTTTGGGTTAACTGTTATGGTTAGTGGCCATTCCTTGTGTGAAAATGAAACGCAGCAATATACTGGTGTTAACATATTCCTAACTATACGTCCCTTGATTTTTTTCCACATTTCGCAATGTAACGAATTAAATTTGCTGAAATAACCAAGGGGCTTCTCTCGCTGATTTACCTAACACGCCCACTTCCAGACCTGTCACCAGAAACACTTGTGCATTCAGATTTAAAAAAATAAAAGTAGCAGCTAAGTTAATTGATCTGAAATTTCACCCTGCCCTTAAATTGTCATGGTCACCCAGTTCTGTGGTCTTCTAAAAATGCCAACAGCAATAATGGCAATGACAATTTTTCAATTTATAGTGATTTGTAGAGAGGCAGAACAAACGGGACAAACCAGTACTAAAAACAAAAACTTAATGGAAATTGTTGTTTATGATGACGTGCTTTCAAGCTCACTAGAATACAACTTAGCCCTTGATTTTATCACTAGAATTGCACGTGTGCTGTAAGCATGTACATTATATTTCTGGTTTTCTGTTCATGTTTTTAAACACTTTTAAAAAACTTTTATTGCCTTTACCAGATCGGAATGCGAGGATACAATTGATGTAATCTGTTAGAAACAGCAAACACTTCAACCTAAGACCATAACTGTTAGTAGTGGTAAAAACAGGTCATTCTGCCTCACTAGGCTCCTGATTAATCTACAGTCTGGTAGTTAACCCTGCAAAACTGAAACAAGCACATTTCATTATTAAGGTGTTTGTTTTATAATTGGACTTACTCCAACGTC
Source organism: Anguilla anguilla (assembly GCF_013347855.1). NCBI lineage: Eukaryota > Metazoa > Chordata > Actinopteri > Anguilliformes > Anguillidae > Anguilla > Anguilla anguilla. The sequence continues at coordinate 40,376,807 of NC_049210.1, read as the reverse complement.
CCATCCGCCCCTTTCCCCCCAGTTTATTCTCAGGCTCCCAGGAGGTACAAAATGAGGTGACGAGCCCTGGCAGAGGGGAAAACATGAACTCCAAGCTCCTGTTTCTGGGGCTGCTGTACTTTGTGCAGGGAATGCCTTACGGCCTGCAGTCTTCCCTGCTGCCCATCTACCTCCGAACCTCGGGCCACTCTCTGACGGTGATCGGCCTGACCAAAGCCCTCTACTTCCCCTGGCTGCTCAAGGTGCTCTGGGCCCCGCTGGTGGACCAAGTGGGCACCAAAAAGAAGTGGCTGCTGGCCAGCATGTCGGGGCTGTCACTAACCTGCGTGGCCAGCGCCGCGCTCTCTCCCGCCAGCGATCTGGTGGCGGTCGCCGCGGCTCTGCTGTGCATGAACTTCCTGGCGGCGGTGCAGGACGTGGCGGTGGACGGCGTGGCGGTGCGGCTGCTGAGCCGGCGTGAGGAGGTGGGCTACGGCAACGCGGCGCAGGTGGTCGGTTACAAGCTGGGCTCGGTGCTGGCCGGCGGCGGCCTGCTGGTGCTGATGGACGCCGTCGGCTGGGGACCGCTCTTCGCCGTGCTTGGCTGCGTCTACGCCGCCGTCACGCTGTGCGCCTGGAGGAACCCCGAGCTGGACGCCGCCCCGTCCCAGGGCCCTGCCTGGGAGAGGAGGGGGCAGGGGGGCGGCCCCTACCCCTGGAGACTCTGGAGGGAGCTGCTGGCCGTGCCTTCCACCGTGTGGACTGTGGTTTTTGTCCTCACTTACAAACTGGGTAAATATACAGCGCCTCACACTGGTCATTTTGTAGATTGCACTTACATGTATTTATTGAGCAGGTGTCCTTATCCAGATGTCCAATCCTTATGTCCTTTATTTATGAAGCATATCTGAGCAGAAGATCAGTTTTTGGTCTCTATTAAAATTCAGCAAGGATTCAGGTGTTTTACAGGGTTACCTTTCCAGTTTTCCTCATGCTTCATTCAAGGGGCATCAGTTACCAAAATGCCATGAAAGCCAAGTCCATATTCATAAGAATGTGCGTTCACCGCAGTTCATTGCGCAGCCACATGGTGTCACTGTTGTGCTGTCATGCAGCGAGGGAAAGTTGTATTCCCCCCCCCGCGCTTTACAGACTCATCTTTCGTGTCAACAGGGCGCGCTGTCTCGTCCCCTTTGTGTTTTTGTAGAGATTCAGTTTTACAGACTCATTTTTATTATCTGTGTGACCCCCCCCCCCCCACCCCCCCAGCTCGTTATAGACTCCGACCGGGCAATACTGAACAAGTGAATTAACATGAACATTTGAACAGAAGGGGATTATGTAAGGATTATAGTTTCTTTGTGTCTGCCACATGTGGGTATATATAGAAATGAGACTGTGAGAGTGCAGGTTCTCTTTGGCTGCTTCAGCCGTTTTTTTTCTCCACACAGCCACACAGTCCCCCCCACCCCCCACCCTCCTCTGCCCTTCCACCCCATGACCCACCCCCCCCCCCCCCCTCCCCCCCCATGACAAATCAGACTGATCCACGGTTACCGACATTGAGCAGTGGGTTAAACAGCAGGCTTGAGACTGCTCACGCCTGTAACCTGTCTTTGGGGGGGAGGGGGGGTGCTTCTCTTTCCTTGCCCCCCCCCCCCCGTCTATGTCCAAAAGGTGACATTTCTGGCAACGAGCCCTTATCGAGTGTTTTGGCACGTTGTTCAAGCTCTGCTGGGCTTGCGGCAGCAATACAGAAACTCAAGTGTCCGACAACAACAGATTTACTATGAGCGTAGATTCAGGACGTGTATTCTGAAGTTTGTGGTTTCAGTTAACCAGTAGTGTCTGTCTATTTGGTTTCAATGCATGTTCGCATCTGTGTAGCGTACAGCCTAGACCTACAACCTTTCCTTTATGTTGGTGAATAAGAGAACTGCACTGTGCTTGCTGACAGGCTGCCTCTTCTTACATTAATGACGAGATGGCAATGAAAAAAGGATCATTACTGTCATCCTGTGGTTGGCTGGACAGGGACAGTGGGGGTGGGGGGCGGGGAGGGTTGGGAAGGGGAAAAAAGGGGGGAGGGGGAGCCGGAGCCGCAACAGTCCTTCCTTTCCAGTAAATCCAACGCAGTAGCTTAATTAAAATGACCAGCCAACTGTAATCTCTCCCAGCGTGTCGGCCAATCGGGCGCGGCGTGACGTCCGGGCCCCGGGCCCCGGGCCCCTCCCGCGTGTGAGCGGCCGCTTGTGGTGCGCTGTCTGGTCAGATGCGGAGTCTGCTTGGGCGAAGAGGGAGGGAGCGATGGAGGGAGGGAGAGGGGGAGAGGGGGATGGAGGGAGGGAGAGGGGATGGAGGGAGGGAGAGAGGGAGAGAAGGATGGAGAGATGATGGGAGAGAGAGATGAAGAGAGGCAGGAATGGAGGGATGTAGGGAGATGAGGGTGGAGAGAGGGATGGAGAGAGGTTGGGAGAGAGAGAGGGATGGAGGAAGTCTGGGAGTGGGAATGTTCCTATGGCCTGGTAGTTCCCTGGGAAGAGTCCAGGTGGAGGGTAAAGGGGGTGGGGGGGTGGGTTGGGGGGGTGGGGGAGGGATATTGGGAGGCGGGGTCTTTGTGTTTCTCCCACACACAGCAGGACATGGGGGACGGCAGGGCCACATATTCCCCTGAGGGGTGAGGATGGTTTGGCCCGTATGTGTGTGTTTGTTGGTGATGGGGGGGTGGGGGGTGGGGTCATGCTGAGAAAATGAATTAACGAATCCCAAACCCGTCTGGGTTCCCTCGTGAGAGACACCCCAGGTCTCCACTTCTTCACCTCCCCACCTCTCTTCCTCTCCTCTCTCATCCCCTCTTTCAAATGCTAATGTTGATAGCGACATTGCAATGTTATTACCCCGCATTCCAGAACTATATATTTTTTTATTATATCTTAAGTGTCCTAGAGGATTGCACTTAGCCTGTGTGTTGAAAGCAGTGACAGGGTGACCCCTGTTAATGTGCGAATCTGAAGGAATTTCTCCATTTCGCGTGGGATCGCCTTTGAACGCCCTCCCAGTTTTCCCCGAGTGTTAAAAACCACACCCCTGACAGCGCAGGAAGTGACACGGCCCCTCGACCTCGCAGCTTATCCCCGGGTCCTCCGCGATCGATCCGTTCAGGACTTTGACACGGTGACTCCTGCCGCGGGGTCAGGTGACGAAAAGGGGCGGTCCTCCAGTCGCGCGGCGGGAAGTCAAGTGGACGCGTTGACCTGCGTGCGGAGGAACGGGAGGTCGGGTTACCTGCATTTGACCTGAGTTATTAGAAGAAAGAGAGAGGGAGAGAAAGAGAGGAGAGGTCTTTTCCCATACACCGAGCACTGTGGGACACAGACGGGAATGCTGGGTAATGCTTTGTGCCGATAAGCACCCAGCCCCCGAGTGCAATGGGGTTGAGCCGTGGCCGCTTCACCTTTCAACTCTAGTCCTTGGCTTGGGTGGAGGGAAGCCTATTTATGTTGCCGTATAAAAGAAAATTTAGGATAATTTTCTACTTTTTGAAGGTTATAGTCTAGTAAACCTCTCTCTATTTAGTATTTAGAAATTTGGTATTTAATTACTAGCCTTGTGTGTTAAAAGAATCAACTGTGGCAGGTTATCGGCAATATTATGCAAATCACCTGAGGCCCCTCCATGTCCACGATCTTCCCTATAATTAGAAACCACTAGCATAAAGACGAAAGAGTGAAATCTGCAGTGTTGAAAATATAAAATGTGTCATTACAGTTAAGGATCAAATGTGTAACCAATCCAGTTTGTTAGGATTTGGGTTTTAAAGATCTGTGAAAAGCTGGAGGTGTGCATTGTAGGTGTTCAGGTGTTGTTGTTCAGCTCCTGCTACTTAACATCGCTATACTTCTTCCATGGGAAGAATCAACACAAAAATAAGGTGAAAACGTAATCAAATGTAATGCGCTTTTTGTTTAGCTGTTATTCTCACCCCGAGGATCTCAACAGTATCAGTATTTTTTTCTGCATCGTCAAAAAGGAAACGGTCTGATAAATCCTTTTTGTTGTGTTTAAAGCCCCCCCCCATGCTCCCCCCCCCCCCCCCCCACCCCCCCCCCCCGGAAAGATCGGCAGTCGCTCGTTACGTTCTGACAGCAGTCTCCGAGCTGTCACTCACACCACCGCCAGATCTGAAGTCACCGTTTCTCAAGTCAGTTTCCATAAATAATTATTACCACTCTAAATATTTCAGTGTTTTTATTTCTCGGCGAAAAACAATGATCAGTAGACTCCACGCAGCAAAAAAAAAAAGAACGAAAGAAAGAAAGAAATAAATCTGCTCCACCATTTCCCCAGTTTGAAAGCAGTGTGATGTCTATTTTATCTGCTTTTCTTTTTCAGCGTGAAAGCAGAAAAACATTAGAAAGGCTGTTTTTTTTTCCTTCCCTTTTCTATGAAACGCATTTATTATTGACATTATCTCAGTATGGGACATATTGGTTTGCCTGCCTGCTCGCTGCAGTCATCGGGGTTCTTCAGCTTTTTTTTCAGTTTTTGCACGGCTTGCACGACGCCAGCTAGACGCGCGGAGAACGTGAAGCCGCGGTGTTGCCCTCGATTGAACCAGTCCTGCGTCAGTGCGTGCAGTTAACACATGCAGTTAACACGCGCACTTAACACGTGCAATTAACACGTGCGGGTTAGCTGGTCTTTAGCTTTAATGCAAATTAACTTATAATTTCAGCCATGTCTTCAGTGTCTGCCCTGCCTATCTTTGGTTCCCCGAATGACTGGGTTTAATTCTGACTTGGACCTCTTATATGTGCTAGCTACAACAGGCTTAGATTCGTATCTATGTAAGAATGAAGAGGATAAAGTTATCCAAGGCAATGAGAGTTCCATACACACGTGGATGCATCTTCATACCTTTTCAGCTTGCTCAGATATAGTGTACCAGGAGCATGCTGGTGAAAAGGACTCAGTGATTGAGAAGATAATAAAGCATTGCATTGCTCCACTGGGTTTGTCACACCACACAGGGCCTTATTAATGACTGCCTGACTTTGCTGAAAACCCTGGGAAAGTTTATGGTTGGCCGCGTCAACAACGGACAATTGCCAACGGTCGCTAACGGTCTAATTTCATTGTGGTTTTCTGTTGATTTTTTTTTCTTTTGTGCAAGAGTAGTTCTTCCTTCTTCGGTAAGGGTGTGATATTTGTGCCCTTGATCTCATAGGGCAGTCTTTTACCATCACAGGACTGTGCAAAGGTAATGTAACAGGAAAGGCAATTTGCATGCAACTTTTATCACTTGCAACTGGATCCCCCCAGGATGCACCCAGCGCACTCTATCTGCAACCGAGCTGCAACACTTTTGCAACAGTTCTGCAGCATCTCCCCATTCAATGCTGCTGACTTTGAGTAATATCCAGTCAGAATGCATGCGCGCGTCACATGATCTGCTGCTGTATAAGTGATTTAAAGTGGCTAGCTATTCAGTGGAGCTCTTACCAGGCCCGTGTTGATGTAAAGAGATATGGGGTTTGGAGGTGATGAGAGTCGTTTTTTGGAGTTTGGTGAAGGTTAAACTAGTTTTAGCAGACAGTTTCAGGGAAGCTAATAGGGTTTCACTGCAATCAACAGGGTTGAACTGCGGGAAAATTAATTTGTTCATTCCCTTCTTTGTGATGTCATAAGTAATGACCTCACCAGTGACATAATCCCTCTGTCTGCCCCACAGGAGAGCAAGGAGCCGTGACCATGTTCCCCCTGTTCCTCCTGGACCATCACATGACCGCGGCAGAGCTGGGCTTCTGGAATTCCGTGGTTGCCATGGGATTCTCCATACTTGGCTCCTCCCTCGGTGGCCCGCTACTTTCCAAGTACAGGTAGCTGCTGTAGTCACCTGGCCTTTCCCAGAAGGGGAATCTAAAGAGTGTGTGAGGGCGTGTGTGTGTGTGTGTGTGTGTGTGTGTGTGTGTGTCTGAGGTGACTGTTTCCTCAGTTTGACATGTCAGCCTTCTGACATTTACCAGTTTGCTCGGGAAGGGAAACCCTGAGAGTTTTCTTCACTCCGCTTTGCTACACTGGGTAATTAACTTTGCTGCTAGCTGCTCTGCGGCTCTAAGGAACAGGGAAAATAAACAAGCCCCAGTCCAACACAGGTCATACTTTTACAGCTGATCTAGGATCAGCTTGCACACACCCGCAGTACGTACCCTGGCCATTGAATGTAAAGAATGGGTATAAGTTGGTACGTGTGTATTTATTCACAGGTTTCGCTCATGTAACTTAAGGTACACCCCATCACGTCCAGTATGCTCGTGTTTAGCAGGCCTGACTCAAACCTGGGCCTTGCCTGAGTGCAAGCCATCGGGTTATATCATATCCTCCTTACAGGAACCTACATGGTAGAAACACTCCATGTACACTCCTACCTAATGTGATGGTAGGAGTGACATCACATTTAACACGCAGATATGATATTGTAATGCTTTGGAGTTTAAAGATGAAAAAAGGAATGAATTGTGGAGTAGACTGGTGTCTGTGGCTCTGGCCTTCTCCGAGTTTGAGTGGCGCCTCAGAGCCCGAATGGCGGCGGTGTGGCTGCTTCTCAGAGCTGAAGCTCACACGGCCCTGGCTCCAGGCTGGAAATCCGGCCGCGCGCGGTGCAAGGCCTGGGGGCGGCCACCGGGGGACGTCCTCACGACCCGTCTCTGCTGAACAGGCCCCTCGGCCTAAAGACGGAGATCCATACACGCTCTCTTATTCTCGTTCTTCCTCCTAAGAGTCGGCACCTGGTCGATTTTTTTAACGATACAAGTGTGAGATAATATGTGATATCAGCAACCAACTTTTATACCACTTTGATATCAGTGAACAATAGTTTTATACCACTTTGAGGAGGAGTTTTGCATTCCCTACATTGTGCATTAGGGTGTATTTTACTATTTTTAATGCTAATCTGTGTGTAAAATATGAGCCTTTAATGAGTTATAGTAGCTGATAAAACTTTGTCGCTGACCTTACAGTAAGTACCACCGGTATTCAGGTTTTTGTTTCCCTTTTGCCCTACCTGCAACTGTGGGGTGTGTTTTGCAATCCCCCAAAAGGCAATTATGCAGAATACATGTCTGTACATTACGTAATACCGTCCACACGCCTGTACGTAATCTTACATTATCTTGCTCAGAGCAAATGTGATGTAATCTATTAATAACTCCTATGCTTTCATTCTGTAATTTCTTGGTAGTAAATACAGTATGGTAACTGTTTTTATAACTAAATGCATTTGCTGGTCATAAATTAATATATAAATATATATTTTTAAACTAACAACATAGTAGAAGCCAGGATCAAATCAAACACAACCACTCTTCTATCTGTTTATTTCTTTTTCCTCCGTTCATTGTACGTTCTTTTAGATGTAAATTCCGATCAACCGATCCACGTATTGAGCCTGTGCCAGGCAGTAAGACGATACTTTGAAAATATCCCCGGCAAACATAACCTTTTAAAATCCGCCTGAATGCGCCGTGTTACATTTAGAGGACTCTAAAGCAGGAATGTAAGATTTCACACGCATTGTAACATTTACCCGACACCGAGCGCATTCAGTCCAACTTCCTCGTCCGCCAGATCGAGTTTCCTATTCACTCCCTCATTTGCTTCAGTTTCAGGCTGTTAAAAGCTAATTTGGACAGTTATCCCGCCCGATCTGAAACGCTTGACCAGCCAAAAACTGACCCGCTATAGAGAGAGACTGCGTCTGTAACCCAATAGCGTAAATCTTATCTCGCCCGACGCGCATGTGATACATCAGGAAGACTTTTTCCACTTTTTCTTTTTTTTCCCTCTTTTTTTTGTGCGCGATGCTGAGTTTCCTCCTCCTCCTTCCTCCTCCTCATCTTCAGAAGCTTCCGAGACTTGAAAACAGAGAGCAGCGTTTGGAGGGTGTGGAAAAAAAAGAGACCGTAGGAACATGGTGAGCTTTTGAGCAGTGACATACAAGGTTTGCTTTTGTTCCTGTAATAAAGAGCAGCGGAGATGCTGCTGATCGTGGCTGAGCCTGTGGCCGCTAATGGAACAGAGAAATTGATCTTTTTCCTCCCTTTTTTTTTTATTTTTTAGGTATTATTGTTTCATTTCCAAAATTGTTGGAATTCATGAGTGAATTTTTTTTTTTTTTTGGGGGGGGGGGTATAAAAATAAAACGGTGAATTCAATTATTAATCTCTTTCTGTTTCTCTCTCTCTCTTGCTCTTTCTCTCTCGCTCTCTCTCTTTCTCTCCCTTGCTCTCTCTCCCCCTCCCTCCCTCCCCCTCAGTGTTGAGAGCTTACTTTTAAACCTTATCCACGGTGTGTTTAACTCTTAAATATGTAGTAGGAAAGTTATCCTGAAACAGGATGTGGGGGATCTGTTACAGGTGCTTACACTAGCGTGTGTTCTGAGACTTAGAAAGCTCGGCCGTTTCATTTTTAAAGGGCCACAAGCTGACCACATCATACAGGGAGGAAACCCTTTTCTCTCTGACTGCCTTGTATCCACAACAAAACAGTCTTATTTATGTTGCACCTAACCTTCCATGTGAGCTACTTCACTATGAACTTCACTGTTGTTAATATTCGGCAATAATAGTATTTCATAAAATGACATGCTCCTGTCAGCTCCAAGCTACTAAATAATTACAAAAGAGCAATAATTAAGAAACCATATGAACGCTCATTTACTTTATTCATTTGCTACAGATATCATGGATTATAAATGTGCTGATGATGGGCTATACAGTATGTACAATAGGTTATTGTTCACATTTAGTGATTTTTTGTGCATAATTTATTTATATATTTTTTCTGTCTTTTAAAGAAGGAATATATGTGCCGTGTTAATATATAGGGAAATTGCAGTACCTCAAGAGTTAGGGGAGATTAATGCATTCAGTCTTACATTTGTCTCATTTCAATATCTGATTCTGTGAAATAATGAGTGGTGTGGCGGTGGGGGGGTAAGTATACATTCATTTCTGCCGCGCGATGAGTCCCCAGGCCTCGGGTTGATTAGCCTGATTAATGGCGGCTTATGAAAGCCCTCGACACAAACAGCGGCTCGGCTCGGCTCAGCGCAGACCCCCGGGGGTGACTCTTTTTTTTCCCCCCACCACTCCCCTCGTTTGATTGACAGCGTCCGACGGTCGTTTTGATTGGCAGCGGGACGAGCCCGCGGGCGGGGGCGAGCTAATGGCTGACTGACTGCGCGCGAGACGTTTGACGGTCACTAATTACCCCGCGCTTAATCAGCCCGTCGTGGCGGGGTCGTGTTGGGATATTGATTACCCCGCCAACCCGGCCCACCGGGGGGACGCACTTCCGCCGACGAATCAATTAGCGGCGAGCGACGGCTGAGGGGGGGCGCTGGGCCGAGAGCCGGCCAAAGATCGCTAACAGCCGCCCGCACGTCACATGCCACAAGGACAGTTTCTAAAACTACTGGGTGCTGATGTCACAGTCGTGTAAAATTACTGGGTGCTGACATCACAGTGGTATAAAACTACGGGTTGCTGTTATCACAGTGGTATAAAACTTCTGGTTGCTGATATCACAGTGGTATAAAACTACTGGTTGCTGTTATCACAGCGGTATATAACTGCTAGTTGCTGATATCACCGTAATATAAAACAACTGGTTGCTGATATCACTGTTGTATATTAAAACCGTACTCCTTGTGTTTGCAGTGTCAGATCTCTGATGAGAAACACCTTTATGTTGCGATTGGTCAGCATGGCCTTTCAGACCTGCCTCCTTGGTTTCCGGAGCCATTCTGTCCTGATCAAAGGTTAGTAGGAGCTTGCATTCTCCACAGCTGTGATAATGATGATGATGACGATGAAGATATACTTGATAAATTGGGACGAATAAAGATTACTTTAAAAGAGGAATGGTGATTATGATGATGCCCGACGGCGACAGTGAGAAAGGTGGTGAGAACAGTGCCCATTTGGGTTGGAGCATCTAGATGATGACGCTATGTCAATGCTGCAAGCAAAGTTAGCTGAATGCATTTAACATTAAACAGTGAACTTAAAAAGGTCAAACACCTTCCTTATCCCGGCTAGGCATCCTCAAAAGACATCAGCATCAGAAGACATACATGTCAGGCTCGGTATACTCCTGCCATTGCCCTTGACCAAGGCACTTGGCCTCAGAACTGGAGTTGGTCCCTGGGTGCTACACTGTGGCTGCTCACTGCTCCTAAATAGCTAGGATGGGTCAAATGCAGAGGGCAAATTACCCCACTGGGTCAGTAGAGTATAACTATAACTATCCCTGCTATCCTGCATGGCCCTGCCCAGGCATAGGTCCTGCTTCTTTTGGGGGGAGGGGGGGCGTCAGGTTGTTGGGGCATCCCTGGGACTGGGGCTCAGTGTGTGCTCAGGGGCATAGTGTTTGTGTGTGTGTGTGGATGATGTAATCCAGCCCCCCCCCCTCCCCCCCATTGTCCCTGCTCACCTGCTCCATTCCCAGCTCTCTCATTCCTCTATACATCCTGTTGAATGGAGGAGAGGGTACAGTTACATTCGTTTGTCCGGCTGGAGCGTCTGTTTCAGGTGGGGTAGGGTGGGGGGTGGATGGGTAAGCACGAGAACATTCTTTCCATCCTTTCGTCCTCCCTCTACCACTTTAATGTAGCCAAATCTTAAAAAAGGAAACTTTTTTGGATTGCCTAACCCAAGGCCCAGGATGGTGGCGCAACAGGAAAAAAAAAAAGTGAAACAGTGCCTAAATAAAGCAGGATTCAGTGATTTGATTCAGCATGTACCTGGTGCCTGCAGACAGGTTTGTTGTTTTCCAGGAAAACTTGGCTATTTATTTATTTATTTATTTATTTATTGCCTGCTTCCATCCCTCACCACCTTGGCTCTTTATAGAGAATAAGCATGAAAGGCATTAAAATGCATGAAATGTCCGCTTTTTCCTGAGCCCATCGGCGCTGCGGAATCACAATCCCGCTGACTGCGAACTTGCGTGACAAAAAAAGTTGCAGCGTCCTCGCTCCTCAGCGCGCTAACAAAGAGAGACAGCGTTCACGTTTCGGCGTTTCGAGCGCTCCGAAAGTTTCCTCCGTCGCTCCGCAAGTCTCGTCAGTCGCCTCGGAGACCACCGCGTGTCACGGGGAAGTGACGGGCGTCGCTCGGAAATGAGTTCCCCCCCCACCCCCCTCACCCCCTCTCAAGCTTTCGCTTAGCAGCACATTTTTTGGATGTTTATTTTATGAAAAGCCTCCACATCGGAGTTGTTTGACTTTGTGTTATCGCTCTCCTCCTCCTCCTCCTCCTGTTCCTCCTCCTCTTCGCCACGTCCCCGGCTCGGCGGCCTCTCTTCGTCGTCGGCGGTGGCGGTGGCGGTGGCAGCGGTGGCGGCGTGTGAACCTCGCCGTCTTCCGTTCCTGACACAGACGCGGGGAACAAAGACCCCCGGATGTCTGGCTGCTGTTTAAATATTATATGAGACAACCCCTGGCTGGGATGAGACGGCCCGGCGTCTCCCGATCCGGGGGCCGGTAATCGAGAAGTCTTGTTAGGCAAAACTCCACATCGGCGGTGAATTATTGAGAGAGAGCGGGCGGCGCTCGACGCCGACGCGTCTCTCCCGCTCTTTAGAGGGAATTCATGTTTGGGTGAATAGCGGGGAGGCTCCAGTTTGCCTTCTCTGGCCTCAGATCTTGCCGTTCACCCCGCCCCCCCCCCAACTGTGAGTTCTCTGTTTTTCCACACGTGCCCTCACCCCCGGCTGAGTCGCCGATCCCACTTGAGCTTGGCCGCAAAGTCCGCATTAGCCTCCCGTGGAAACGGTCGACAGCTCGGGAGACTGCAGGTTACCGCTGCGTCTTTTATTAGCGCCTTCGCGCGTGGCCCCGCCCTGGAATACCAAAACCGCGCGCGCCTCGTTTTCTGCTTCCCTCGCGCTTCTGTCTTAGCTGACGCCGTTTTGAACAGTTTTAAAGTTGCGGGAAACTTTTTGTTTCCCGTTTCCTGTTTTTTTCCCCCCTGTTTCCTGTTGTTGTCAGCAGCCAATGAAAGGAGCCGCGAGAATCTGTAGCGAAATAGCAGTCTGCTCGTTTGTGAAGTTCTGTTGAGCTGGATATAGCAGTAGCTAGCTATATAGAGTGAGACACTCCCTTTCGTTCTGTAAGGTTTTCTAATTTAGTTGTTGGGAGCTCCTTATTTGGTAATCTCTGCTGTATGGAGATTCTTTTTTGAAACACTCTTTTATTTGACTGACATTTAAGCTATTAAACTCTTGCCAGTTTCATGCTGCTTGAATTCATTACTCAACGTTAAGGACTGTGTGGCTGGTGGATTCTATAACAACCAAAGGTTGAGAGTTAGAGTGACTGTGTGGTGTGTTAGGGTGTCATGTGACACAGTCAGTCCGATGGTGCAGGTTGTCTATCTTCTTTACTGTACAGGAACACTATTTTCTCACTGGTTTGTGCATATGTTATTGGTTACTGGGTTTTACACCTGTATTCCAGGGAACATTTTGGTTGGACATACCAAATGCGGAAGTGCTGCTCTGTAGTAAGTGAAGTAAGACTGGGCGGTCTGTGCCTTTTAAAGATGGCTGCTGTGGCTTTCCCAGGTGCAGCCGTGTTGAGTTTGATTGCCCAGCACTTCCTTGGCGGACTCATCACCACCCTCACCTTCACGACCATGATGCACTGCACACAGCGAGCCGAGGAGAGAATGCAGGTAAGAGCCACGCCCTCACGCCTGTCCATCATTCGCACAACCAATCACACTGCACACAGAGAGCCCAGGAGAAAATGCAGGTAAGAGCCACGCCCTCACGCCTGTCCATCATTCGCACAACCAATCACACTGCACACAGAGAGCCCAGGAGAGAATGCAGGTAAGAGCCACGCCCTCACACCTGTCCATCACCCACACAACCAATCACACTGCATGCAGAGATGCAGAGATGTTCTGGCAATATTTCCTACACACCTGAAAGCTGTTCACTTTCTTCATCGCAGTTTCAGTGTTCAGTGTTGAGACTCACTGGCCTGTGTACTTGAACAGTGCAGATTATAGTGAGAGGGGACTTTAAGACTTCACAGACCAGCCACAGCAGGAGACTGGAGTTATGTAACCCGTCATAACTCATAACAGAGGCTTCATGCTGAGAGCCAAACAGTTACTCTGTCCTATAGAGTGCCTGTAATTGGCCCTTCTTAAAAAATAAATGTAGTTGTTGAATAAGTTCAGCCCCTCCCCCGGTATCACTGCAGAGAGAATCAGCCGGGTCTGTGATGGGCTATTCCGGAAGCCCCCCGTGAGATTTCAATTTTCCTTTTTTCTTTTCTTTTTTGTACATAACTGCTGTTGTCCTGTTTAAAATAGGCCACTTTTGCCTCCCGGTGATCATTCGGGAAGTTTCTGTCAGCAGTCAGCTATGAAGGTGATGAAGAGGTATCACGGCGGGGTGGGGGGGGAGGGGGCGAGGCGGCTTATCAATGCATCTGGGCCTGTGTGTAATTTTAGGGAAAATAAAGGTTTTTAATCATTTAATGATGACAGTAATAATAATAACAAAATATGAGGGCGCCCCGCAGGTTAATTTGAAATTTCTCGTGACGCATATAGCTCCTGCTTTGTCCCGGGGAGCTCTGAAAGGGGGTGTCGGATGGCGGTAAGGCGATACTCTGACTGTGAAAACCCAGGGGAGCGATATCGAATACTTTAAGCCGGTTTTTGGCGATAATGGCGCTTCTCGTCGGTTCCGTGTCTCCGCGAAACGGCCTGGTAGACCTCCCCAGCCCCGAACCGTGCTCGCCGATATCGCCGTTCGCGCAATATTTTGGTCGTGTTGCTCGACGTGATAAAGAAGGGCGTTCGGTCCTCGCTAATCACACCGTTAGCATCAGTGGCTCGGTGTGTAGCCTTTTTTACGCTTTAATGAAATTAAACTTTTTGCAAGTTTCTTCTTTCTTCCTTTGCTTCCTCCTTTCCTTCCTTTTCATCTCCTTCTTTTGCTCCTTTACAGGCCTGAGTTTCTTTAGCCTTTTTTGTTTTTTTTCTTTGGTTTATTACTTCCTGTTTTATTGTCTTAGCTACAATAGCCTGACCCGCAGCTTGTCTCTTCTTAAGGTTGTTTACTACTCTTAAACATGTGAGGTTGACTTGTCTTGTTTTCATTTACTATTAAAACATTTCATAAAAATTTGAAAAGCCATCCTTCTTTACTGAAATGGCTGCATGCCTAATTGTGATCCCAGTGAGACAGTTGATTAATGGTTGATTCATTAATTGGGGAGGAGCCACTGGCATTTTGGTCTTCCCCTCCACTCTGCCATGTATCCAGGTGTTTCACAGGTTAAGGGTAAACATTAATAGCTGTCTGTCTGTCATCCCGTCTCCAGGCAACGCACTACAGTTTCCTGGCAACCCTGGAGGTGTTAGGGAAGCTGTGCTTTAGCGTACTGGCTGGGTGGGTGGTGGACTGGGCGGGGTTCCAGGCCAGCTTCCTCCTCTTCCTCTTCCTCTCTGCCGCCGCCACGCTGCACGTCTGGAACGCGGCGGAGATCGGGGGCCAGAGGAAGTAGTTACGCTTATGCGCACGTGCGCACGTTTGCGTGTGCGTACGTCACCGTGTGCTTGCTGGTGCGCGTGTGTATGTGGGTCTGCCTGTGAATGACTTATACAAAATCAAGACATTCCTGACCTTGCAAGAAATGAGGTCCCTTCACGACCTTGTTTAACTGTGTGCTTGAGTGCATTTCAAAACGAGTGCATTTGTGTGTATTCGCGTGTGTGTGTGTGTACGTGCACTCAAACAATGGGACATGTTCTCCAGTGATTCTCAGGGGCATTGCCACCATGTGACTTGTCGAGCGGGGGGGGTGAGTTCAATATTTATTGGGGGGCACTCTCCCGAACTCATTCTGGGGCCCACCATTAACCTATGGAAGTTCTGGGGCCCACTGAATGTGGATTTTACGGATTTTTTTACAGAGTTATATGTACTGTACAGAATCAGTAAAATCACTGCAGATTTTAATGAGTGTTTGTGAGGGGCTGTCTCTGGACTAACTGGCTACACAGTTAGCGATGAGAGCTGAGTGTGATGGAATGGGAGAAACACACACAGAAACGCACTCACGGACGGACAGACGTGGGAGGAGAAGGCTGAAGGTAGCGAAGTTGAAAACCTCTCGCTCTCAAGTTCTGTGCGCCTGTGTTATGTCACCGAAGCGATGCCCCTTTCCCAGCATGCTCTGCAGCTGACCTTGGGGCGTGGCACGGCGCTCTGCGGCGACGGCGATGGGAAGACCACAGAGCGTCATGTGAAGCACTGCTGTGGCTCGTCTCGCACAAAATAAGCCAATCGCAATCCCATGATGTTTCATGGGTTTTAATTTATTTCATTTTTTTGGTCTGTTCTATGAATGGTATACTTACTATGTTTTTACCGTGACCAATAAAGAAATCTGAAATAAAATAAACTGTAATGTGTATTCCTTGGCATTCATCCTCCACTTTGTCTCAAAATTGCTAGTGTTTCTTTTTTGTCATCACCAACACCAACAGATCACTAGAAGTAAAATTTTTTGAAATTGTATTTTTTTGAGTAAAAACTACATTTATCATTCAGCAGACATTCTTATCCAGAGTAACACTGGTTAATTTATTAAAAAACAAATGATAACTTTTTTTAAAACTACACAGAGTGCATTATTTTCAGTATTTTTCCGGCTGTATTTTCACTAAGGTAATTCAGCCCAAGTTTTGTTTGCTGTAAGCAGTGCCCCATCTGGATTTGACCCCGCAGCCTCGCAGCGGAAAGGCCAGTCCCCTAACCGCTGTTTTTACTGCGCTGTGGCCCTGCCGCAGACCCGGCTCGAACCCGCTCCGCCTCTGCGCCTAACCTGTGTGGCCGCTTGAACGTGCTCCGGGAAAAAAAGAGCAATATCACAATACACCTGACCCCGTCAATGGCTCTAACGTGTCTGACAAGCAGTTTAGAGGGGATTAGCCCGCCTCACAATAGAGCCCCACTTTGCCTCCTCTCTCCGGCTGCTTTATGCCCTGTGTTAGCCGACGGAGGCTTTTCAGCGGGGTGTGTGAGCGCCGCTGCCGCCGGACAAAGGGGGCAGGACGCCGCCGGGAGGGTGCGGGAACGCCCCGACGGGGCCAGGCGGGGAGGGGAGGGGAGGGGAGGGGAGGGGAAGGGAAGGGAAGGGGGGTGCCGGCAGTGGAGCTTGATTGCAGCGTAAAGTCGCGGGTTTTAAACGCTGAACGTACACGCCGTGGAGACCCCGCTGGCTGAGTGACGGGGCGTTCGGGAGCACCACAGGATCAGACGACGCGGGGGGCGGGGTTAAAGAGGGGGCGGGGTTACCCTGTGCGTTCCCCCACTTCCTGTGGCCTCTGCTTTATATTACCTATCGGGGCCTGCCCCAGTTGTACTGTTAACATGGAAATATAAAATGATCATTTATAGATCACTCTAAACTATTCTATTCTAAATATCAAATTTCTCAGGCCAGCCCTTGTTTTTAGGTAGGGGGTCTGATCTTATTAAAAAAAAAACATGCCTCCTGTGAATTTCACATTTTGGTGTGTGTTACATGACAGTAGTTCCTTTTGTTAATACTTGTGTTATTAACTTAAAGTACATGGACTGTTCCTCCTCGTGGTGTTTTTGTCGATTTGCAATCGTTAGCCTTCCAACATTTCCGGGAAACAAGTTGGCTTTTCGGAGTAATCGCTGGACACTTGGGGGTTTGGGTGGGGGGGTCGGGTTGTTGACAAAAAAAGGAAAAAGTACAAGGATGAGAAGAAGGAGAGGACTAGCACACGGCCTTAACGTGCTGACGGAGAAGAGGCGCGCTGCTGGTTGCCGTGGCTTCGCGGAAGCGCAGCGCTCGAGCGGGGTCTGCAGGAGTCGCCGGCGGCGACGGAGTCTGTGCCTCGCTCACCCGCCCGCTCTTTGGGTGCATTGTTACCCACAGCTTCGCTCAATGGCGGTAAAAGCTGACCGGCTGTCCCGTGATTTCCTCTGATGTACACGGAGTCTCTACCGCGCGTGGAGAAATCCAAAGCCTAAACAAGAGAAGAAGAAAAGCCTATGAGACCTGAACATTCTGGAACATTCTGGAAACTACACACTTTCAGGTTCATGACCTTCTCAGAAATGGGTCTCGAGTCAGGGTTTTGTAGTAGCGTGAAGGCCCCAGCGATGGTTTTCCCATGAGAGAGAGGAGGTCCGGGGTGAGTCAGGTGGTTTTTTAAAAATGTATTTGTTTATGCACGGTTTTGGGGGGACACACAGTACGCTAAAGCATGTGGCTCTCCCCGCAGTCAGTTTTCACCATTGTTCGTAAAGAAAATGACGAGGGAAACAAGCTGAAATGGAGTTTGTTTCAGCCCTGTGGGTGGAGTGTGGTGCTTCCATGTCCCAGAGCAACGCAGTAATGTCTGCATCGCGTAGAGGGATTCGCTGGATAAGTCACAACAGCGGCGTCCAACGGGCATCATGGGAAATTGAGCCTGATCATCAACAGGTGCTCGATTGAGACTCTGCCAAGGTTAGTACATTAATCTTGGAGTCACGAGACAGACAACAATAAGGCTCAATCTCTCTCTCTGTCTTACACACACAATCACTCACACACACACATACACACTCACACAAGCACTCTCTCACACTCAAACAAACACTCACACACACACATACACACTCACACAAGCACTCTCTCTCTCCCACTCAAACACACGCACACACGCACACACATACACACTCACACTCGTACTCTTTATCTCTGTCTCTGTCACACACACAATCACTCACACACACACACACACACACACACACACACACACACTCACACAAGCACTCTCTCACACTCAAACAAACAAACACTCACACATGCACACACACATACACACTCACACTCATACTCTTTATCTCTGTCTCTCTCACACACACCCACACTCACACACACACACTCACACACTCCTCTAGCAAGCTCCCGTCCAATCGATACACAAATTTTAAGAAGGCAGAAAAGGTCTGCGTTTTAAAAAAAAATATTAAATTTTTTTAGCCACGTCTTGTAGCACCATTCGGTGCTTAGCATCGGAGGGGCGAAGAAAAAAAAACAAACATAAACGAAAACGGCGGAGGTTCGCGACACGTTTGAATCTCGGCGGACAAAAGCGTTTTTGTGGCGGCCGGGGGGGTTTGGAGGGGGGGGGAGGGTTAGGCGGGAGGTGTGGATTTAGCGCCCCTGCTTTTGTCCGGCGGGCTCCGCGGAAAGGCCTCGCCGGGGCGTCGTCTTTCGGCGAAACCCGAGCTGCAGGTGCGCGGTGACCGGCGGACACGGGCGTAGGGTGACGCCCCCCCCCCCCCCCCCCCCCCCCCCGCCTTCCCCCCCCCCTGTATTTACCGCATTGTTTGTTGGCGGAATGAGACACACAGGCCCATCTCCAGATCAGATCTGTTTTCAAACTCCTGCATTTCTCTCGCATTATTCTCGTCGTCTTTGTTTTGTTTGTTCTTCTTTGTTTAGTTTTTTTTTTTTTGTATAACTTTTCGGGGTAGATATCCTTCCTGATACAACAGAAAAAAACCTTTTTGCGCAGAGTGTTAAATGGCTTTGTGTCAGGGTTTTTGCGCAAGAAAAAATGTTCAGATAATATTGTTGAAATAATTCTCATTTTTATTTATTAAAACATATTTCTCTCTGTGAGCTTTTTTTGTCATAAGTGTTACTACTAAAATATATATATATTTTTATTAAATAGATTTTTTTTTTTTCCACCGTGAAATAATTTTATGAATTTCAGTTGCAATGCCACAGATTGTTTATCAAGTAATGGCAACTGTGGGCATGGTGACTGGCAATAGACTTTTCTTTATGAATTATGAGCCACAGGACTATTGAGGAATGAGCCCAGCGGTTTATCTGCCTGTCCCTGGTGGTCAGAACTGGAAGTATTTAAGAAATTCCTGCTTTATATTTATCTAAATTAAACTTCTCCCCTTTCCCCTCCCCATCCCTCCACCTGCTCTTCCTCCCACTGCACAGTTGCCCCATCGTTCCAGAGTAGGGCTGTCCAACCCTGTTCCTGGAGATCTACCATACTGTAGATTTTCACTTCAACCATAATTTGGCATACCTGATTCTAAGAATTAAGAGCTCAAATATATCTCTTGCTGTTGAACGAGGTGTGCTTTTTTAGGGTTGGACTGAAAACCTACAGGACGGTAGATCTCCAGGAACAGGGTTGGGCTGCCCTGATTTTGCCAATTTATGCATTCCATTTATGAGCTCCTTTTAATAAGATGACCAAAATAAATGTAGTCTCTTTTTTAATGGTTACCTAAAGAAAAAGAGTGTGGGAAAACACGTGTTTCCTTCCGGGTCTACATTAACAACAAGCGATTGCATAAAAGGCAAAGAAGGAGGCACAGGTGGGCCAGAGGTTAAGTGAGGCCTGCAGGTGTGCTGGGGCCTCACAGTCTTTGTGATAACTGGGTCTCCTGCAGGTGTGAGGCTCGGTCTCCAGGTGTTAGCTCCACACGACGTGGCTTTCTACAGGTAGCGCTTCTCCTCACCTGTCTCAGGTGACTCTGTGCAGGGCCACGCCTTCCTGGATAGAGTAGACTCTCAGGAACTGACCTACGACTGCAGAGTGGCGCGTACCTATAATTAGAAACTTTTATCTGTGCACCGCTGCAGCACAGTCCACTTGCATTGTGGGACACCAGGCAGTGGAATTTATTTTGTATCTGAAACATAAGCTCTTATAAAGTACTCATTAATGGAGGTCATTTGTGGCATTTTCATTTGATCTCGCCCTTTAAAAATATCTTTTTGCAGAGGCAATTTGAACCTCGGTCTGCCTTCCTTTCTAAATCTGATTTTTGATCTTTTTTAGAGAATAACAACAAAAAACAGAACAAACATTCACCACGGTTATCCGCATGGTAGAAATCCTTTAACTTGTTTGCATAAAATGCATAAGTGTGAATGCAGGTGTCGCATTGTGATGTACATAACAAAGGGTGGCCTCGATCATTGCTTCTTTAGAAGATGTTTTATAAAATAAAACCAGCCGGGGTTCCTTGGGAAAAGCCGTTTTCTTAGTATTTGGTTTCTCATTAACTAAGAAATCGAGTAACGCAATACCAGGCTTACATCATGTGCTTCCTCTGTCCTGTCATTTTCCCAGTGTTGATGGATTGCGCAAAACAAGAAATGTATGAAGTCAAGTGTGCTTTCTCCCAACCAAAACAATGAACATAACACGGCCGGAAAGGAAGTGTTTTTGTCTTGTTTTTCTCCTTCGTATTCCGACGCAAACTGGAAAAAATGCAATCCCTTGGTGATTCAATGGCCGCCTGAGAGATGGGAGACCATATTTTTCGATAAAAATGTTGTTGTTTTTTACACTTTATTTCTTTGGCAGGCATAAGGATTGTGCCTTTTGGAACAGGGTTGCCAAATGCTCTTCTCCGTGGCCACCTGAAACCGTGACGACAATACAACAAAACAACAGTTATGCTCCATTCCAAACCATGAATATCACTTTCATACGAGGCATTCATAACTTTCTGTAAATCATAAACTGCAGCAACCAGTCAGGTTGCCGTGGTGTTTCCATGATGTAACAATGACAAATGGTGTGCCTGCCAATCATAAAATGCTTAGACTTGTTTTCCAGGCCCCCTCCTAAAATGGGTGCCTTTTCCAAAATTGGTAGCTATAGAGGGAAAAACATGCATACAGTATATCATATGATCATGCATTTTACAGCTATTAGGGCCTGTCTGTGACTGTGCCTGAGGTTATGATATTCCTGGTGTTTGGCTGGCGTTAATAATTACAAATGACAAGATCAGTGATCGCCATCTTTAATTACATCTCTGGAAATACAATGTCTGAGTCTGGGTTCTCTGGGTTCAAGGATCTCCATATCTCCCTGTGGTCTTGGCAGAAGCTATCTAAAAACAGCTTGAAGAAATAGATGAAGCCCATTTCAGCATCATTTCTCTCTCTATGACGGACTATAAAAAACCAAAAACAAAAGAAAAAAATAATTAATTTGTATAGATTTTATTGGTTGTGGCTCCAATGTAATACTGAGAGCCAAACCTTATTCTGCACAAGCAGGAATAAAGGGATAATACAGTTAATACAAAAACATGGGAAACACTTTGTGTTTTTTGACTTTGAAGAAGACATTGTAGATGTTGAAACCTACCCTAGATGTCCTACCCTGTTCATTAAAACAGTTCATTTTTTGCCCTGAGCAAAGTGTACTTCAGTGTTCCTTATTTCGAACCAGTCCTCGTGAAGCGTTGGGCATCTTCTATATGGAAAACCCCCTTTGCTTTGGTCTCCTGTGTCGTATAGACACATGCATTTAAGAGCATTACGGATTTATGACTAATATGTACATTGTTTAGCCTCTGATAGCAACAAAGGGGGATTTGCTAAATTGTCAGCAAGGTTTAGGCCGGGGGGTCAGAGTTTAGGTTGGATCCAGGGTTAAGGGTGCCCCCCTGATCCCCAATAATCTGTCTGAGAGCTTTCTTTATCCCCAATAAGAACTCAATAAACCAGTCACCAGAAAACATGATTTTCTTGTAATATGAATGATGAACAAATATTTTATTAATGTGTCATGTATTAATTTACATGTTAGCTGGTAAGACACACCTGTTGTTTTCATATTTAATGGATTGGCATTCATTTGTTTTGGGGGCCGAGGGGAGACAGTAAAGAGCCATTGTACTGCATATAAGTGTTTAAAATCATTAACAATAGAGGGGGAAAAAAACATTGTTTGATGGTGCTGAGGATGTTGATGGGGATGGTGATGATGTTTGTGATGATAGTGGCGATGATTATGACAATATTCACGGGCACGGTGATGGCGATGACTACGGCTAGCCTCCAGGCGAATTGGGCGGACCGGTCGGGGAGCGGTGGCTCAAAGTGAAGTGTGAGGACGTCAGAGTCCATCCATGCGGACTGCTGACTGGAGGGGAAGTGACAAGCTGCTGGGTCATAGTCTGAGTCAGTGCTCCCAGGAGTCCGGCCTGGCGACACCTCTTCATCTATCTCTTTCTCTTGCTCTCTCACATCTACCTTTTTCCTTTTTCCCCGCTTTTCCTATAACATCTCCACAAGATGCTACCGGTCTGGCCACTCTTAGGCCTGGATTCAATTAACATTTTTGCTTATCTGCAATTTACAATTTAAAACCAACTACTCGATCAGAAGGCCCTATCCCTCCTAATCTTTCTGAATATTAAAATTAATTCAGATGAGGTCTCTTTCTGAAAGCAGGGTAAAATAATATTAAAGTTTGTGATGTGTAAGATCAGCATTTGGCCTTCACTTCAGCTTGCAAAAAGTTTTTATTTCTTCCTGAGAATTTAGATTGACGTGTTCATTTTGGCAATTGCCGCGTGAAACGTTAGCGTTTTATTGTGCGGGAATTTTGACTGAAAGTTCGCGTTCTGAAGGAATCGAGGCCCGAACGTTCCGTCTCCCGCACGCCTGGCGAACGCGCCCCTTTATCACGCGCGCAGCTTCCCGCCGCGGCGCTCATCTGTATTCGCGCTCGCGCTCGGCGGGATTAAGAGGGAACGCTCTGCTTAATCTCTCTGGCCTCAGCGGTCGGCGCACCGGAATACCGAGCGCCGCGCTTCATTCGAGTCCCGTATTGATCAGATTTCAACCTCAAAAGAGTGTTTTTTTTTAAGGTCGCTGATCTTGAGATCAGCGCACGGCGAAGCGATCAAAGTGTCAGTATCTGGCTTTCTTTCTTTCCAGGGGATGACATTAGAGGTCTCTTCTACCTCTGCTTGGGAGCGTCTTGGCAGTGACTATCTGACAGAGCTGAAGACTAACATTATTAGCCATTGCGCTAATATGCTAAATTAACATTTTCCCCAATACTGCTAGGATAGGTTGAATAAGAGTTGCTACTCCCTAGCATGTTTACCCCCTGGTGTGGTCAAATGCCTCTGTGCGAGTTATAAAATCTGCCCCCAATCAATGGTTTTTGAATAAATTGCTTTTGTAGTTGAACCAGTTCAGTCCTGTGGGTTTTTTTTTTTGTTTTCCGGTCGGGGAAAGGGAAAAAATTTATGTAAGTGATTCAAGTGAAGCTGTACTGAGTGATACTGTCCTAGTACTGAAGTACCGAACCAACCTTCTTCACAAGTTTAAAACAAACAAACAAACAAAACACTACCTTTTGTTTTATAAATGTAATATTTAGGCCCCTTTAGGACATCCAAAAAAAAAAAAAAAACCATATAATACAGGTCTGAATGCCAAGGGAAGCCATGTTTATCGGGTTAGGCTGGGTCTTAAATTCTTTTTAAATGAGTCATTTTCTGCAGCGCGACCAGGCCCTGACCATCGCTAGCACATGAGTAATGTCAGCCCACGCATTTGGGTCTACAAGAATTCAGGGCCGGCACACGCTGGCTAATCTGTGGGCTGCCTATCTGCGGACCGCTGCGTTTATATAAATATCGCTATTGTATCTGCGGGAGGAAATCCAGGCCGTTTATTACCGCGTATGAATAATACATGTTAGAAAAGAAAATTTCATATTTCCTCATCATTTATTATTTAATGTTTCTCGGGGAATTAGACATGTTTAATTAAGTGCGCTGGTAAAGCTGTAACCTAAGTGGTGAATATATATACACAAATACAAAATGTATAATACAGGAAATATTATATATATATATATATACACACACACACACACACACACACACATACATGGACACACACACAAGTAAAGGCATCCGGCACTCTCGAGGAAACGGCTTCACACCGTGAGGACTCTGGTGTGTGCATGGAGTTCAGTTTCACTACCCGCTCTCTATATCCAACTAAGAAAGACCACGAGAGGAGGAGAGAGGTGTGGAATTTCCTTTGATGGCCAAACCAGGCGGAAACTTCAAGGTTGATTTTTTTTAATAACGTACATGTGATGTAGCGCAATTAGCAATTCAAAACCCTGCCCATATTTTATTTTATTTTTTTTTAGAAAAACAACAGCCCCATAATCAAAAGAAAATAAGGGTGTGTTTGTGTGTGGAGGAAGCTGTATTGGGCTGTAGGGTGAGGGAAGGAGACAGCGCTTGACATTGATGCAGATTATTCCAGGAAAAACAGCGGTAAGCCCTATCAATTCTGGTCTGGGATGTAATTAGATTTTTCGTCCAGTGTTTGACGAGGAGTCGGCGGAGAGCGCGGGTTATTGATAATTGCTTTTTTTAGGGGCGTCGGGGAAAGTCACGGGCGCTGTTTGATTTGCTAATTCCTGGCAAAGTCGAAAGGTGAAAATATGGCGGGGCCTCGTCGAAAATAGCCGGATGCCCCCCACAGCAATCCCCCCACCCACCAGTGTGGGGGCTAATAAATTCATACAGCGTTTCAGCTGAGAAGGGCTCAAGGAATTAAAGGAATATGTATTCATAGCTGTAAATAAGCATCAGATATATCATGCTTTCGTAGTTAATATTCATTGCCACTAACTCATATAGATACTGGCACTGAACAAAACATGGGGACAATATCACTGGCACTGAGGGGCGCTACAGAGCTCATGGGACCTCCCTAGGACTCTGGGACCCCAAAAACAGATTGACTGAGTGGACGTGTGCCAGGGTTTGGTTTGGAGTGTGCTGGACATCAATCTCAGTACGGACAGACACATGAAATATTTCCAACCAAGCTAATTTTCAACAGTTTGATTTGTATCTGCCTCCTTCCTTTATTTCAGAGGGTCTGTTCCTGTCCTAATCGCACGCAGTGAAGGAGTCCGCTGAACCTGATGCACTTCCTGTTCTTACCTGTGAAGTCCGGCCCTGTAGATCAGGTAAAGGATGGCTTTAACGTCCACTGTACTCCCAGTGAGTGCTCTTGTGTAACCGTGGACTTGCTAGTCTGACTGTTTAACCCTTTCCAGCTGCAATAAGCGTTCAAAAAAATGCTTGCGTGCCCGCCACTATCGATGAGGCAGTTTGTGACGGCCGTTTGTGGGAAAACCTCTCAGCATGACCGCGCCGCCAAGAAATTTCTGATATTAGAAGTAAAACGATTGCTGGGGCCATGAATAATTCCACATTGATTTCCTGGCAAAGAGAAAATATTGAATTTCATCTCCGGGATAAATAACCAGGGGTTAGACAGAGTTTATTCGGGGGTCTCCTGTTGGAAAAAAGGTTTTTCCTGAAGTGCCACAACCTTCATGAATTAATCAATGGATCATTTTCTTATAACTGGTTGTTAATTGCCTGGTACGTGGAGTATTTCTGTAAATAATAAATACATTAAAAATGAAAATTGTCCTTTACATCTCAATAGCAGGAAGATGAGAGAGAACTAATGCTAACATTGGAATGTAAAAGTATCATAGCTCAAAGATCAGTCAGTTGAGAAGAATAAAAATAGTTTTTTGTGTATTTGGCAGTATGTCTAACAATTACTACAAGACATAATTTCAGTAAGTTAAAGATTATTTCATCATTTTTGCCTGTGAGGATTGAGATGTTCAACATAAAAACGCCTCAGATTTCTCCATTTTTTTTCAATATTTTCCAGCTTATGTTAAAATTGTAAAGCCGGTTTTTATCCCTTCGAATTGTGAAAGGGCTATGAGAAATGCATTTTTGCTTCACTGCTGCCAACGTAATGCTGAAAAACACTAAATATGACATAAAGTGTTTATATATTAAAACAGAAACCATTTATATTGACTGTGTATGAGGAATCAAGACCAACCTCTTTTTTTCAGCTTCTTTCGCGTTCCCTAATTAGTTGCTTGTGCAGCTGAGTGGTTTTACCGATGTGTGTCACTCTGCTTTGAGCATCGACTCACATAAATCACGGGCTGAATTGCTTTAAAAAAGGAGACATTGGCTTAAAAGATCATGGCATTAGTTGTTTGGTGGTGTGGACAGCTGGACAAGTGATCTCTAATCTGTCTAAATAGTTTCTGCCTAAATGGGAGTGCGGGGTGATCTGGGTGGTTGTGTGCGTGTGTGTGTACATGTGCATGTGTGTGCGTGTGCGTGTGCCTCTGTGTGTGTCTGAATGTGTGTGTGTGTGCGCGTGCGTGTGTGTGTGTCTGAATGTGTGTGTGTGTGTGTGTGTGTGCGTGTGTGTGTGTCTGAATATGTGTGTGTGTGGTTGTGCATGTGTGTGCGCGTGTTTGTGTGCGTGTGTGTGTGTGTGTCTGAATGTGTGTGTGTGTGTATGTGTGTGTGTGTGTGTGTGTGTGCATCTACACATGTGCGTGCGTGTGTGTGCGTGTGTGTGTGTGTCTGAGTGTGTGTGTGTGTGTGTGTGTGTGTGTGTGTGTGCATCTACACATGTGCGTGCGTGTGTGTGCGTGTGTGTGTGTGTCTGAGTGTGTGTGTGTGTGTGTGTGTGTGCGCGTGTGTGTGTGTGTGTGTGTGTGCGCGTGTGTGTGTGTCTGAGTGTGTGTGTGTGTGTGTGTGTGTGTGTGTGTGTGTGTGTGTCTGAATGTGTGTGTGTGTGTGTGTGTGTGTGTGTGTCTGAATGTGTGTGTGTGTGTGTGTCTGAATGTGTGTGTGTGTGTGTGTGCGTGCATCTACACATGTGCGTGCGTGCGTGTGTGTGCGTGTGTGTGTGTGTGTGTGTCTGAATGTGTCTGAATGTGTGTGTGTGTGCGCGTGCATGCCCGTGAGTGAGCTCGCCTGTCTCTGCTTGTCAGTACGTTGTGACAGTGGCGGCGCATTAAATCAATGCTCCTAATGAAGGGGGCTCTGTTTTTGCCCCTGTGCCCCTGCTGTCAGCCCGGCTAAACAAACCCGATTGGACAGGGGCCCTGCCACTGAGGGCAGAGCTCTTTAATTGCAGTAATCGCAGACCAGCACTTTACAGGCGAATCCTAACGAACAGCGCGGGCCTCCGGTGTTCACGCAGACAGAGAGGCGGTCACGGAGCGGTTTATCGTTTGATATCAGGCTCAGGTGGGCCCGAGCTGCGTTTCCCTCCCTGAGGGTAGTCTGTCAGACGCGGCGAGGAAGCTTCGAGAGCGTTCGGATCACTGTCCAATCACATCAAGTCGTTGCTTGTGTAAATTCATGTCGAGAGACCTGCTTGAATGTATTACAGGAATAAAACACTGTAATACAATACATCTTATAATTGTAGTTTAGGATGTCCACAAGGCATGGTTTTTCTGTGGGTATAAAACACATGCAGAGAGACACACCGGCATTCCACTGAAACAAGATACCTCTTCAGTAAGCTAAGGAAGTCTAGTCCCTATGAATCCTGTTCTCACTGTAGTGGGTTATAATGTGTCCTTATATCTCATACTAATTTGAGCCGGTTGGAAATGCTTTGGTTTTGATTGGTTCTGATAAGCAGCGTGCTCCTCCTGGTACTGTGGAGTGTAAAGAAAAGGTGGCGTGACACACAAACTTCACAGGAAGGGGACGTGCTTGCCTGCACTGGCCTGAGCTGGCGGGGGTACTGTGAGGAGAAGTGCTAACAGACATTGACTGCGCATTGCAGATAGTGACTGCGATCTGGCGAACCTGATTCAGAACTTACATACGGGCGCTTTTAAGATGCAGAGGCCCCCACTGCTTCAGTGTGCGGTTTTAACGGCCTGTGACTCTGTGAGCGGGCGGTCATGTGATCGCACGCGGTCCTGCGGCGTGCTGTGGAACTCATCGATCACATTATCAATCACCCCCCCCCCCCCCCCCCCCGCGCATTAAAAACGAGCGGTGAGCGCGATCACCCTGCGGTTAAAAGCCAGGCAACGGCTGCCGCGCGCTAATTGAAATTCTGAAAACAAAGTTTACCGATGCGAAGAACCGCGGCCGTCCGGTTCGAGTAATCGAGGTCTTCTACACCGCTGGTCAATCTGACCCGCGCTTCAGTAAAGCAGCAGATGACACTGCGTCCTCATGTAAAGCAGCAGGCTGACACTGCATCCTTATGGAACAACGTAAACACGACATCGTCAGTCAACTTGTCAAACCACAATGCATGAAGCCGTAATCTAGAAGGTTCTGAACTCCATGGCTTTTCAGTTTAAAAGTCCCTTTTTTTCTTTTTAAAAAATGTGCTCTGGGACAGCCTTCTGAAACACGTACTCATAAACTCCTCTCTGGATTGTCTGGTGGAAGGGTTCATTCTTACTGCAAGCTTTCATTATGCCCTGAAGGACGTTTTATTTATTTTATTTTGTTTTTTTTTGTTCCCGGTACAGACGAGGTCTCATCAGTAGAGAGGGGGAGATGGTAATTACTTTCTCAATCCTCTCTCCCTGTGCGCTTTACTGAGACAAAAGGTTTGGACATTCTTAAACTGAAAGTGGAGGTGCCACCCCGCCCCCCCCAACGGCCACCCCCCCCCCCCCCCACCAAAAAAAAATAAATGCAAGGTCAATACTTATTGTTTATGGAAAACAAAAGGATAAACGTGATGTCATGTCTAGACAAAATGCAAATGAACGTAGATGGAATCTTGAAAGCAAGTGTGTGTGTGTGTCCTGACTGTATGGGAGAGCGATAGAGAGAGAGTGAGAGAGAGAGGGAGAGAGAGAGAGGGGAGGGGCAAAATCTCCGCCATGTAAAAGTTAATCTGAATTAGCTCTAATCCTCAGTTATTGGAGTGATTACCCCGTAGCTGGGGTCTCCATCTGCGGCTGTTAAGGTTTCCGTTCGCGGTCCGGTCCTGTGACCGTGGCCCGAGCGCGGTAGTGTAAGCACACAGCTGTCACGGACACTGACTGTAAGACCAGCCGCGCTTCCTCACCCCAGAGAGGATTAGAGAGAGCGGGGACGGGACAAGAGGGGCGGGGGGGATTACTAAAGACCTTTTACTGTAACACCCCCCCCACCCCATCCCACCCCATCAATCTGGAGAGAGTACCCCCATTCCAAACATCGCATCCACGCGCTTATATCGCTATTGTTTATGTTTTGCAATAAAAAGGAAAAGTGGGAAATCCATGTGACGTGCTTGTCTGTTGTGGAATATTAGTATATGACAGAAGCAGTATATAAGCTGAATAGATTCCTACAGCTTTTGGGCACTTATTTTATGGTGAAATGTCTGCTGATATACTGTATGTTGAGGCTTGCTGATTAGAGACTATGCTGCAATGACCTGTGGGCTCTTTCAGAAATGAAACACACTGCAAAATATATTGAAATGAAATATATTACTGTTTTTTTTTTTGCAACACTCCACTGCACCACTACCGATGGGAAAATATATACGGTTTAAGATTTAAATAAATACATAAGTATGCGGCATCAAAGAAAGGAGTTGCTCGTTTTCCAGGGTCGTTAAGAGCGTTGAATATGCGGGACTGAATATTATCCGCGGATTATTTCATAAATGCCTGAATAAGAAGTATTGTTTGCATGCAAACAATGCGCCGCCTTGTTAAAATATGCAAAGCTGTCATTATTCTGATTCTGTGGCTGGCGGGAGGTACGCTAGCGCCGCGCGGGTGCCGGTTAGCGACGCCGCGTTAGCCCGAGGGGTGATTGGGTGCAGGTGAGGTGAGCCGGCTGGGTAATCAGCCCCTTTTAATCGATCATTTAAGTGCTGAGCTGGCGACGCGAACCCGGCCGACCCCGCGGCTCTCCGGGAACGGGGACCGGGGGAACCGACGGCCCGCCCGCTCGCTCGCGACCTGTCAGCGGAGCTCGCGGTGACTCACAGGAAGGTGCCCAAAGACCCGGAAGTCGTTTTAAGACCGCGGTGGGCAAGGAGGGCTGAATCCATTTCTGGATTTCATGGCAACCACTGCTCTTGGTTATTTAATTAGCTCAGCCATTTGAGCTGGAAGAAGGATATTAAACTCTTTACCATTGTCTAATTTTAGGTCCAACCGGTGTTGGTGTACACAGCTATTTAGCTTTGCGGTCCACACAGTGTTGGTGTACACAGCTGCTTATCTAAGTGGGCCAGGGTTTATTGGTGGAAACGAGAACCTGAATCCACACCAGTCAGCAGGAATGGAATCGCACACCTTCACTTACTGCTTCTAAGACCTCCCTTTCTGCCCTCTCTGTGAACTCACTCGTGACAATGCTGCTGCCAACCAGGCAGGGGCGCTCTAGAGCAGGGGTGGAGAACCCTGGTCCAGGCAGCCCAATATCCGTTTCTCAATTTCACACCAACTTCTGCTCTTAATTATGCGATTACACGCCAAAGCCAGCTCACTGGTAGGTTACACCAATGTAAGACGAGGATGGACAAACAGCCTTCAGCTGGTGTTCATGAAAAACATCAGTAAATGTATCTCACATTAACGTAGCTCACAGAAATGTCAGATCACATAAGTGATTGGCCTAATTGAGTAAATAAATTGGCAGGACTTGCTGAAGTGGATTCAGGCATCCGGTCATGGGATTCCCAGCAACGTTTCCTGGGGGATGGGAGATGAGCTGATCCAGGATCCGGCTTCCCTTGTCCATATCCTGACCATGTCCATTGTGAGGCCCAAGGCCAAACTGATCCTAGATCAGCTCTCCCTGCTTGGCGGTGGCTCAGGAAGCGCCGAGTCAGGCACGCACATGCACTTTCGGGCTCGTAGACGCGAGCGGGGCTAAATCTCCGGGGTCGCAACGTGACGCTGCCCCCGGTGGAGCCTGCACGCGTTGCGCCCCCGTGACTTTCGCTGCCGACTCCCCGTCGATCGGCCTCGTTGATCGGCAGGTAATTATCGGCGAAATGAGGCTAACCCACGCCACGTTTGCTCAATCACATGTTACGCGCGTCTCATCTTCTAAACCTGAAAGAAGTTTTTCTAACTTTCCTGACAGTGCTTTAGAGCTGAATTCGTCACAAGTAGAAGCAACACATTTACTTTGATCCCAGGAACAGAAAAAAATTTGTTCAAAGGTTTGTTTCGTTTTTTAAAATTTTATTTTATTTATTTTTTTATGAATGAGCATAATTTGACTGTTTGGTCGTGTATTTTATTTGAAGAGTAAAGTATCACAGAGTCTTACTGTGAGTCTCAAATGACTGAAAGTTTCTTCAAAGAAAACAGCTGTCAGGCTTTCTGCTCAGGTAAATCTTCTATAGACTTTTTTTAAAAATGGAGACATGAGAGGAAAGGTAGAAATGAACAGAAAACCTACCAGGTAAACCGCTCAATCTCATTGGCTCTTCTCTGCCTTGCTGTCTTCCACCGAACCTCATTAGCTCTTTACTGTACCTCCGTTTGTACCTCCAAGTCCAGGGCCACAAAGCGAAGGAGAAAGTGTGTGTGTGGCTGCAAAAATGTTCTCGAGTTCGCCTTTGACCCCAGGCGTGATCCGGGTCACGTTGCCTTAAATATAATCGCACTGCGAAAATACGTTATTTTTGGACAGGAAATGCATATCGATTAGTAACAGCTCTTGCTCCTCACAAAGCTGTCATTGGGTCTGATTATCGTGAGGTCATGGCAGAAGGGTCAGCGTGGGGCAAGAACAAGGAAACACTGTTTGATTTGAGAAAAAAGCGCAAAGTATTTGCAGTTCTGCTCTTGAAGTGGCTTCCAAAATCGCACAGCGATATAATCTCTAAGAGTCATCCTCATTGGCCTGTCTCTCTGAACCATTGCTCAGTACTCAAGAGGTTGCTCGCTGTAGCACAGAGAAAGTTCATGAACCGGTTGGATGTTGATTTTTTTGTTGTTGTGATGCTACAGGCTCTCTGATCAAGTGCAGTGGAGCTCAGCCCAAATGACATCATAAAGGAACCACTGGTCAACCAATCAGAAGGTGTAACTTCTTATTCAACAAGGTCTGTAGTTTCTGCAAAATATTGCAGATGCTATAGTCCCGCAAGATGCCTCCGCTCTTATTTTGAAAACTTGTCTTCCCACTGTTGAAGCAAAAACTTTCCAGTTTGGTTCATTGTATAAATATCCATCAAAGGCTGTAAACACAGATGAGTAATTTAGCAATGTGTGTGTTCTGTATTTGATACAGCCATGGAAACTCGTATTACCAACCTGAATCCTCTGTATCTAGGTGGTAGAGAGGATGGCAGGAACTCAAGGCTCTATGGTGACATCAGAGGTCACATTGTACAACTGACCTCTGACCTGAATGGCAACTCCCCTGTAGAGATAGCTTCCTTTTGTCCTCTTCCTTGAGTAACACCGTGGCTGTTTTTGTTTTCCTATTAAATGCAGCATCTAATTCAGATCTGAGAAACCAGGTGAGGTGTTATCTGTGATTTAACTGTTCATTCAAATATGTTACAGATTTTTTTAACCTATATGATTATTTAAAAGGTTTTTGTAATGGATTATGAGAAACCTTTTGTATCATTTTTCACAATACATCTCTCTGCATATGTGTGTGTGTGTGTGTGTGTGCGTGTATGTGTCTGTGTACAGTATGTGCGTGCCTGCGTGTGTGTGGTATAAGGGCTGCAGTAGCTAGCTGCATCTCATGAGTAATGGGGGAAAGTGATTGTGTGTTAAGCAGTATTGTGGCAGTCCTGTTATCCACACCTGTGAAACACACACTCCACAGTGAGACGTGACAGCTGAGCAGGTATCACATGTCCAGCTAATGTTACAGTAGCTTTTTGATTAACTTCACTCTCTGTAGTTTTGCATGACCCCTTTGAATAGCCTAAAAAATAATGAAAATAATTCGATAATATTGTATATCATGTGTTCTACACACTTTGACTAATTTGATGATGAAATCTGTTGAACACTAATATCTTTTTAGTATCTTATTTTGTTCTTGGTCACTCAAAGTAATATTCAAAAGTGCATTTTGGTCTCATCAGCTGAATTTACACACATCATATCAAAGCCGAATAATTTTCTTATAAGTCGCTCTCTGTTCACCTGTCTGTCACTCACAGATGCAGTGTTTCTATGTTTAGAATGCCAGATACTCAGGCTAGTGGTTCCAAAATAGGGTGGGGACCCAGTGGTTGGTTTTGGGAGAGGTTGAAGAGCATTATAAATTACATATAAAAGGGTTTTTTTGAAACTATGCATTATAGACTACATGCACCGCACTAGTTATATAGTTCGACATAAAGTATAAACATATATTTACTTGAAAAGTTTGAGAACCCCTGGCTTAGGCTAAATGATACTGTGGCATTTTCTGAAATGTGACGTGTGTAAGTACAGTGAGTGTGTGTGTATCTGTGTATGTACTGTGTGTCATCTGTAACACTGCCTTCAAACGGAGGTTGTGCTAGTGTTCACTAACTCAAAAAAAGAGAATGTTTTTCATTTGGAGGGATGGACCAAATGAATGATAGAAAAACAGAAACTTCTCCACTGAAGCCCCCCCTCCCTCCTCTTCTTCCCCTCCATTGCCCCCCCCCCCTCGTCCTCCTCCCCTCCATCATCGTGCTAATAGCGACGTGCCCTGTCCCGGGCTCTGAAGCCCCTAACCGTTTCTGACAGCCAGCAGCTCATTAACGGGACGGTCATTTTGTTTCTGTGTCTGTCGGCTCCCCCGGTACCCCCGGCCTGGCTGAATGGGCCCCAAACAATGCCCCCATTTGTCAGGACGAGGGCCTTCCCCTGTACCAGAGGAGACAGTCAAAGCCTCCGCCAAATTTTCTTACCCACACAAAGACATAATTAATCAAATGGGGGGAAAAATGGTTTGGAGAAATTGCTCCTTGTACGTTCTGTGCCGGTCGAAGGTTTCCATAGAAACGTCAGCTGTTTTCTTCTTTTCTTCCTGCGCTCCCTTTTTTCGTTCGTTTGTTCGTAGTGAGGCTGGAGAGGAGAGGAGCCTGTACCCTGGAGCTCAGTTACACCCAGGCACTTTAAACAGGCCCTGTTAAAATTGGACTGACGCTCATTTTAATATAATGAAATTATGACCGTGTGTGTGTTTAATCCAAACTCCAAACCCCCCGACCTGCACAAGGAGCCCCCTCCACCTCACACGCATACACAGACACACGCACGCACACACTGAACACACACACACACACACCGATATGAACACATCAATGCATCATGCACACCAATGCATGAGCGCACACACACACACATCCCAACAGACATGCATGAGTGCGCGCACACACACACTTAAGCCAATGTACATGCATGAGCACACACGCACACACACACAGACACACATGCACTGTTTTTCTTCCATTGCTTAATAATGTCTATCATTTTGCTCATTTAGGAATACTGCATCCACTGTTAACCCTAGCCATTCAGTCGCCCTGAATCAAGGGAGAATCCTGCCTAATGTGCTTAATGAGTTATAACACTTATGCACACACACACACACACATGCACATGCACACATAGGCACTCACACACACACACACACACACACACACACACACACACATGCATTCAGAAATGCACACACACACACACACACACACCGGATGCTCATCTGTTTATAAGTTGTGCCCTGTGAACAACAGCTCCAATAACCTTCACAAACGAGTGTGAATGAAAGAGCTAGCAAACAAGTGTGAATGAGTGGGAAAGCACTCCATCCCAGATGAGATGCCTTCCCTTCCCAGTCGGCCTTTTCTGCTTTCACCGTAGCTCCTGTCCTGCCTTTTCCGCTTAGCATGATTTTATTTTACATCCTCGTAAATCATGCAATGGTGTGTATGTGTGTGTGTGTGTGTGTGTGTGTGCGCGTGTGTGCGTGTGTGCGTGTTAAATAATGCCTGTGTTTTTGTTACAATACATACTAGTAATAGTAATGATAATACACTGGTCAGACTACAGTACAATACAACAATACAACAGCACACAGAAGCACCCTTTTGTAATTACACGAGTATGAATTAGAGCCTTGCTGCTGGCCCCTTTCTCCTACAGTAGTGTTAGTCTCCTGTGCATTTCATGCAACACAATCTGCCTCCTTAAGGAAGCTGACAGGATCTGCCTGAGCACCATGCTGTAATGTGCTCCAGCTAAAACTTGCATGTCGTATGCCAATGGTACGTAAATAAGCCAGATATCAATACTATTCAGGTCCAGATAGTCTATACCATTATAGTAATAATTGTGTGGTTTTTGTTTTTAGGATGCTGTAAACCATTGGTTACTGGTTTCACAGTCCATGAAGTGGTATGTGACAAATGCACATTTTATGAAGTTTTATGAAGTTTTTAAAAAAATATGCATGTGAAATGCATATTAACTTCTATATTCCAGTTTGGCTTTTATACCCGTATAATAAAACATTAATAACTTGATTATAAACATGTGGTTACAACATACACTGATGAGATGGTCTTAACCCCACCCTCCCAAACCCGAGCCAGGAGTTTGACGGCCCTCTATGTCTGTGATCCCATCACTATCTATCACCCTGCTCTCCTCCTGTCTGAAAAAAGTGGGAAAATACATAAGGAGAGCTGACTCTCTGCTCTCATTTTTTATTTAAAAAGGTGTTTGGACTTTTTAAAATAAAAAAATAAAATAACTGAAAAGTGCTTTGAACGGGCTTTGAACTCAACAAGGCTTTTCGGTTCTACATGAATTTATATTAACCTGGAGCTCCTTCCCATTTTGCTCAGACTTTGCTCAGCTATTCTACAGCTCAAATTAAAAGACGGATGTTAATTATTTTGAAAAAAAAAAAAAAACTTCAGACGCGACGTCCCTTTGTACTACCTATACAGCGTGGAATCCCATTGGTGCCGCGCGAAAAAAGAAAAGGAAGAATTTTTGAAAGGAAAACTGAAAAAAGCTACCGCGTTATCGTTTTCATTTTCCCCACCGCTCCGTGACCCTCGCTCTGAAAGCGGTTCGGGATCGATGGCGGATTGATTATTTCCTGTTGGAAGATGAGGGCGTGCGTCAAGGGCAAAGCTTTGGGAGGGATCGATACGCGTACGTGAATGGAGCAGTGCTGAGGACGTGAGTCACTGTTGCAGAACAGCCAGGGCCAAATGCAGTGACTCATTGTCACAGAACAGCCTTGGACAGGAATTATTATTATTATTATTATTAATAATAATAATTTATTTATGAATATAAATATTTATTAATATTTTTTTCCACAATCTCTGAGCATTTCACAGTGTAGAGGAGAAACTCTCCTCAGTCCCCACCTGGGTGTTGCACGGCAGCAGAATTTTCTCTGCCATCCTTCCTGGATTCCTGTCAACTTTAAAAGTGCAAACGGACTTTCGTCTGGACTCCTTACCGTGGATTCGCGCTGTGCGCGCCGCGGTGCGAACGAACGATTCGTTTCATTGTTTTCCACGGGGGAGCCGATTCAGCTTCAGTGTTTTCGGTTGTGCTCAGTCAGGGGTTCCCAAAGTGTGGGCTGGGGCCCGCTGCTCGGCCATAAAAGCTGTTGATGGCTCGATGCTAGTGCAATTAAGCGCAGTTATGTAAAGCACTGCATGCAAAGCTTTAAGGACTACACTGGTACGATTTAGCACTACACTGGTACAAAAGAGCATAATTTAGATAATTTACCACTGCACTGGTACAATTAAGTACAAATAAGTGCAATTAAGCACTTCACTGGTATAATTATGTATAATACAGATAATCTAGCACTGCACTGCTACAATTAAGAATAATTTATTACTACATAATTTATCACTCCCCGTGTCTGCGTGGGTTTCCACCACGTACTCCAGTTTCCTCCCACAGTCCAAGGACATGCAGGTAGGCTAATTGGAGACTAAATTGCCCATAGGTATGAGTGATTGAGTGAAGGGTGAGTGAATGGTCTGTGTGCCATGTGATAGATTGGCACTGGGATAGGCTCCAGCCGCGCCCATGACCCTGAACAGGAGTAAGTGGGTGTAGAAAATGGATGGATTATCACTGCTCTGGTCCAATTAAGTGCAATTTTGCGCTGCCCTGTTACAAAATTACTGCTACAAAAACTGCAATGGTACAATTAGGTACAATTACGTTCAGCTTACATCCATTTGTTCTCCCAAATATTAAAAACCTTTTCAGGCCGTATTTCCACATGTCATCAGAAGGTAGACGTGCTTTCTAACAGATGTAATGTGAAAGTTTGGCAAAGAGATCGTACTGTTAGTGTTTTTCCTATACTGTAAACACCAAAAGCATAAATAAATACACGGTATGACCAAATGTATAGGGACACCCCTTGGTCTGGGGCTGTTGTTTATGGTTTGGGCTAGGGTCCTTAGTTCCAGTGAAGGCAAATCTTAATGCTACAGCATTCCCCAACAGTTTTGGGAAGGCCCTTTCCTGTTTCTGCATGACAATCCCCCCGGGCCCACACCAAGGTTCTTGTAGAAATGGTTTTGTCAGGAATGGTGTGGAAGACCTTGACTGGCCTGCACAGAGCCCTGACCTCAGCCCCATCCAACACATGTGGGATCAATTGGAAAGCCAACTGCGAGCCTGGACCAATCGCCCAATCAGTGCCCCGACCTCACTAATGCTCTTCTGGTTGAATGGAAGCAAATTCCTGCAACAGCGCTCCAGCATCTAGTGTGAAGCCTTCCCAGAAGAGTAGAGGTTGTTATAGCAGGAAAGGATGGACCAACTCCATGTTAATGGCCATAATTTTGGATGATATGTTGTGAGTCGAGTGTCCACATGCTTTTGGGCACATAGTGTACATTAGTGTCTGTATTTATGAAGCATTTCAGAGTTGAGTGCTGATTCAGGATCAGGCTTTCCCTGCCCGTATCCTAACTTTATCCATTATCAGCAATAAAGCAAAACTGATCCTAGGTCAGCACATCCACTCTGAGATGCTATGAGAATAGCGGCCCAGATCATATTACCAAATTAGGATTTTTATATTCTATAACCCATCGGCCTGTTATTTTTGTAGTCGAACGGAAAACACGTTTTCAGTTGGATGTTCCCAAAGGCTCCCTTGTGCTATATGGCGTTAGCAATGGCTGCGTGACAGACAATGTACCCTCATCCAGCCTCTGTGGCCCTGTAGCTGACTTTAATCACAGAGTAAACTTTGCTAGTCTTTAAACCGGCTCCAACAGCCCCGCCTCCCGAGCAGCGCCACCCCCCCCCCCCCCCCCCTTCTCCGGCAGGGCCGCGCGGGGGCCTGCATGTAGGTCAGCGCTAGGCCCGGGCCCTGCTCGCACAGGGGCGCCAGCGTTCGCGGGTCGGCCTCCGGGGCCCCTCGGCTCGCCCGCGCGGGGTTCCGTCCGCCGCGTAGCGAGGAGCGGCTGCGGTTAGAAACCCCCAGAATGCCTGGAGAGTTCGGCCGCCGTCGGACCCGACGGAAAGCAGCCTGTCTTTTCCGCTCTCCTCTCCCGCCTGCACCCCCCCCCCACCCCCCCCGCCCGCACCCTCCCTTGGGTAAAAACAACAGCACCGCCAAAAGCAGCAGCTTCTCAACAGCTTGAGCATTTCTATTGAAGGAAGAAAAAAAAAATTGTCCTCATTTTTTTTTGTTCTTTGAATTTGACATATTTGGCACATTATTGGTTATTAATAAATTAAATGTAATGAACTGACATGAAAGAAATAACCACATCACTACAATGCTTGAAAGTTAAAAGAAAATGTACAAAGAAACTTTCTTAAACTCCAATTAGCTATACTTTCTATATTCATCAGAGGGTATTTTTCATGTTCATTTATTGAAACAAATATTGAATTATTTATGCGATAAAAGACTTGCAACTAAATCAAAACTGAGGTTTGTGCCAATAAGCTTATTTATGAACTTAAAAAGCAGATTTAAATTTTTTTTATTTATTGGTCATTCAATTTAAATACTCATCCTTTGGGTGTTTTTGTACCATTGAAATAATCATAGCAGAAGCCCCCTTTGCATGCAGTAAATACATTTGTTTGCTCTTGGGCCAACAGGCATGGCTCGAAATATAAAAAGAAAATAATGATCTCTCTCAGTGGAAGCACATCATGTCCACATCTTTAAACTCTGCCAATGCTTAACTTTTTCATTCAATTACAAAAGTCTTTTTCTTCTTTTCATAAATGTCTTGCACTATATGTGCAGGTATTATAGCCTGTAGTCTTTGTGCTTGTGTGTGTGTGTTTGGGCACGTTGTAGTGTAAATAAAAAGAGCAATGGCCTTTTGTCGTTTTTTTATTCTTCCTTTTTATAACAAAAGGACTCGGTACCCATCCTGTATGGTGAAATGCGCTCATGACTCATCCTTCCATCTATGTCACAGTGGACACTCGACGTAGGGGCTGTTTGCGGTTGTCTCGGTCACTGACAGATGGAGTGGGTAACTCTGTAAGGGACCGGGATGAGAAACTGGGCCGTACCACTGGAGAACCTGCTGTAGGAGACTCTAGGCTGTACCACTGGGGAGCCAATAGGGTGAGACACTGGGCCATGCCACTTGGGAACCAAAAGGGAGACCTTGGGTCATACCACTTGTGAACCAATAGGTAGAGACACTGGGTCGTACCACTTGGGAACTGACAGAGAGAGACACTGGGTTGTATCACTGGGGAACCAATAGGGAGAGACATTTGGCCTTACCACTGAAGAACCAACAGGGAGAGACACTGGATTGTACCACTTGGGAACCAATAGAGAGAGACACTGGGCCGTACCACTGGATAGCTGGCAACAGGAGTCACAGGTCTGTAGCACTGCGATGAAAGACTGGATCAGTACCATCGAGGTGCCAGTGGGGGTGGAGCGCACAGTCCGTACCACTGGGAAGCCAACAGACTAGCTTCAAATGAAATAAGGAAAAAAAGATAAATTAAAAAAATAATATCTTTTATGAAAATAGAAAGAATCTGTAATGCCCAAGGTCCTTTCCCTAATTAACATCATTTGCATAAATTTATGGGGTCTAATGAGTATTTT
This sequence comes from Anguilla anguilla, assembly GCF_013347855.1. Taxonomy (NCBI): domain Eukaryota; kingdom Metazoa; phylum Chordata; class Actinopteri; order Anguilliformes; family Anguillidae; genus Anguilla; species Anguilla anguilla. The sequence continues at coordinate 40,337,003 of NC_049210.1, read as the reverse complement.
TCTATAGTTTGTTTTCCCTTAATATGAATATTTCCTTTTCATTATCTTGTCACATTCATGAGAATGATTTCAGTTTATCGGTCTTGTTCTTCTCTAGATCCAGGGTCTGGCATGTAAATGATCACAACTGCAATATGAATATTTATTTACTAATTGGGAAAAAAAGATAATTAAAATGTTAACAGATGGAATACTTCTTAATTCATACATGGTAACATGACCATCACTGAGAGTAAAATATTACATGAGCCTGTTGTGCATTCATGATTAATTACCTGAAAGATAACATTTCAACATTATTATTATTATTATTATTATTATTTTTATTAACAAAAAATTTATAACAATAATAATCACAATACAGCTTGTGTCTGTTTTTGGACTAAAAATGTTAAAAATATATTATAATATTTCTCTTGTATCCAAAAACAAATGTATCATATTTCCAATTTAAATGAACAGGATTTACTATAGTCTAATGGGGTCTGAAAGTATTGCAAAATCAAATGATCAGATTTGCCTAATAACTGAAAAAAAAAAACTGTTGATAAAGATTAATAGCGCTAAAGATATCGTACAGTTTTCTATAGCCCTTTAAAGTACCCTTTTTTTCTTACCATGTGTAATAAATGAACTATATTTGTGTTTGTCATTATACTTCAATATCAGTTGAATATATGTTGATGAACCGTTGCATACAGGCACAATAAATGCACTTCAATTCAAGTTTAATTGTTTATTCTCCCTCCTTCCCTTCATTTTCTCACATACCATTCTGCGTTTGGCTGTTCCGAGAACTTGCTAGAAAATAATTTCTTTGTTCAAGTATTAAAAGCACAAAGTTCAGTTCCCCTGAAAACAGAGGCACAAAATTGGTATTCATGCAAAATTTCCAATTATTTCTTCAGATATTCTGAAGCTAGAGAGAGAGGGGGGGGAGACATGGAGATAGAGGGAAAAACAATGAACACTGTAGACAGGTGTCAGAATTAATCATACCCTTCTCAGGGAATTTTATGAAGGCCTGGAATTTTTCTGTATTTATATATTTGTGTTTATCGTGAGGTAGGTTATTTTTTTTTACTAATGTGACAGGAAGTGCAGCGAGGCCTTTTGAGCGGAGGAGTCTTCTGGCCGTCAGCGATTTCCTGCAGCGGAGAGAGAGTGCTGATTCAGAACTCGGGCCCTGAGCGAAACTGAAGGGGGTTCTCTCTGCAGAACAGCGAAAAGGCGCTCTCCTCTTTCTTCTCTCCTTTCAGGGAGCATTAAAAGCTACAGCCGTATGTTAATACAAGAGGAGGGAGCGCATTAAATCTGACAATTACAGTTTTTCCACACAGTTTTCATTATTTATTTTTACTCGTTTTTCTTCCTGTGAAGAGCCAGCTGAGAGTTGTGTTCATAGTGTTTGTGATGTCATAGTGATAGAGGTTGTGATGTCATAGTGATTTTTTGGTGATATTGTATGTCCTGCTACAGTTGGGCTGTTGACTTGGAAGGTCTAATGGGGAACATCAACAACCAAACAACAGAAAAGGCTAGCTAGACACTGCTACGTGATTGCGATGACATTGTCGACCTTTTCACCGAAGACGACATGTCAGTCAATCAGGCAGTAACTAATCATAATATGGGTATGTATATAAAAGTAATTTGAAGGAAGAATGTATTACGAAACAAACTTAAAATGTGGCTTAGGAAAAGAGTCATTTATAAAGCAGTTATTACTTACGGAGCTGTCAACGCTAGCCAATGGGAACGCTCCATGCTTACCCAAAAGCTGGTGTTCTGGTGTATAAAGCCTGAGCCTCCATTGTAGCCTGAGAGAAGGGTAGACTGCTGCCCACCTTTTAATAAAATGGCTGGGAGAGACACTGAGAAGGCAATGAACATGGGATTATGTGACAGTATAAACCCCACCCCCCCACACAACCCCCATGTAAATCCAGTGTAATGCAAATCAGCCTCTTCTGGTGATCTCACAACCACAGCACTGACATGTCACATGATAACCCCTGGATGAAGAACTGGAGAGAGGAGAGGAGGGGGGTGAAGTTTGGCCATGCAGTGATGACCTCACACCTTCTTTTTATCTTCTTCTAGAATAACAGCGACGTGGCACCGACCCATCGCCATGGTTCCAGAAACCCAGAGGGAGGCTGTGTTGCAATGCTGCTATAGAGGAATGGAGGTATGGGGGGGACCAGTTGTCTCCTATGGAGTTGCGTAACTTTTATTCAGTGACAGGTTCTGCCATTGTTTCAACTAGCATTAATCGCACCTTTGAGAAACCTAATAGGCTACAATCCAACCAATGGGCTGCCCATTGTTAACACTGAGACACAACATATGTACACAGTGCAAACTCTTGATAGTCTTTTTTTTTTTTTTGCTCCATCATTTACTGTAAAATCGAAATTGTCTCATGCGCACCCACATATGCCCATACCACACACGGAAGGCTTGAATTGTGTTTTCAGTGGTTTAATTCCATTGCCCAATGGGTGTGTCTTGGGGCAGGGGTGACACAATGAATAACACAAGATGCACAATATTTAATAATGAATCAAACAAGCAAAACAAATAAAAGAGGCTAAATCTTTCTCTGCATGAGGCTGCATGTCGTCTACTGGGTTTGTATCGGATAAAATCGTAGGGGGTAGAGTTTGGGTGGGGGGAGGGGGCACACGAAAATCATATTCGCTTGTCCTTTCCTCATCCCAAAGCGGCTTACTTAGCTTAGGGTTGGGGGAGAGGCGGGGGTGGGTGGCGAAACGTGACGGAATCACCCATTGGCCGGGACTCCTGTCAGTGAACTACACGGACCGATCGCACACGGACAAATAATCAATTACCGCGATGGGGTGGGGGAGTGTGGTCGGGGCGTTTCTTGGGGTAGCCGGACGGAGCCGTCAGCCTGCGTATGTTCACATCCCAGGCTTTTCGTCGGAGAAAAACACGCTAACGACGCACGCTAACGCTGTAGGTTGTTTTTAAAAAAAGAAAGAAAAAAAGGGCACGCTCGTTTGTTTGTCGAATGACGGGGAGAACACAAAGGGCGAAGGGAAGGAAAATAGGAATCAGCGGCGCTAATAATAATAGAAAAGTGTTTACAGCGGAGGAAACAGAAAACCCTCTGGGGCCTAATATGAGGGCTGTAAATGCAATCCAAACAAACACCCCCCCCCCCCCCTCTGATGTGGCACTCTTTGTTTTTGGCCCCCGTCGGTGCAGTAATTAAGCCCTCCACCGGGGAAAGCTTGCAGATAACAGTAATCTTGTACTTCCCCGCGTGTTGTTTGTAATTAGTGACTGAGCTTTTGTGACCCCCCGGCCCCCCCCGCCCCCTTGCCCCCCCCCGTCCCCCTCCCCATTGGTATCTCCTCCTCGGCCACATGGGATGATCTCAGCCCCTGATCAACTGATCTTAACCCCCCCCCCCTCCCCCATCCACTACGACACCCCCGAGTTAAGAAGATTGGTACTAGAAGCTTGAGGGGGGTGGAGAGTGGGAGAGAAAAAAATGGGAGGGGGGCAGGGGGGTGCACCTTTTCGATGGCCACCCTATTGTATTTTTGGACAAGAGTAGGGGGGGAGGCTCACCCTCCTACTGAGCGTCTGACAGAAGAAATTTGATACACATAATAAAAAAATTACAATTATAGTGGAGGGTTTTGTGTGTCTGCGTGTAGGGGGGAGAGGGGGTGTATTTTTTTCAGACCCAAGCCCCCTGCTGTACCCCTCAATGCGACAGGGGTCCTCCCAGGGCCATATGTTTGTGTTACCACGGCGATCGTGCAGCGGTGATGTAATCTCTACTGACTGCTACATGCATGTGAGGGAAAGAGAGAGAGAGAGAGAGAGCGAGAGAGTCGGAGAGAACCAAAGCAAGAGAGAAGGAAATGAGAGAGAAAGATGGAGCGAGAGACAGAGAGAGGGAGACAGATGGAGGGAGAGACAGAGATAGAGATCAGCTGGGAGTAAGAGAGAGTAAGAGGGGGAGAGAGAGGTACATGGAGAGAATGAGGGGGGGAAAGACAGGGAGGAGAGAGAGAGAGAGGGTAAAGAAAGAGCGAGAGAAACGAGGTAGAGAGAGAGAGAGAGCAGAGGCTGCTGGGAGAAGGGAGGAGAGTGTACTCTATCTGCGAGGGATGTCGGTTGGGCCTGCGCTCGGCTGAAGCTGATTGGTTGTGACAGGTGTTGTGGGCGCTCGTGGTAATGGATGTCTGAGGCGCGGCACAGCGGAGCGGGAGAAAGGGGCTTAATTCCTGGAGAAAGAGCGAAACGCGGACCATTATTTAATTACTGCCTAATACGCCCCCCCCCCCCCCCCAGACACCCCCACCGCCCTCCCCCCCCTCCTCCACACACACAGACTCCCTCCCCTCCCCAACCCCTGATCCTGTGGGCTTGTCCTTCCTTTATTAATGAATAATCCAGGGCCTTCCCCAAACACGCTGGGGCCTGCTGCAGCCTTTTCACATACAGGGGCTTCTGTTACCAGGGGAGTGGGGGGTTGGGGGAACACACAGCACAGGCACCTTTTTGGCGTTGACGAGGAGAGGACATCCGATTCCCCGGCCTCGAAGCGTGTTACTCACCGCGAGCGTTCACAGGCCCGGACCCGGGCGGGTGAGCAGGGGTGCATCCTGGGAGTGGCGGTGTCAGACGACGTGGCGTAAAAAGGTTGGGTCTCCTGCCATTAATGCGGGCGGGGTCCTCAACGCCGTGGTGGGAAATAGCTATACGTTGAGGAGCGATTGTCTGAGCATAATGAGGTAACCTACATTCGCACCTTTGTGTCACTCGCTCTAACCTAATTTACAGGTATTCAGGTATTCTGGGACTGTTTGTTTTTTTTGTAGTGGCGGTGGGGAGGGGGATAGGAATGGGATATGAGACAACATTTCATGAAGGTGCTTTTAAAATGTATATTTATTTATACATACTTTATGAAAAAGTCACCACTACAAATATTCTTTCAGAGTGCCCCTTAACGAAAATAAAAAAATAAATCAAATTTAAAAATATAAGCACTATATTTGATAACATATACGTACATAAGCACTATACTACATTGTACAGCTTATTGTGGACAGGAAATAACGGAGTGGTGAGTTCCTGTTCTGTGTGTGCTCCCCCCCAGGCCCTGCCCACATTTGAGAGAGGAGAGGGTTGGGCAGCATGTGTGTGGACGCTGGCAGCGCCCACAGCTACAGCCCCCCCCCACCCCACCTCCCCCCCCCGCCACCCCCACCATCCTGGGCCTCGTAGCTGTGGGGGGCGCCCGGAGCTCTCATGATGCAGCCCAACGCGTGGTCTCGCCGGCGGGTGCGGATGACTCCTGCCCACCCGGGGATTTCAGCAGGCAGCCCAAGCTGAAGCCTCGTCTCCCCCGGGCACCAGAAGCACCCCGGAACGAGCGCTTTAAACTCCCCCAAAAAGGAGCTTTTTTCTGGGCCCTGTGTCCAGCGTTAAGGTAAGGGACGCGCTCGCGCTGTCCGGTCCCCGCTCCTGTGTGTGATTAAGGCCATGCCAGAACAGGGCCTCAGACCGGAGGGGAAGTGATACTGAGAGTCAGGTAGAGCTCGCAGCAGAAATGCTAATGCTGCAAATGAGGCTACGGAATAAATGCATTCATTATGGCATGCGGTTGGTGGGCAAATTAAGCAAAATGGGGGAAAACACAGAGCTGAGAGATGGTCAGAAGAACACTGGAACCGTTGTCTGTATTGTACAAGTGCCCTGCTGATCTGGTGGAAACACACATGTACACCTACATGTACATATATACTTACACAAGTACATACACACACATGCAAACAAGCACATCACCACACACAAGTATGTGCATACACACATACACACACGTGTGTTCATACACAAACGGGCACAAACATACACAGACATTGCATTCACACACAGACACATTCATGCACGCATACTGTACACACACACACACACACACACTCACACACGCACACACGCTCACACTCACAGCGGTACTTGTTTGCCCTGGCTGTTGGCGGAGGGCGTCTGAAGTCTGGCTCAGTGGGCAGACGCTCTGAACCTCCAGCACTCGCTTATTGTGAGAGTTTAGTCACACCTTCACCGTGAGGCTCTTTCGAAGCCTCTTCCATTCGCATGGAAATCTGCGGTCCGTCTCCGCTACGTAGGAGAAGCTTAAATAATTGAGTGAAAATGCACACATGACTAGCGATTCGGGGGTCTGCTTGGGAATCTCGGAGCAAATGAACCATGATGGCAGGAATTAAAACTTCCCTAAAGGTCAACCTGGGGAATGGGAATTTATTTTAATGTCCTTTTAGATGGTAAATGTTAATTCTCTTTGTTTGGTGATTGTAAATGTTAAACATGCCCTCGCTGAAAGGTAACGAGACGAACTGCAGATCTGACATTTGCCGACTGTGGACGTTTGTAACGGCTGGAGACACAACTAGCTGCCGCGTGTACAGTGCACAAGATTTTTAATACACCGAATTAGCCAAAAAAAAAAAAAATTCTATTTCTCTGTTTTCTTTTGTCATGTTTTCAGAGGGTTATATCATATTTCTTTCTTTCTTGGATAGTTGATATTGGAGCTGCAGAAGGTTCTGGTTATATTATTAACTGTGGTGCATTACGTAGAAATAGAAAATAAATAAAAAAACATTGTTAATTTGCGAGGTGAACGAAGCATCAAATTCATCATTTAAAAAAACAATAAAACAAACAGAAAGGCTATTCAGTCATTTAAAACAAAGAGAAATAAAAATTATTTATATGTTTTTATGTCTAAGGCAAGGAAAAGTCACAAAATGATGATGTTAATGGTCATTTCAGTGATGAGTAAGTTGACTTACTTACTCATCAATTTCAGTAACAGTGTATGTGTGTGCTCATGTAAAATAGTAATTTTTACAGTAAAAAGCACATTTCAAAACACCTCACAAATTAGCACAAAAACACAGGAGCTACAACATGGACAAAAATCCATAGGAGACCAAATATTACAGAAAAAAAAATCCTTAATATGTGTCATGTGGTGGGCACATATCAAGTCTATATGCACTTATTCTGGGTGACAATGATTTATAACTTGTCAAAAAGAGTCTAACGTCACCAGACATTCTCGTTCACTTTGTGTGATTTCATTTCGATTTCATCGCGCAAAGTGTGAAAGAACCTTCCGGACACGCAGTACGCGTGTCCCACAATGCCCTTCACACGAAGTGGCTAGCGTGCACGCGTCCGTTGGCTTTCTTCGTCAAACTCATTTTCACACGTGCTCTGCACTGTAGATTATAAGAGGGGGACTGTTGCATTTTTGGCATGGCACACAATAGTTTTGTTAAACTTTAAATATGAAATAACCACCAAAAAACATTAGTTAAACTCTGTGCATTTTCACATCACTTTAAAGGCTGAACAACCATTTAACAGTTCCAAATGACTTTCAATCTGTACAGATATTTTGTACTGATGTTGTACTTGGAAGTTTTTTTAACCTCTTGTGCTTACGATTTGGGCTTTCAGGCCTTTTAGCTCTGTAAAGCGTCTTTGTGACATTTTTCTTTAAAAAGCGCTATGCAAATAAAATTTATTTGATTTGATTGGATACTGTAATTCAGTATACATATATTGGCATGCTTTATTGCACCATGCTTTGGCCCGTATCATTTTCTATACAATGAGTATTATTTGGGGAGGGAGGAAGGGGGGACCGTGTCCTCTCGAACGGCGTTTGAGGGGGTCCTCTGCCGTCCCTGCACCCCTCTGCAAATCCCCCATAATGCCCCCGTGCTGGCCGTGCACCGCAGTCAGGCGGATGAGGTGCGGGCGGTGTACGCGGTGGGCTGTTGTTTTGCGCGAAGCTCAGCTTAGCGCGGATACTGTTTCCGAATAAGTACAGTGACACTGGGAAACGTAACCTGAAGAGAGGTCGTATTGCTCTCACAGGCCAGAACAAAAGCAACATTAGCGGAGAAAAAAAACACTCCTCTTTCCTCCATTATGCCTTCCCCGTCTTTTCTCCTTTTAAAGTGTGAAAAGAGTCCGTGTCTATTCGTGATATGCCTGCATGACGCATAATTCTCTCTCTCTCAGCCAATCTCTCTCTTCCTCTTCGTCTCTCACTTTCTGACACAGGCTTACACAGAAAACCAAAGGGTCACACACACACGCACGCACATACAGTCAGTTACACACACGCACACACACACAGACACGGACATGCGCACGCACGCACACACACACGCACGCACACACACACACACACACACACACGCACACACACACACACACTCCCAGTTCTTTGCCGTCACAACACCCATGCTCAGCACAATCAGGTACAGTAATCAAACCTGCAGCACCTGTCTCATTGTAGCAATAGACCAACAAAAGCCCGTTTCATCAGCTTTCACAATGGTGTGTGTGTCTGTTTGTGTGTGTGTGTGTGTGTGCGCGTGTGTGTGTGTGAGAAAGTGTCCCAAAGTGTCGTCGAGTTCTCTCCCTCACACTAATCTCGCTCTCTGCGTCTGAGAGATGAAAGCTGAGAAAACGCACAGATCGCCCACTGAGGTGTTTCGAGAGAGAGAGAGACGCTGATGCCATATTCTTGACTTCTGTGGGCAAATAATCAAGCGCACAATGCAGTCATTAGATGCCCAGGCTCCACTGTTTTTATGGCTACGGTATCTTCTGGCTAATTAGTGCGATGGTGCAACTCAGAGTGAAAACATGTTAACCTGAAACTGAAACAATAGTGATACTGGTACTGAAATTCAGAAATGAATTTAAAGTTCTGCGGAAAATCATAAGAAATAATTCTGCTTTTACCGAGTCGCACATCAGAACATTCGTGAAGAGAGTACAAAGAACCTGGCAGGTATTTTTATTTATGTCATTGAGCAAGACTGTTGAGGAGGTGGTTATTTTTGATCTTTCTCCATGGAGACCTGTTACGTGAGCGAAGTGAAAACAACGGAAGCAGCAGCTTCAGCAAGCCGCAAGATCAGGTGGCACGGACGGGCGGGCCTACACCCAGATTGGTTACACCCGCTCTGATTGGTTGAGTTGTCAGATGATTGATGAGCTTCAGGGCCTTTGACCTTAACGGGGTCTCAACTTCTCTCGTACTCAGCGCTCAATGCGCATTCAAATAAAAAAAAAAATATTTTTTATAATATTTCCAAAATAAATATAGATTGTGTAATGATAAGTTTGTTGTGTGCATCTGATTTAGAACTTGAAATCACCAGTGGTGATTGTGCCATCACCATTAGAATGTTCGGTTAAGAACATTCTTATCGCATATTTGTGATGCTTTGATTGGTCGACAGATGAGCCGCACAGCAATTCCCTAGTCCGAGCTGCTCTATGAATACAGCTCCTGGTTTGTTTTTCCTGTCTTGAGAATGAAAAGCAGTGTGTTTACTGCTTGCTTGTCCAGACGCTGTGCCAGGACAATGCAGTGTGGGGGGGTGGGGGGGTGGGGGGGGCCCTCCCGCTGTGGTGGATGGAGTGAATTGCCCGGCTGTGGCCCCCCCAGGCAAAGCCCGGCTGATGAGGAAAAGGAGATATAAAGGGTATTTCAGCGCACCGTGTCTGTTTTACACGAAGGTCGTCTAGACAGCAGCGAACGCCATGCTTGAGCGGAGTGCTTTGCCCGCCTGTGAACTAAAGCCTGTTTCACTCCCCCCGCCCCCATGCCCCCATCCCCCATTCAGCACAAACTTCCACATGACCGGTCTATCAGACTCATCCCCACGGGCAAGCCATTCTACAGCGAGTGGGGAGGGGTCAGGAATCACCACACAGCTAGGGTAGCGCACACGCGCACACACACACACGCACACACGTACCCACATGCATGCACACACACACACGCCCACTCATACATGCACATACACAAAACTACATACATACATACACACACACGCTCATCCACACACGCACACACATACAAGCGTGCACACATACACGCACACACAAACACACACAAACACACACACACACACACACATACACACACACACACACACACAAGCACACACACGGGCACACAAATACATAAAGATACATTCTCTAAAACACATGCACAAATGAATGTGCACACCATGCACACGCTGAAGCACACACGTGTATTAACATGCACATATACACATGTGCATGCACACAGACACGTAATTAACGTGCAAGCACACGCAGGCAAGCGCATTATACATGAACATGCTCACACACTACTGCACACAGACAGACACACTTGCATGCCAACACACAAAAAAAAGTATGCATACTGAATACTGTATCTCCAAAATAGTTATCAGACGGTACAGAATCTACATCGGAGTATTTAAAAGTTTGACATGCAAAGCTATATGAATATTGTTCCACTGATTATTTTTGAGGATAACCAAAAAAATTTTTATTTTTTATTTATTTACCTGAGCTGTGGTTCAGAGTGCTTCACTGATATTTGATGGATGCAGCTGGTGATATACAGTGAACTCCGTAATGTTTGGGACAAAATCATTTCTTTGATTTGACTCTGTACTTAAATATTTTAGATTTGTAATCAAACAATTCACATTTGGATAAAGTGCACATTCTCAGCTTTTATTTCAGCGTATTTCTATATATATATATATATTTATTTCACCACTGAGAAATTACAGTGCTTTTTATATGTACCCACCCCCATTTCAGGGCACCATAATGTTTGGGACAAATGACTTCACAGTTGTTGCTGATTGGTCAGGTGTGTTCAATTGCTTACTTAGTGCAGCTATAAAAGAGCTTATAAGAGGTATAAGAGTACGAGAAAAACTATGTCTTTGTCCCAAACATTATGGAGCTCACCGTATTCCTGTATGACATACATTTTATTCATAAATGTACTTTGAGTTTGGCCAGCTCAACCCTTCGTTGCTTTCTGAATCTCTGACCACATGGTTCAGCTCATCAGGCTCTAATAATGAACTTTGTGGTTGCATGATTCAATGCATCCATTATTGATGATGTCCTGATGGGATTAATGAAGCTAGACGAAATTGTGTTGCTTTTCTCCCATGTTGAAACCAATAATTAAAATTATGACGTACTAATCGTTGCGTTATAAATATTTAAACGTAATGTAAATGCTAGCTCCATATTCATAACCGCAGTGTGTTTTTTTCCGTCTAGGGGGGGGTTCTCATTTATTATTATTTTTTAAACCACAAGGCAGATGCAGAGTTATGTGTGACGGTGGGTCAGCTTTGATTCCGCTCCCAGTAATAACGGGCCCTGGGGCTTCAAATATCGAATGCAGTGTAGTTCTCCTTTTTGTGTGCTGTCCATTGCATTTACACGTGTGTTTGAGCACTGACTTCGGGCCTTGGTGAGAAGGGAATGAGAGTTCATGAATCCCATGTTCCGTGGACCTAAAATGAGCTGTCAGTCCCTGGGTGCGTCGCAATTCTCGAAAAATGTATCCTGCACTACCACCTCCTCCATGCCCTGGAAACCGACCGGTCTTTGTATCCTCCCTCCCTCTAGGGTCCCAATATTGGAGGAGACGTGCAAACTGTACTGGCAAAGGGGCTTCAAACTCGTCTCCTCCCCATCTTTCCTCCCCATACTTCCGGGATGGAGACACTGTCAGGATCGTGTGCATTCATGGCCCCCAAACTTTTTCTGACTTGGGTTAGCTCTGAGAACTGTGCTGTGTACAGAAGCAACTGGGAAGTTGATCATCCTAGAATCAGTAATACCTGTGTTAGAACTTACACCCTTCAGGTTCAGTGGGATTTAACCACTACACCACTCTTTAACTTTTGGCTTTGGTGTTCGGCAATGAAATGGATGCAGGCGTTTTAGTTTTAATTGTATAGTTGAACAACATAAGTTTAACAACGTAAACTAATTTTGAATGCATATTCATGCCTCTTTATCATCAGAGAGCATGAAGACATGTGCATAAGCACTACCACAACTTTCTGAGAATGAATTCTCTCTGCTCTCACCGACATCTGAAGGCTATCTGCTTTTATGGTTTGCCAAAAAAAGGAGAAATGGGTGGTTATTTCAGCCAAGCTGTGTTTTCTTGGACTATGCCCCCCCCCCAACACCCCCCCCCCCATATTTAATGAAGTCCATAAACAGAACAATGGCGCACGATGCGCACCCTTTCATCTCTTGAATAAACATCGTAAGGTTGCGGTTTTGGCAGCTTCGACGAATTCCTGCGGGGAGTGGGTTGCAGCGTCGGGTGGGTCCGAACCGGGCCACCAGGCTCTAAAATCGGGTCACCGTCTTCAGATGAGGCTTCGCACAAGTCCCCGTGACTTAATTATTGATCCCGTGCTAACGGTACCCTTTTGATCTAATCCCATACCCCGGTGTTGCCCCAAATCGTACGCCACCGAGGGTCTCCTCCCAAGTCCTACGCTATTTACAGAAACTGAACTTCAATCAGAAGTCACAAAGCAATGCATTAATAATGGTAATTATGATAAACTTTGGCTTCACAACAACAGTAGCACTTCTGCATTAGAAATGACTGCATGTGTGAAAATGCTGCAGTAATATAGACTGGGCATTTTAATCACAGTCTTTGTACATAAAAAGTAAAGGTTCTGTAATACTTGCAGTTGCCAGTTAAAATTAGTTAGATGGTTCCATTGAACTGTGCTGTTATTGTTGCTACATTGACCATAAAGTTATACAAAGTTTCAAATTGGGTTGTGCTCAGAAAGGCAGAAAAACATAAACATAGCAGCGGTAGAGAAACAAAGAGGATCTTATCTGGGCTCTGTGCTATAGAGAATTAATCATTACTTTTTAAAAAGATTCCTTTAGTGTTTTGTCAGTAAAAATAACTTAACTTTTGGCACGCATTGTGGCACATTTCTACATAATTTCAAAGATTAAAAAAATGTTATTAGTACAAAACTTGCAAATCTCAGTTATAATGAAACCAGCCTTTTCCTTCAAACACAGGTTTGGTATTTGTATTCATAAAAATACAAGCCTGACACATTCACATTGAGGTCAGTTCAACACATATCAATCCTTTTTGAGAAAATACTGCCTGAACCGGATTTTTGTTTCTCTCTTGCCTTGTATACAGAAAAAAACCAGGTTTGTTTTTCTGGTGCATTTCTGAATTTCTCATTCATTTAACCTTTTCCTTTATAAGTAGATCAGTAATAATTTATCGGCAAAAAGCAAACCCCATGTATTATTAAGTAACATACTGCAGACTCATACCTAGACCCAGTCACACACTGCAATGTGAGCACTTCTGTGTAAAAAAAAAAGTGAAACAAGCACATTGTTAAGCTGAAAACACCATATGTATTTTTTTCAATGAATACACAGCAGGGTAAATAATGTTCATTTCTGTATCTGAAATACTTTAATAATAATTTTTTAGGGGAGGTAAAGGTTGCAAACGTGAAGTTCTCTGTTTTTGTTACTTTTATTTGTTTTCAAAATATGGCATACTGATACAGAAATGGAATACAGCAATATATTGTAAAAATGTTGACCTTTTAGAAAATATAATGATAAATATATTTTCACGGCAAGGTATTAAAACTTGTACTGCGATGTCTGTAGCCAGTGATAATTAGTACATTTGTTCAATGCGTTGTGAAGTGATCTTGATAATATATTTTATTTGAATACGTTGCAATGTTGCATTATGTGTATTGATTAGGGAACTGAGTTTCTAACTCCAAGTTTGTATGTTTGATTCCTCCATGTGTGGCACTGCTGTTGTACCCTTGGGCAAGGTACAACACCTGAATTAAAAAAACAGACCACACTTTGACAAAGTCTCTATGAACGCATTACACTACATTACATTATAATCACTTAGCAGAAGGTCTTATCCAGTACAGTATCGAAGAAAATCCGTGTAACTCAGGAATACAATACAATACAAGTGCAATCCAACCAAGAAGGCACAGAGGCCCATTTATATTCAATAAGTGTAATGTTTACCTAACGAACATCAGTTTGCGTTGTAACACAATACAGTATCACTAGACAGATGACCTTCACAGACAACCTTTACACAGCCATACCTATAACCCCCCCCAATCCCCCAACCCCCTTCTGGCCAAGAGAACTTTAGAACCTGAGGATCTAGATATGAGTATCTGCTAAATTAAAAAATTCATGATTTGTGAGACCTGGGATCTCTTATTATTTGGATTTGACGTGGGATTTCCTTCCGAAGCAAGTCTGCCCTACCAATAAAACAGGAAACGTTTCATACAGCTAGATGCCTGTAAGCACCTCAGGGTGAATACAGCACTTTCAGGAGTTCAGGGGGGAAACAACGTTGGGGATTTGAACCTATGCCCCTTCGCATCCTGTCGGTACTCCAGGCTGACGAGAGATTCTCTTAATTCGGGTATTGATGTTCTAGCCTTACAATGTGAAGCTGTGCAGAGCCCTGGATGCTAAGCACGGGTAGTCCCCCTTTAAAAAGAAAAGTCATTGGAGCCAGAGAGCCAGCAATCCCAGAGTGCATTGCTCCAATGTTTTTTTGTAAGCAAAGGCCTCAGCATTTTTAAATGTGAACTTAACAAAGCTGGTAACTTTTAAAACCAAATGAGATGAGTGGAGGTTCTCTTTGAATTTGACTCTCAACTTTTTAAGAATCAAACTATTTTTGTATTCATTTCTTGTGGTGGTTGCTGAACTTGCCGTGAAGCATCGATAGAAAGAAGAAGAAAAAAAAAAACCTCACACTCTTGAATTTTCAAACTTAGTTAAGTTAAAGATGAATGTTGACTGTGTCTGGGCCTACATTTCCTTTGTCACAGTAGCAGTCCGGCAGAAACGCTGAGTATTAAAAGAGTTTGTAAACAAACACACACATGGTGGTGGGGGGTGGGGGGTGGGGTGTGGGGGGTGTGTTGGGGGAGCTGGGAAAGAACACGACTCTTTTGAAGGGAACACACTGAGTTACAGTAGGCGCGATTGTTCCTCTTTTCCGTGCGAATCATGAATATTTCCTCTCGGTTCCTCTCAGGGCTTGGCAGACTGCAGTTGACAGGCTATAAAATATGCTCTCTTCAGCCCTGTGTTGGCGCGTACGCGTGGAGCAATGCTGTCGCGAAACAGGGCATGGGCAACGCGCACAATACGCGATGCAAAAGTGAAGACGTTACATAAAGGAAGGGCCCTGAGGATTCTGGGTGGCAGCTGACAGGGGCAATGCCAAGGGGGTTGGGGTTGGTGGATTGGGAGGTGGAGAGGCATTGGGCAGAATTGGGCAACTTCTAATAGTGTGAGGGGATAGCTCATCATATCCCACCACAGATTGTGTGTATGGTCATTGTAATTCCACAAAGTATAAAATAGATAGTTAGATAGATAGATAGATAGATAGGAGGAAATCAACAACGTCAATGAGACACACGTTGGCAGTTGCCTCGGCCTTGTCCATATAGGAAACAGATTCTGATTGGACGGATCATGGGGGTCATTGTTCTACTTCATGTTAATATCACAATTGTGTGATTTAAATGACAAGAAACAACAATAACAAACAGCAGCCACTTTGGCGTTTGCATCATTGAGTGACCTGTACCATATAAAGTATTTTATGATAATACAAAAAATTATAAATGCTCGTTGAATTAATTTGGTGGAAAGGGGAGGAGCCAGGGCATAATGCAGTACGCAGTGTTACTGACGAAATTATAAAAGCAAATTACCACATGCATAACTGTCAGAACACATAAGACTGAAACGGATGTGCCCTCGACTCCCCGCATTTACATTTCACATTAAACTTTAAGCCTCCGAATTTAATTGGATGCAACAACCTGCATCCCTTTTCGAAAGGAAAGGTTGGCCCTGCCTGCCAGACTGACCGGAGGTATCCATGGCGATGCGGAAAGGTTACTAAATACAGCGAAATTTAACGTATCGCGATGCCAGGTTTCTCTAGCTACGCCTCTTGCACTGTAACACGTGTTCACAGGTTCAGACAGAGAACGCAGTGCTCTCCCCGGTGTTTGTGCGTCAGAACGTACAGCGCGCGTTCGCAATCGCAGTCGATGCGGGCGCTCAGCGGTTAGATATGGTCACGTGACTGAAAACAGGCCGCGTACGCGCTGCCCGCCCCTCCGCTCGGCTCTCCGCGTTTCCTCGGCAGAGCGGACCGTTAGCATCGTCTCAGGGCGCCCGCCGACGCGCCCGTCCGCCATTAAAGTTTCAGAGAGCGGCGGGTGAGCAGCACTCCATCTGAGTCCTGAGACTGAGGAGAGGAGAGGCGTGCTAGTGGAAGGGCCGTGTGTTATACCCCTGAGCTGGGGTGGAGGGTGGAGAGTGTTTGGGGTGGGGGTGTGTGTGTGGTGGCGGGGGGGTGTGGTGAGATTATACTTTAGACCTGTCATTATGTTTTTCCCTCTGCGATGCATCCATGCAGTCAGTGGGTTTTGTGGGGTTTTTTTTGTTCATCCTCAGTTTATTTCTTCATCCTTTGCATGGCATTGTTGTTAGGGATGCCCTGCTAGGATGATGGGGGGGGGGGGGGGGGGGGGGAGCTATGGGGCAAGGGGGAGGTAGTCTCTAGTGGGTGGGGTGAGCGACACACTGATGTTTGTGTACTATGGTATTGTGAGGGGGTGGGTGGGGTGGGGGGCGTGTAGTGAAAGAGAGCTGTCTGGATCTCTTGGGAAATGTGCAATCAAAAAAAAAAGAGAAGGTCTGGTCAAAGCTTTTATTGCACCCCCTCCTCCCCCCACCCACATTTTTTAAAGTAAACACCTCAAGGCTTTGAGCAATAACCAAGGCTCTTCAGTGAAAACGTTGTTGGTGCATTTTTATATTTTTTGTTCTTCGGGGGGGGGGTTTGAGGGGGGCGGGGAACACATTCTTTTAGAAGCATTAGGTGCCAGGACAGGGTGCGCTGGGACAGGGGAAGGCCTGGGGGGCCCTTGTCTGGCCGTCCCGGGACCTGACTGTCAGAGCAACCCTTTTAAATTGGAGATCAGCTCCGTCAATGACAATACATCAGCAGAGCACTCCGAACTGTGTAAGACCGCCCCCTCCTCCCCAACCCCCCAACCCCCCCTCCCCCCCTCCCTCCCCGTTCCCAGTCCGGGGGCTTTTCCATTAGCGTGACCACCTGCTGGGATCTTGCTTTCGCGCAGGTCCAATTGCGCCCCCCGCGCCTCCGTCTCCCAACTTCAGCGCCCCCCCCCCCCCCCCCCCCCATCTGCCCGAGGACAGGAAACGAGAGAGGGGACGGCATGGGTTCACCTCCTTCTCACCCCCCCACGCACGAAGACAGTCGCTGCAACGCAATTACTTTAATTGATTGTGACTTATTCATTTACATTACAACTGCGTGCATATCCAATCAAACAATGGTCTTCTTCTCTTTAGAGGGACCTTAAAAGGGGGGTGGGGGGGGGGGGTGTGTTTGTGGGAGGGGTTGGTGAGAGAGAGAATTTTCTGAACACCGAAAACAATATCTTCAGTCTCATCCTGGTGCTCTATTCTACCCCACTGTTACAGAACACATTCGCAGCACAAACAGACAAAAAAAAAAAAAAAAAAACAATTTAAGTGGTGAAACCATTCATTAAATCTCAAGTGTTGCTTGATAGCTTCCAGAAATTTCTTTGAGAGGATTTGACAGTTGTTGTTTCTTTCTCAATGGAAGCATTATTATGTTAATTTAATGAAGTTCTTTATTTCTTTATCACACGTTTGCTTAGCTGATAAAGAAGCGCTTTCTTTGTTTTTCGTTTTTTTCTTTTTTTACAAAGTTCATGTGTCAAATTTAATCTCATTTTAATGTTTATAATATAAGCCGGCACAGCCGTCACTTACAGAAAGGGCTCCAATTCATTTAGTTTTACATCGAAAATGAAAAATCAATGTAAATAATAAAGAACATAGCGTACTAGTACTACCACTGAAAAACCACAAGACACTTGTAAAGAAAGTGATAATGTACAGTAGAGACCAAAATATATTCAGAGGATTGCCAAATAAATAAAACAGATCTAAAGAAGTAACTGTCAGCTAAATCACAAAAATACACAAGCAGTGAAGTTCCTTCACTTGTTCGTTGTTATGAGAGTGATGGCATATTACGGCTTCTGTAGGTAATATGGTTTTGGTGTACATTTTTTATCTTCACATTATCTTAATGTAAATCAGGGAATTAACCATTGTTCATTATTCTCATTCTAAAAAGCTGAAGGTTGATTTCATCTCGAAAGGTGTGTCTGTTTACCTCACTAGGTCACATGGCTAAAGACGTTAGCCTTGACCCCCAAGGACCTTTGAACTGCATTTCCAATGTAGTCGCAACAGTAGAGTGTCACATGTTTGACTCTGCAGGAGGTCAGGGGTCATAGGTCAGGTGATGCCTGATCTGGCAATAAAATCCATGGAGGAACCGAGGTCACTGTCGTAAACAGGCGATGTCATCCCCTGTACCACCAACTTGAAATTTCAATTTCATTATTATTATTTGGATTACCCAACCTAGAGGTCACAGTCTCTCGCACTGCTCCACAAGGGTGTCAGAGTCACCCTGTCGGCCTCGAGGTCACACTTGGTCTTGGCGAGATTGGAGGTCACAGTCTCTTTTTCGCAACTTCACGAGTCTGTCACAGTCTCCCCCTCCACTTGGAGGTCAGTCAATGTTGGCGCGCCTCCTTCATCGTCCGTGCGTCGCCTTGTCAACATGATGTATTGGAGAGGCCCTCTGTTGTCTTTCTGTGCCCATCATCCTCGTCAATTTTGGAAAGCGAATATCTAATTTAATTTCCCCGGATCTTATTAAACCACAAGTGAACACAGATCCCAAGGTGAACTCTAATGAATTTAAGAAAGATGATGAAGAAGAGAGAGAAAAAAACACAATCTATGGGGACAAGCAAATGAAATAGGACACAGTGTTTGTTCAAGAGATGCCAAAACTCTAACAGCTTCAAAGTTAGAAGAAGATGAACGGAAGGGGATCGACACCACTTTTTCCACTTTCTTCTTCCACACAAACACTTCACATGAGGTGTGGGGAGCCTGACCTTTCCCTGCCCAGTGTCCATGGTGTGTTTGGGAAGCATTATGGGATATTCATTGACATAGACATGGAAATCCTGACCCATTCAGCTCCCAAGTTAACAATTTATAAACCTGGGATCTACACAGCACAGTTGGTTAATCAGGTGAACGCACTAATGTTTCTCCTACGCTGCACGTTGTGGTGGGTAACAGCGTCTGCTAAATTAATGTAGCACGCTTTTTTAAAAAAGTTATGTGAGTGCTGGCTGAACTGTTCACACTGGCCACTTCTGCTAAGATCCCACAGAAATACAACCTGGAGGTGCCGACGACGGACTGACGTCAATGGTCAGCAGGGACGTCTGATGTTACTCGCATTCAAGCCACGCGAACACAATGGGGTGAGCTCCGCACGATGACCTGCGTTATCCCGAAAGCGAAATATCGCTTTGAACGACTCCTCTGTTAAATTCCCGAAACGGCGGTCCGACACACCATCGCGGCGCGGCCGACAATAAGATGTGTTGTTCCCTCAAAAGGTAGCTCCTCCCCCGCAGCCTTTTGTGAGCACGCGGTGAAAGGAAATCTCTTATTAAAAAAAACGTGCGTTTTTTGGACGGAATGGCCAGTGCCCGCCTCCCGCGTATAAATTTCAGGCCCACAATGACGCCCGGGATCGACCCCGACGTTTGATATGAGTGAATGGCGCAGGGTTCGCCATCGACTCGTCCCCGTCGCGCCTCTGCCAAATTTATTCCCGAGACAACGGGCACGGTGAAATCCTAAGCTGATGTCGGGTAGCAGAATTTCCTCCGATTCAAAGCAGCTGTTTGGTTCTCACGCTCTTCATGGGTGTGTCGCATTATTGCAGGAAGGGCCCTCCACTATGAGTTACATAGCTGAACTTGGATTTACCCGCGCAGGCATGCAAAGGTCAATTTGATGCCACGTGACGGTGTTGCTACCGAAGTGTCTATTCATTGCATTGAACTGGAAACACAGGCTGTGCACAGGGTTTTCTTTTTTTTCCAATATGGATCACAGTCCAGACGCACGTTCCTATGGAGATGCAGAAAATTGCTTTTACGTCTGTCTCCTTTCTTTTATTCTCCCATTAATGAAAAAAATGAATCAATCGTTTATCTTCTTGGGCAGCGAGTGTGAGATTGCCTCTGATAATCTGTATGACGATCTAAGTTCTTTCTTATTTGCAGACGCACAATCTGCATCGTAACCCAGGTTTTTAAGAGGAATAGAGGATTCGGATTTTCACAAACCCCTTTTTAATGAGCATTTTATTCTGGTTTTGTGGGTAGAGCTTCATTGGGCATTTGATTTGCGAAACCTGTGCAGCCACTGCGCTTCTCACCTCTCTGCGGTCCAGCTGCGCAGCCAGCTGCTTCTTCTTACCGCTCTGCAGTTCAGCTGCGCAGCCAGCTGCTGCTTCTCACCTCTCTGCAGTCTGGCTGTGCAGTCAGCTGCATCTTCTGACCACTATGCAGTCCAGCTGTGCAGCCAGCTTTATTGTACAATGAAGGCAGGCATGCCCTCCCTCCCAGGACGAGGCTATGGGCAGTGATGCATGTCCCCCACAGGACTGCGCAGTCACAGTTAACAGCAGCATGGTCTGCGCATCACTGCAGTGAGATCCAGCGGTTTAGATACACAGTTAAACCCACCGTCACATTCAGTACGCACAAATATAATCTAACACAATCTCAATTATTTTTCTATGGAAATACCCACATCATATTGATATATTAAAGATGAATGTGACCTGGAAGTGCTCCTACCCTACCCTGTCCATTGTGGGCGTTTGCATATTTTTAATGAATCGCACAACCTTTTCACATTCACAGATTTCTTTTTACGAAGCTGTTCCGCTGCATGAATGCATTATCAGCTCAATGACCGTCTGATGAAAGACACCATGACAGTACAATACCTCGTCTTACAGTATTGTGTGACCGGCCCAGTCAGACGATATTTTATTGCTTCCTTTTTGGCATGCAAACCCCTTTGTGTGTCGAACACCTTCGGAAACAATAAGAAATGGCTGCAAAGGGGGAAAGAAAACTTGTATTTTCACCCCCCACCCCCCTCCCCCCACCCCCCAAGATAAACTGTTCCTTGTACTATAAGAGTAGTAGGTCTGACACAAATTATCAAACTACCAAACCCATTAGTAACTTTGTCTTTTTTTTTTTTTTTTACCCTGCACAAGGTCATTAATTGCAGCTGGGACCTCGATAAGCGCCAACATTGCTGATGGGTGAAAACTTTATTGTTAAACGTATTACAGAGCGGTCGTCTTCAGAGATTGCCTGCTTGATTGCTTCATGGGGGCTCCGTGGCACACAGCAATTAAAATCCGCAGACCTTTAGACCCTCGGACGCCAGGCAGAGTCTGCCTCTGCTTCCACACCATCCACAATCTCCTGCCTTCCCAGCTGCTGAAATGCTGAAATTGACAGCAAAAAGGTACACACACGCACACGCACGCACACACACACCCACGCACACACACTCACGCACGCACGCACGCACGCACGCACGCACGCACACGCACACACACACACACGCACACGCGCACACACACACACACTCACGCACACACACTCACGCACACGCACACACACACACACACAGACACCCGCACACGCACACACACACACGCACACGCACACACACACACACACACACACACATGTACTTTTTCCTTGAGTTGTGGGCGCATGGCTCACTGGATGAAAAGATGAAAAGAAAGTTAATGATTTCCTCAGCCAAGAACATCTGTAAAGGATAATTGGGTAAATGCAGCAAAACAGCATCACTCCCATTCTGGTACCCCTCTCCTCTTACTCACCTGTACGGGACTGTTTCCCCGGTAACAGAAGAAGAAAATTAAGCTGCTTCCCTTTGTCAAACAAGCCTGGGTCACTCGTTGAGAAAAGTAGATGTGAAGGCACAGGGAAAGAAAGAGCAGTGAACATACTGAACTATTACCATACGAACATATTAACCCAGCAAATCGCTAGAAACTGAAATGCAGGTGTGCAGCAAATGTAGCTAAATTGTATTTCAAATTGACTTTATTTTTCAGTTATAATGTAGTATGTATAGTGTGTGTGTGTGCGTGTGTGTGTGCGCGCTAGCGTTTTGAGTCTTTATATGTAGGTGTGATTGTGTGTATGCGAGTGTGTGCTCCGTATTGTGTTACTATGAGTTTGTGTGTGCGTTTTGAAGACTGTGAGCTATATCACAGCGAGTGTGCTTACATGGATTTCAGTGCTTATACTTTTTGTGCGTTTTTGTGTGCTGCACATTGGTTTGCGTATGTGTGTGTGTGTGTGTGTGTCAGTATGTTTCTATGTGTGTAATATGTTTTCATTTCTGTATTCGTCTGTCTGGGAAGCCGTTTTTCTTTGCTTAATCAACTAAACAAGCAGCAGGCA
This sequence comes from Anguilla anguilla, assembly GCF_013347855.1. Taxonomy (NCBI): domain Eukaryota; kingdom Metazoa; phylum Chordata; class Actinopteri; order Anguilliformes; family Anguillidae; genus Anguilla; species Anguilla anguilla. Next base: position 40,314,519 of record NC_049210.1, on the reverse strand, counting down.
GTGTAAGGTAACAGGTATGACACATGAATTATTCATGATTAATTACCAGTAACATAATTAAAAAAACGCGATGACTATTTGAATTGAAGAACTTAAATATGTCCGGAGGACTCATAGAGTGCTAATACAGGTTTCCAACAACAGTTACGGCAGGTCAAATAAACTGAAATATACAAAAAAAAAATCATGAAATCACAAAAATTAATTTTCATTTAATCAGTGTCCCAGTTTTGCGACTAACTTCACATTATCGGAGGAGAGATCAAATGCGAAATCACAAACCCGGGCCTCAAATTTCCACAATAATGACATTCTTATCAGCTTCAAATTAGTTTTAAAATTAGACTCGGAGGAGTGAGGAGAAATAAAGAGGTTCTATTTTCGACTTTGCTGGAGGCCTGCGGATCCCCCTCTTTCCAGTCTCCTGGCTTATTCCCTTTCTCTTGCCCTGGTTTTTTTTTTTCTTTTCTTTTTTTTTTTTTTAAAAAAATATTCTGAGAATTTATACAGCGCAATTACCTGGAAGTCAGCCCTGCTTGGCGACGGTGAGACTGACTGATTACGTGGAGACCACGGACCTCCTGCAATAAATACACATATTTGAATAGGTCGGGCACTTACAGGCGAATGTCATCCAGAAGCGCATGTGTTCTCGTGCAGTGTTCTGTAATGCTCATTCGGCAATGTATTGATAAGATTATTGAAACTGATTAAGTTAATAAGAAACTTTAAATTGTTTACAGGCTATGTTTTTCTATAACTTAATATTTTTGTGCGGGTAAACGTCACGGTGTTCATATGCACTGTTGGTGACAATACTAAAATTTCATGTGATGTGATGTTAGTGACTGTGTCTGCATTCAGGTGTGACCAGTCTGCATGAGCGTGAGATGTGTGAAATCAAGTGAAGTCTTGTGAAAAATGTATGACTGCTTTGTATTAAATATGCTAATTTATGATTTCTTCAGAAACCCAGAAAATAATAGCTTTATAGGTTTAATGAACTCTGAGCTTTTGATTGTTTCAGCGTCTCTCTGTATTGGAATTTAGGAACTTACCCCTGACAGTGGCGTTAGGCTGGCGTGGGTGCTCTTGACGCGCTCCGTCCGTGTGAGGTAGTCCTGACGTAGCGTGGAGGTATAGTTCAACTATTGGGAAGATAGTTGACGGCTACGTCACTTACCCTGGGATCACACAGCCAGCAGCCACACGGAAGATGTGGCGAGCCAGCCGCTTCATTTTCCCACGGAAGCAAATAAATATGTAAAAAATGAAGACGCGGTGTTGACATTGGACAGGCTACTGGGGCTGCTGTCAGTTCTGTTTAATTAGATTGAACTGACGTTATGCCTCAGCTGCTGCTGATGGCTGCAATAAATATATAAATAAATAATGAGCACAATTCTAATACCCTAAATTTCGTAACACAGGTAGGATAACATATGCAGCAGCTAGCTCCTAAAATGTTATTTTCCCACACAGAGGATCGCCTGTCAATCAAAGAAAGGTGCTAAAATAATAATAATAAGAACAACATTCCATAAACAGCTGCTTGCCTGATCTCCATACGCTTTTTTTTTGGGGGGGGGGGGGGGTGAATACTACAGCTGATGTTATTTTCCCTTTGCTGTTGCGGTGAGATCTACTGACGTGTGTGTCGGCAGTGGGGCGGGTGACAGTGACATTGCTGGGGGCTTTTAGTCATTCTCGTGGTCCTGCTGCCTTGGAGGGTGTCATCTCCCACCCCTCGAAATCTGCCGCCCAATCCCACATCCTCCCCCAAGCCAAAATGAATTTTACTCCCCAAAAAAAGTGGAAAAAAGAAAGCATAAAGTCTTCTCACAAATCAAATTAGTACCCCTGCAAGCCATTTGAAATTATAAAAGAACCTATTTTATTTTATTTTTATCAAGTGGTCAATCAGATAAGTCTTCCAGGTATTTCAATGATATTTCAGCGAAAGATTACAAAATAGTGCATGGGACCGGAGGCAGGGGCTGGGGGCAGGGTAGTATGTTCACTGCACAAGCAGTTGTCTGGGTGCATCTTGCAGTCATCAGCTGCACCTGGGTGGGACTGCATTTGATGCATTCGGTCAAATAGGAAGTTACCTCTCACTAAAATCTCTCTGACATTTTTGCTATTTTATTTGTTTTCTGAACAATCTATGCCAATATATATTAATCTACATTGCATAATTTTTTCAGGCATTTCTAACCAGAGGCAGATTTTCTGGATTAGAAATGTCTAAATAGCAGGTTAATACCAGTTGTTGCAGCTGACATGCCACTTTACCTTTGGTTTCATTTTAAAATAGAACAAGCCTTTGGCTCTTTTCAAAATCCAATTCAGTTCAAATAACTAAATTTTGTGATGACAAAAAGTGTTGATCATATGATTTCAGTTCAAATAGAGATTCTTTATATAAGTGAAATACAGGGCCTTCTTTTACAAATCAAATAGAAGGAAAACTTCTCTAAAACTGCAGTGCACATCCACAGAGAGGCCACATTAGACTGCTTCCCCCTCCTGCTACAAGTGGAGAAAAGAGCTGTGAAGCTCTGGGTTCATTTAATACAGTCTGGCCCTCTGCTTCCAGCACAAGGTACTGAAGCTCTATCTGATCTGCACAGGGAGAGACCACCTGGGGCAGGTGACTATCAATGTGTGAACAATGAGCAAGACAAGATTACTTCAGCTGCACTTCTGTAAAAAAATTACCTGATCAACTAACGTGTATATTGATCACGGGCTATACCTAACCTAAATCTAGCAATGAACTGGCCTTCAATTTGAGTCTCAGCAGAGACTAATGAAACATGGTGGAAGTGAAGACAGGAGTCCATTTTCTCCTTATTTGCCTCAAGTGCCATTTAATCAGGCACCACCTTTGCCCATATTAATCAATGTAATAGATTAATAATGACTGCCACCTCCAACTGCCATAATTTAAAGGAGTGAGGATGAGAGCTTCACAGCATTTTATGACTGTGTACATATTGTGTGTGTGTGTATGGAAGGGGGGGGGCATGGGAGGAGTGGAGCAATAGAAATGAATAATAACAAAAATTAAAACAGAGAAAAAAAGGAGAATTGAGAGCAAAATAGAGGGAGTATAAAAGCATAAGGGAGAGTGAGAGAAAGAAAGTGTGAGGGTGAGAGACTGAGATAGGATGAAAGTGCTAAAGAGAGAGAGAGAGAATAAAAGCGTAAGGGAGAGTGAGAGAGAAAGTGGGATAGTGAGAGAATGAGAGAGGATGAAAGAGAGCGCTAAAGAGAGAGAGAGAAGGAGCGTAAAAGCGTGTGCGATTGGCTGGCTGGTCGTCAGAGCCAGGGAGGGGAAAACGGAGTGAGGGAGGGAGGGGAGGGGGGGAGGGGGGGTGATGCTGGCCATTTCCAGTCAGAGGAGCCAGCTTCTTGGGGGCGTTCCCGCCATGCCCCCCCCAGGGCTCCTCTCGCCCCCCCTCTTCCTAACGCTTTCTGACGGGTTCACAGAGCAGCGCTGCATAATTGACGTTCTAGTTAACAGCAGCTGATAAATGACCTTGATTTCCTCCGAGCCCTAGACTCCGCAGGAAGGCAAGGTCGCCAAAGGTTGGGCCTCGTCCGCGCTATCGTCTATTTAAAGGCGGGAACCTGGGGAGGGATAGGGCCGCCGCGTAGCCCCGAACGTGAGCGCACTCGCTCCCTTACGGGCCGCTTTCCGGAACGCTCTGCCGGTCCGGAGCCCCGCTGCGGGGAAATGTTCGTTTAACTGGAGCATAGCTACCGTAACCGCGTTTTCGACCACAGTGACTACCACAGCAGCAGTGAAATGCCAGCCAGTTATGAGAAGTGTAGGTGCAGCTATTTTTCGTACTGTTAATGTCACACCATGTGACTGATGCACATTTGTGATGGTTAGAATTGAGTGAACACATCCCAGCCTTTTACCTATTCGTTTTAAAGCACTTTGAGAGCATGATAAGAAAGGCGCTATATATGCCAAATCCATTGTAATGTATTCATTACACCTTTGTTCTCTGTTGTGCTTGAATATCACAATGATACGAGCTCAGGTGTATTGTACTCCCTCTCTCTTTCTCTGCCTCTCTCTCTCTCTCTCTCTCTCTCTCTGTCATTCACTTTCTCAATCAGTTGACTGACTGAAATTTCACTGCAGACGGAAGTCTGCTCCACGAAGTGTAGCCATGCTGTGCCACACTGTGATAGGCTATGCGAGGCTATGCCAGGCTGTGCTAGGCCCAAGCAGGGTTGTTTTGGCTGTTGTTTTTGTTGAACGATCTCTTTTTGCAGATCTCAATCAGGAAGCTGGTGAGCCCAACTGCAAAGCCTACTGAGGCAATATTATCCGTCAAGCATATTTCAAGTCCTGACAAGAGACCTTATCTTTCATTTGCTATTCAGTTTCCATCCTGTGTCATTGATCTATGGATATATTGAGTTTAGCAAAGGGACATAATGGCCAGTGCTTCAGGAATAAGGCATGTATTTCCCTGGTATAGGAGTCGATGATATCTGAAAAATATGAGGGACAAAATCCAAAGATTTGCACGAAAAGGCATACGTGTTGTTCTTCATGCTGTCCTTTGGACAAGGGATATTTTAAATATTACTTTTGTTTTTGCAGAACAACATGCTTCCTCAGCCCTCTGAGGGCTGGATCAACTCTGTCGGCCGCCAAAATCTGCCCTTTGACTCAGAACGCAGGTTCCTCTACCCGCACACAGTTCAGCGACTCGTTAAAATTATCTCCCCGAACCGCGCTTGTGAAGAAAGAAAATGAACGCTTGCATTTATTTGCAAATCAAATTAAAAAATATGGATTGAATCCAGGCCTCAGATGGAGATTTATTTTCCCTTGAGTTTCTTTATTTCTTTTTTTTTTTTTGTTGAGGTTTCACTCTCATGTCAATAGTTCTTCCAGGTGAGTTAACAGTTTACATTAAATTACATTACATCTCTGACATAGAGCAGACACTCATATCCAGAGTGACTTGCAGTGCAAACACAAGTGAAAGGTAAGGGATGGAAGAGCTGCAGATCCCTATAGGGGAAAAGCATGGCCTAAAGCTGGGCTGCCCAACCCTGTTCCTGGAGATCCACCGTCCTGTAGGTCTTTGCTCCAACGCTAACAAAGCGCACATCATTCAACAGCTAGCGATCTTGCTGAGGGGCTAGTTAGTAGATGCCAAATTAGGGTTGAAATGAAAACCTACAGGACGGTAGTGCTCCAGGAACAGGATTTGGGAGCCCTGATCTAAAGAGACATGGTAAGTACAATTTTACTTGAAGTAAGGGCTTTAAAATGCCTTTCCAAATCCAATTACTAACCATAACCTATGCTATAAACATGCAAAGTATTATTGAAAATATGACTTTATGAAGTATGAAATTTGCATGTACAATGACACCAGCGAGGTAGCACACTTTGACGTTCATAGCCTTGACCGTTGCCTGTGCGGCAAAAAGATAATATTAGCATGGCGTCTTCATTTGAATAACGCTCTGCATAAACTTGAGCTGTTTCCTGTTTTCTTTTTTCAGATGGAGGAAAAGTTGTGCAAGTTACAGCAACTCCTGTGGCTTGGGTGGTATAATAATTTTGTTTTTAAGTATTTTTTATTTATGTGTTATTTGTTTATGCGGATAAATTATTAAAATTTGCTGCATTTTACAAAGGTTCTAGTTTGCAGTTAATTATTTCCTCCTTTCCCTCCCTGTGGGTTTTGTTTGTAATTTTCTTGAATATAAAAGTTGCATTATTCATGTTTATCGGCAGCATCTATTAATTATGCCTTTCTTTTTAGGTGCTTACATCTTTTACCATGTTTTTTTTTCCTTTTCCGTCTCTTCAGAAGAACAAAAGAAGCGGTTAACGAGGACCGTGCTCTCTGGAACTGTAAGGTCTTCCGGCCTTCTCCGAACTCTCCAGGTTTTCCCGGCCAACGCTCCACATCGCGCCCGTGAAGTCGCTATACTTTTGAACTCGGATGCGAATGTTCTTATTTAGTAATTTATAGATGAGGGAATTCGGCACGCGTCCCGCCAGAGTCATAAACTATTGATGTGTCTAATCCTTTAGATCCTGCCAACATAATAATTATAATCTGTAAGACAGAGCAGCAGTCCCTTTTCTTAAACCACTTATTTTCTGAGATATATTCCATTTATAATTCCAGTTCGGCGACAACTGAGACTCCCTCGTTTCCAATAAACTAATAAACATTTTCATCGCATTAGGAAGAGATACATCCCGCAGCGCAAACAAGACTTCCTCCTCTCCCCCCAGAACCCTGTGTATTTATTTTATTTATTTTCACCCGAGAACCAAAAGTAGTCATTATAACTGTGAAGTTCACCGATGGTCTCTGCACACACACATATCCTCCCACTCAATAAATATTCATTTTTAAATTTAACTTGAACTTTGTCACCCTTTTCAAGCCTAAATATAATGTAAATGGTATTTAACTAGAACTGAAAAACTAAGTTTTTTTTTATCAACACATTTGAGCCTCAACTTATTTAAAGAAGATTGACAGGGGGTATGTTTAAAAAAAATGGAAGCACAAGGTTTAAGCAGACCTCTGTTATATTCTTTCTGTGTGACCAAAAATAACTTTCAGGGAATTTATGGATTCTTGCACCTCCACTGTGCTGCCAGTTAGTGTTCAGGTTAGAGGTCATCGGATATTCAAATGTGTAAAAACGGAATTGAAACAATGCAGCTTATCCTGTAGACTGGTGGGGCTGTGTTGTAAGAACCCAACTGAATACCGAATAGGAGCGAGAACTTGGGTCAAACATCAACTTTCTTTGTATATTTGAAACAGAATAGGGTAGAAAAACATAGTACAATAGAATAGAATACACTGGGAAGTCCATTCTTCCCAATAATAAGTCAAGTCAAGTCAAATTTATTTATAAAGCACATTTAAAAACAACCCACTTTGACCAAAGTGCTGTACAAACCAGAACAGGCAATACGTTTATTCATCCTAATTTAGGAAATGTGTTGACGACCTATAGCAAGTTTTAGTTATCCCAAAAATCCTGAAAAAAGTGCAAGAAAAATGTACATTGCAGTGATTACAGGGATAACATAAAAATATGTATGGTACTCAATCCACAGTTATGAAGCAAATGTGTGGTCACAAAGTTGGACATTTTTTCAGGTTTAAATCTTGCGTTGGTGCTCGTGAGCTGCCCTCGGACACTCAATCCAGGTTCTCGGCCTGGTCACGGCACGCCAGTTCATCTGTGCCGGCATGAAAGGGGACAGGGAGAGAGAGAGAAAGCAAGCGAATCTGAGCGGCTGCCGTCAGCCTGACCCGCAGATGAATAATGGAATGTAGTTTACCTCTCTGTCTGATTATATATCCCCCCGGTGGCTAGTTTCCAGCGCTGGTTTGTATACAAAACAAATCAAATGTGTTCTTTCCGCAGATATTTAACATATGCCAGTCTGCATTAATAATTCAATGTTCTCGCTAAATTTTTAATCGTTTGTCTTTTCCTACTATGAGGTGGGGGGGTGAATTGGAAGGGGGGGGGGGGGGGGGGGGGGGGGGTGGGGCGGTTACTCACAAAGACAATGGAGCAAAGCAGTGTTGTGGTGTTAACTAAATGCACATAAACTGAAGGCAATTTAGCGGTGGAGAAGAGCTGGTTGGAGGGGCTGTCAGTGGAGCGGCTTCTCACTCACGGGCGGCTGTCTCTCCCCCCCCCCCCCCCCCCCCCCCCTCCAATATCAGATATCACCTGAGGCGCTTTCCGGAATCGGAATGTCACAACACATACCCCGTCACCGGTTTGAAACGCGCTCGCTCTGTCTCCGTCTCCCGGATACGGCTCGGGACGCAGGAGCGCCACAGACAGGACGAAGGAAAGTTTCTCTCTCTCTCTCTCTCTCTCTCTCTCTCTTTCTCTCTTCCTCTCCTTTTCTCCATCCCTCTCTTCTTTACCACACGTGCTGCCGGATGTGCGGCAGCGAACCGTCCTCTGGTTTCTCCCGCGGCCGTGGGAATGTCGTTTAGTGCCGTTAGAGTAAGCGCGCGCTCGCGCGGCTGCACGTTGGCGGGTTTTCCGCTTTGGGTTGCTCGCACGCTGCCTCTTTCTCTGCCGTCGTTCGGTTCATTCAGATGAGGGTTTGACTGTTTGAATTCAATTCAAAACAACATTAAGAAATAAACATGTGCATATTCATCAATGTGCTGTAATTAAATTATTAAAAACTATAATAATTTTATTAATTTTATTATTGCTGAGTTTCTCATTAATCAGATTTTTTAAAAGCAGTAATAAACCCTGTTGAGCACACAAATTATTAGAAAAAAAAGTTGTTAAATAATAGAAATGGTAATGGGGATAGTAAAGCTATCATTTACCTCAGGAGGTCAGGAAATTGTGGTTTGCCGCCCCTTTAGTGAATGAATTAATCTCACTGCTGAAGTATTAACCACTGCTATTGGTCGTGAATTAATCACGGCAGCCAATCGGTTCTGCTCATTGCCTAAGCATTTATGTGCGCATTGTGTAAGTCGCTGTGCAAAACAGCATCTGATAAGTCGCTAAACATAATGTAATGTAATGTCAGAAGCCACTGTCCTGCTGTGTTAAGGGACAAATTTTCCCCCCAGCATTTGACTTTTGACCTTTGACCTCTGACCTTCGACCCTCTGAACACTCACTGCCCATAAGAGGAGACTGTGAGGTGTAGAGAGTCACAGTGCTGGGCAATAAGAGCAGTAGCTACAATACATGGAATGTGGCTTCCCACACCCCCAGGAAAAGATCCCCTGAAAACAGGAAGCTGCATCATGTTATGTCACCCGCACCAGCACGGTCCACCTTTCCTCAGGCTGGTCTACCACCACTCTTCCCCCCGCCCACCCAACCCACAAGCCCCCGATTTGGCCTCCTGTCAATCACCTCGGACCTTGAGTCGGAGGAGCGCTGCCATTTTAGCGTGCCTTTGCCGCTAGCCCCGCCGCCGCGCTCTGACCGTGGCTTAGGCCGACCGCCGCGGTCATTTGGGCCTGGGGTCCTGGTCCTGGTCCTGGTCCTGGTTCTGGTCCTGGTCCTGACCGTGCCCTGTACAGGCTGGCTTCAGCTCTGCCTGCTCCTGATCAGTCATTTCCCTGTGATCGCTTTGATTGAGCTCCTGAAACAAAAGCGGGTTTGGGTTTGACATCTGTCGACAGGCACACAGTGAAGTGTTCAGTGTTAATGTTAAAGATTTATTTCAAAAAAGCTTCATCATACTATTTTTCTTTTCCTTTTCCTGAAATGTACGGCTGCCTCAATTAAGCTTATTATAATTATTATTGATGATAAAATGTTTAATCTATATCCTGACTATTTTCCAATACATACTTTCTAAGGAGGCACAGGGTGTGTCCAACAAAGTTGAAACATCTTCAATTTTTTTTCCTCCTGTGTCTTTCGCATGCCATTTAGAAAGAACTCCCTGGCAGATAATAACACAGAGATGTCAAATATAAAATCAGTAGTCCATCTAAAGCTCAGTCAGGCCCAATTACCCGAGTCTAGACAGAAGACGGACCAGCATGCACAGCGGTCTGGTGTGGGCTGAGAAACACGGTGACAGTGAACCGTTTATGCGTGGGAATAAAACCGCTCTCATTCACAGTTTGTGGATTCGCTGGTCAGCTTAATGGTGGAAATGAGTCTGAAGAGAGGACAGATTCAGTACTGGAGGCACAGAGACAGATGACAACCCACAAATGTCGGATTTCTGGAGCCATAAAAATCCTCTCGCCCCCGGCCCCTCCATATCACATACCACAACCCCCCCACCATCCCCAAAAAATACAATAAAAAAATCCCCCTACTAAATTCTATTTGCTGTTTAATTTTATTTGTTTTTCATTCACGCACCAGGTGAGTTAAACCTCTGGCCAATCAGTGGCTTTAATTGATCAATTACCTGTCAGGTGAAAAGAAAAAGAAAACCTGCAGCACCACTGGCCTCGGGGGCCAGATTTGAGTACCCCTGCTTTATGTTGTCTAGACAACCGTTTCCCTTACATTTGTGTTTGGAATGACTCGGGTTAAATCTCTTGAATTAATTTTGTTTCCAAATACATCCCTCTGGTGTCATTGGCAAAGCAAGCTCAAATTGGTCTCGCATTATAATAAGCAGAAACATTATTTATATTTATAAGTGTAGTGTTAAGCACGGTGTAAGGTTGGTAATTACAGTTTGTTACAGAGTACAGTTTGTTACCTTTTACTCTAAGGGCATAAATTTAATTTCTGTCTCCTTTGTGCTCATGTAAACTCTGTTAGTGTCTAAATAATGGCAGACGTATGAAAGTGTAGTTTATGTAATTAGTTTTTATTCTTATCTTACAGAGCCTCCTCCTGATTCCACCTTTGTATACGCATACAGTAAAATTAAATGCCCTGGATTGACTTCACACTGAACATTTCACCATGTGGCCCAATCCCAAAGTCTTCTCCTGATCACAGCCAATCAGCATTGGCCCTAGATCTGGAGCGAAGGTCAACCATAAATGTGACTGCCATGGTCTTCGGGAAGATGAATGCCACTGCACGCCGCATCACAATGGAAACGCGCTCTAGCCCCGCCCCCCTGCTCCGATAGGGTCTCCATGCATAACCGCAATGCTGTGACTCACATTGACACTTTGATCGGAGCCAGTGAACCCACTGACCTCTCTATTGACATCCTCCCTGTTGCTGGGAAGTGCAACACGGATGCCCTGCCCACGCCAAATTAAAAGGTTTCAACTCTTAATTCAGCTCTTAGAGAGATCACACAAGTCCGGAGGGAACACAAAAGTACTCTCTAAGTGTTTGTTTTGCTGTGTCCCTGGAGTTCGTCGTGTGCCATGCTGCTGCAAAGCATTTAATAGAAGTTTTGTTTTTCGTTTTGTTTTCTCTCCACAACTGAGTACTGTACCAATGAAACTTCTCCCAAACTTCCCTCATAATCTTCATGAACAAAATCTTTCTTTCTTTTTTAAAAAAAAACAAAACACGATTCTCATAAAAATATCGGTGTTAATAATAATTTCTGACATTTCACAGTTATCAATACCAAAAAGGAAGAAGCATTGAAAAAAGTCCAATATTTTGGATATTTTTGTTTAGCAGAAGAACGTGTTTTGTCTGCAGTTGGGCGCATGGTCCTTGCCTGTTCTGCAGGAAATTGGGCTGCGCTTCCTCACTTGGGATACCTGCTGCTCGGCTCACTCGCTAATAAGCATGATAAATGTTTCAGCCTTTGATCAGCACTCATTTAACATGTGTGCTTTGGAACAAAGGCCTGCTGCTACCCAGGGCTTAGACTGTATACCAGAGAGATGACTGATTGCTCTGTCAAAGACTTTACACTTTGTAAAGTCTCTACACTGCAGCCATAACAAGTGTGCGTACTCTCTCACAGAATACAACAGCACACCATCCCTCTTTCACAGAATACAGCACCACACTATCTCTCTCTCTCTCGGTCCCTTGCTCCTGGGCGTGACTGAATCACTCGTCCCCCACAGCTTCTCCAAACATTTCCCTGCTGCTCTGGGATCAGCGATAGCCTAAGCTGCTGCAGATTGCGCTTTTTCGCTGGCCGAGCTGAAGTACTGATCTGGGGTCAGCAGGGAGAGAGAGAGAGAGAGAGTGAAAGCGAAAGGCACCCGGCGGGCAGCGGGCGAGCGGGCGAGCGGAGGGGGGGGGTGAGGAGGGGAAAGCCGGACTAATGCGCCCGGCCAGTCTGATAACCGAGGCGGCTCCCCGTCGTCAGGCCCGGGGAACGTCGCTATCGCCGGTCGCCTAGCAACCCACTCCGCTAACCCCTTTAAGTTTGACACGCTCGCGCGGAGTCGCTGGGCCTTTTAGGCCGGCACCCGAGAGTGGGGGGGGGGAAGCGGGGGGGGGGGGGAAGCAAACGCGACCTTTTCGCGCCGTTTGTTTTGGTCGCCGTGGAGCGTAACGCGATTTACCGAAAACCCCCCGTCCCGACGCCCCCTTTTCCCGCCCTGATAATGGACGCCCGTAATTACCTTTAGGCTCGTGGCGGACGAATTATTTGTCTGTGAACGGTTTTAGCGAGGACGCGCTGGCGTTACGTCATTTCTTTGAAAAGGACTGCCGAACGTGGTTGTTCGTCACAATTTTTTCGCCGTGGAAACGAGGTGACTCAACTGAGAAGCCGGGTGAACAATGGCAGACGATATTGAAAAACATTACTCAATCTAAAAAAAAAATATATATATATATATATATATATATGTATATATTAAATAGGACACTGTAAAAAAATGCTGATCCAGGGTTACACATGATTCCTTAATCATTTATTCATTTGTTGTTTGCAAAATGCTGTATGAAATATGAATGGTCTGTGCTACACTTGAATATTTCATAGTGCACCAGGCTGAATAAGAGGGCTTCAGCCAAAGAGAGAGAGCCCAGCATTCAGAGTTCAGAGGTTAAATGAAAGCTTAATGAAATCATCTGCTGCTTGTTGTTTGTTTTTTGTCGGAAGAAAAAACTTATTTCCTAAGACTATGTACTGATAACTGGACCCAAGATCGATTCTTTTCTGGTGCGTAGTGCAGGGTTGGAATTATGGGTAATCAAACTGAACATTTTAACTGGGCCTGTTTCAGGGAACTAAACATGGGTCCCTTCAGCACGACTGTTTGCTGCGGTTGTGTCACACAAGGCTACTCATGAGATCCACCTCATGACTTTTTTTTTGTGTGTCAGTTACCAGCTGAGGTTTTTTTTTTCCCCCTTTGGTGCATTCCACAGTTTTTCACGGAAGTTAGGCATTCAAAAGCCTGCCCCAGCGCCCCCAACCTCCCCCCCCCCCCCCCCCCCCCCCCCCCCCAATGGGTTTCAGTGTGGGAGAAGTAAGCGGTAACACACCGTGACATGCTGTGGAGGTTTAGCATATCCCTGAGGTTGTTTCCACAGAATTTGCATAGAATCGTTCTCGCAGTGAAGTGGAAGGGCGGAGGGGGGCGGGGGGGAGCAAGGGGGGGGGGGGGTCATGTTGGAGAGCGGAGGGCCTTTGACTTTTCGCCAAAAGGAGGTACGCAAAGGTTATCGGTGCCCTTTCCGCCGAAACCCGCTAAAAAAACCGCGTTGCGTTATTTGCCCCCGCTCTGGGAGGGGGTCGGAAATGTATTCATTTGCTTGTCTCCCATTCTATTAGCATACATGCTAAGTGAACAGTAGCTGGAGAGTAGGAGGGTAGGGTGTGGTGGAGAGATGGACAGACCCTGGTCCTGGCTGGAGGAGAGCTGGACTCCATTCTGTGATGGAGAGAACAGTGTAGAGAGAGAGAGAGAGGGATGGGGCACATGGTGTGGGGATAAGAGGAAGGGAATAATTGAAACCTTTTAAATAAGTCATAAAACATGGTTGCCACAGTGACTGAAATGTCTGCTGCTTTCTCCTCCTTTTCTGATCATTTTGCGCCGACGCATTTCAGCTCAACATACACGTGAAAAACAAGCCAAAATCTTCTCTACAAGCTGACCATTTCTGCCCGTTTCTGTCTGGGAGCTTTCCCTTTCCATGTTTTGTCTGAATTTGTGTTACATTCATACCTTAGTGGCTAAGAACAGCAAAATGCAACTCAATCATTGCTAAGCAATTTAAAGGTGGAACAGCCAGGCATTTCCATATTGAGCATGCTTACATACAGTATAGTAGAGGGCAGACACAGTGAAATTCCCAGTGTTAATTCAACTCTAACAGTGTTAACCCAACTCTAACAGATAACAGTTGATTCCAACGGGGCCCAAATGGCAGGGAATAAATACTGACTCAAAATCGAATACAAATTCCCCACAGTACCCCTGTAAAAATTCACGCAAGATTTTCCAGAATGCTAAATCGATGGCTATAATTAACTCTCCATTAAACACTCACAGCGCATTACTTACAAGAGAAGGACTAACAGTGATACGTCTTCTGCATAACGAGAACAGGCAGCTCAGCCCATATTCTGTAAATCACCTTAGATTAGCGCGTCTCCAGATTAAATACATAATAGATAAATAATAATTACACCATTATATTGTTCTCCTTCTCCCACTCATTGTAAAAGAAGAGGGTTAATGACCTATTCATGAATTCTTTATTAATTCTTAACAATGGGATTCAGGAGGGCTGCTCTACTGAAGGCATCGCATCATTTGCATAATAATTAGAAGGGGGGGAAAGGGGAATTTATTTAAAATTAACAATAATTAAAGATGTGTGGATGGGGGGGGGCCTTCTTGTTGACCGCAGTATGGGGCAGGTGTGTTGCCTGGAGATTGAACTGGTTTGAATGCAGAGAGGGCCTGGGGGATGACCAGATAGAGAGAGAGAGAGAGAGAGAGAGAGAAAGAGAGAGAGAGAGGATAAACACAGTTGTGTGAGAGGCAGGCATTAGTGGCTCAGCGGTAAAAGACCAGAGCAGGCTCAGGCCTAACAAGCAAGCCCCACAGAGTAGAGTGTCCCTTCTGAGCACACACACACATACATCACACTTATACACACACACACACACACACACAAGCACGTACGCGCACACACGGGCGCACATACACACGTATGCACACGCACACAGATACACGCACACAAGCACGTACGCGCACACACAGGCACACATGCACACATACACACACACACACACACAAGCACGTATGCGCACACACAGGCGCACATACACACATACGCACACGCACACACATACACGCACACAAACACATATACACGGACATGCGCACACACACACACACACTCCTGGGGGCAGGAGGTAAAATGGTTTGCGTGTCCTGTCCTGCTGGTTGGGCTCTCGAGGGGGGGGGGGGGGGGAGGGAGCCTTTAGTCCAGCACTTTGCGTTCGGGGTGGAAACCAGCGGGTCGTTAGTTCAGCCGCAGACTGCAGAGGGAAACCAGCCCGTTCGATCCAAAACCCTGCTGAGTCTGCTTGGGGAGTGAACCCAGCAGGTGCTGAGCACCGACGCGGGCTTTAATTCTGATAGCAGTGTGCTTCTGGCCCCGCAGAGCTACAACAGAGAGAAGCAGGGAGGCCTCCGACTCTGCCGGATGCTAACGTTAACCGCTGGCTAACGGCAGCACGATTGATGCTAAGGAGTACTCAGCAAGGTAAGCTGTGCATGGGGCCTGTCTCTCTCCAAAGAGCATCTCTACAGCAGTCGGGGCGAGGGGGGGGCTTGTCTAAACACCCACTTTATTATTCTACACCAGCACCTCCATTATGCGGGATTGAACTGTTGTTATGTAATTTGCATTCAGCTAGGCAGGTAGTCCCCTCAAATCAATCATGACTGCAGTTGTGCTGGGGAGAGAGAGAGAGAGAGAGAGCGAGAGAATCAGTTAGGAAGTTACCTGAGTTTACAGGTACATGCAGATAATAATAATAATAATAATAATAATAATAATAATAATAATAATTAACAACAATAACAATAAAACAACAAAATGAACTGTTAATTACCAAAACAGAAATCTGTTTACATCAAAACAACTGTCCGCTTATTCATTACACAAGGCATACGTAGTAACTAAGTAATAACATATGTTATAACAATAATATTCCAGTGGTATTAGTAGGCTCTAGAAAATGAAGGCAATAGTATTAGGGGACAGAATTTCTGTGTCTTTTCCCCAACACAAGCATGCTCCATTCCAGCCGCTCTCCAGAGGTCAGGGATATGATGTCAGCGATGCACGCCATTAAGAATCCTTGCTGGCTAGAGGAGCTGCATCCTTATCTCAGCTTGAGGCCAAACACACAACTCTGCCTTATTACACAAACCGCGAGCCCTCTGTAGAACAAAAGCTAAAAAATGAAAACACAGTAAAAAAGAAAAAGAATAAAGAAAAGGAGGAGCGGAAGAAGAATAAGGAGGAAGAAGAAAAGCTCCGGACTTTGGGGAGGAGGCGGCTGAAGCGATCTGGCGAGTTGACTGAGGGAGCCCTCGGTTAGATCAAATATTCCATTACCGCCATTTCCTTGCTCCCCGGCTTCTTGAGAAGTATTGTGTGAAATTGGCGATAATGGGCTGCCTCAGCCAGCACGCCGCAGCACCGCCGCGGCCATTAGCATAGTGGAGCTGCAGAGGGACACTTAGCCGCTGCCGCCAAAGGCCTCGATAATTCCGCTAAGTTAAATAAGGAAATGAATGGAACGCATCCCTTAATGATGGATCTCATTAGTCCTGGAGCAGGTTTTTACCTTCACCCCCCCTACTGCTCCCCCCCCCCCCCACACCTCCACTGCCTAGGTTTCTCCATGTCTTTTAGCCCCTGCAGATATGTATCTGACACCTGAGTGACTAATACTTTGGCATTACCAAGGACACAAGTCTGCAAGGACTGACCAGCCTAATGGGAGAAGAGGACATCCCATTTTCACTGGTATAATGTGGTGAAAAACAGATTCCTTAATAGATCTCCCCAAAATGAAGTCCCTGCCACGTTTCCCTGTGGTTTTGTTTTGTTTCAGCCCCTAGTCCCCTCCCCCAATCATTTTTATCCCAGTTCTACCTAATCAACATGAAAAAAATAAACTTGCGTCTTTTTGCACTGCATTCCCACAATGCACCTTGTCTGCAGTTAAAAAGCTGATGGCACAGCCCTGGATGGGGCCACATTGCTTTTCAGAAAGACATTAAAGGCAAAAGCATTAAAAATATCAGGATTATAACTTTTATTCAATACAAAATGAGTCATATTTATGATTAACCTGTCAAACATTATAGCTAAGGACTGATGCCTGCTTTAATTGGAAGTCTTCGCATGACGGCTTCTGTAGGATTTATGTTACGTCTTGTTATGCCAGTGAATAAAACAGGAAAACAGGAGCTACGTTGGAGTCGGTGTGCGCAAGTGACAGTCAAACGTGATCAATCCCATCTCGCCTCATCGCGATAAGCCGTTAAACCTGGAAGCCAAACCAATAATCTGCCATTGCTGTTACAGGGGTAACGATTCCCCAAAGGCACTTTCAGGAATCAAAAAAGAGCTACAAACTGTTTAGGACATCAGAGAGTCAGGCAAAAAAAAGGTAAAAATAAAGAATGAATCTGGTTGTGCTCAAATGGCCTGATCCCCTTCTTCAGCACCTGACGACAGAGCTTCGATTGAAGACTGAGGCTCTGTTTGGATGCATCTCGTGTTTAACTGCTGTGCTATTCAGACGAGCAGAGCGTTAAACTCTTCAACCCCCACATACCTTCTCCTTCTGGGTTCTGAGCAGTCCATAGAGGTTTCTCTCTCTGTTTGTGCATGCGTGCATGTGTGTGTGCGTGTGCGCGTGTGTGTGTATCCGTGCGTGCATGCGTGCATGCGTGCGTGTGCGCGTGTGTGTGTATCCATGCGTGCATGCCTGTGTGTGCGCATGCATGTGTGTATATGTGTGTGTGTGTGTGTGTGTGCATGCGTGCCTGTGTGTGGTTATATGTGTGTGTGTGTGCGTGCGTGCCTGTGTGTGGTTATATGTGTGTGTGTATCCGTGCATGCATGCGTGTGTGTGCTCATGCATGTGTGTATATGTGTGTGTGCGGGTGCATGTGTGCCTGTGTGTGTGGTTATATGTGTGTGTGTGTGTGGGTGCATGTGTGTTTATGTGTGCTTGTGTCTGTGTGCACTCCGGCATTTTCCCGCGTGTCATAAAAAGCTTCATAAAAAGTTCCTCCCTCTAAGGATCCGTGGTGACGCGGCTGGGCGACGCAGGCAGGCGGGGCAAGCGATCGCACGCGCGCGCTTCGCGATGACGGCGAAGTTAACGGGCGCGCCTGTCGTAATGCGCGCATGCGACACCGCTCCCTTTCTCATCCTCCACCCCACGCATCAAAAAAAGAAAGAAAAAAAAAACAAGAAATGGAAAAAGCTAAAGACACCGCGCACCCACTCCTCAGAGACTGAGAGACATGATCAAGGTGAGTCACATCTCTCTTTCTCTCTCTCTCTCTCTCTCTCTCTCTCTCGTTCGCTTGTTTTTTTGTTTTCCCCCTCTCGCCTGCTCCCTCGTTACCGGCAGTTTAATTGTGAGTTCCCGTGAAATAGTTCCCCAGTATCTCGTTCCCTCTTGAGCCGAGCAACAAACATGGATCCTGGGTGATGATAATGAGGACAAATGAATTATTGATCACAATGAGACTTTTTTTCCCCGCTTTGGACAATCTGGTCTTCAGCTCTAAAATGAGTATTTCTGTCACTGAGTTCAGAACCAAATAAATAAATAAATAAACCAAGAAGCCTGTTTCAGTGCTTGAGATTGCAAAGGCTGGCTTCACCCAGGGAAATGTTAGAGGTTTCATTTTTTTAATCTAACCCAGAGATGTTGCTTATAATAACCATCTTGTTATCATAGATTTCGCCTCTACAAAGGTCAAAGATAACACTACCTTCATTCAAATGGAAAATATCATATCTTTTAATAAATCTCTCTATTTAAAAAACTTGATAGATGCAAATTTTTA
The DNA here is from genome assembly GCF_013347855.1 of Anguilla anguilla. Taxonomy (NCBI): domain Eukaryota; kingdom Metazoa; phylum Chordata; class Actinopteri; order Anguilliformes; family Anguillidae; genus Anguilla; species Anguilla anguilla. The sequence goes on along the minus strand of NC_049210.1, from coordinate 40,296,019 downwards.
CACTTACACTGTCTACCAATCGTATCAGTCTCATAGGAAGTTCAGCCTCACTGTGCTGTGCTATGCTGCAGCTTTAGGTGATAGCATTCGATGGTTGATTCAGTGTGTGGTTTATATTCTGCTGAAATAAAATCCAGGTCCACCCAGCACTAGAGCTGGTGAGAGCAGCACAGAATCACAACTTAGGAACAGCTTAGCAATGCAAAAATAATTTTGTATGTTACTTGGAAGTAGAGCATTTCCGGAATTCCGTCCAAACAGTGACATGGTCTCAGAGCTTAAAATGGAAGAATAAGGAAGTGGTTTAAAAAGCCCGCCTGCTGGTATACGTAGTCTCTCGCTCTGCACATCCATTACTCTCTACTCCAGACCTGGGAGTACCTTTGACTGTGTCTGAAAGCGATTCCACACTGTAATACAGTAGCCTTCAGTTCTAATGCTTCTGCATATATTAATATTTCAGGATCGGCGACCAAGGCGGACTGTTGCCGGGCAGATTTGTCTCCCATTTGCTGAGTGTCACACCATGTAATTAATCTATGGGGTCCCAAATTGGGGTCCCCTGAAGTGGCCACAGGATTCCTCGCCAAAAAATAAAGAAATACTTTTAGGGAAACCATGTAACCTTTTTAGATGAGAAAACGTTTGAGAACCCCTATTGGAATTCAAATAAAGTACTGTCCCCCATCCAGGCCAGCTTACCCATATGATTTTAGAAGTTGGCACCACAGACGCAAATTTTAGACGCAGGTTTATTTTCATGGTAAATATACAAAATGTTAAACCGCCCTCAATTTGCAGGTGAATAATTCATAACAAATGTTCTGAAATGTCTTCGGGGGGGGGGGGGGGGGGGGGGGCAAGTATAATATATACACAAATGATAATTAGTGAAGATCACACATTGAACTATATATGTTTCAGTGTACCAGCACTGTACCAGATTTAAGTTCTGAAATGGTCGTGCGGGTTCGGACACGGTGCGGTCTGCCCCCTCCCCCTTGGCTTTGCCCGAGAGTGCCGACAGCGGCATTTCCGGGTGAATGGCGGCACATCTGGAGCCGCCCGTCAGATAGATCCCGCCCACCACCCCAACCTCCAACCCCCAACCCCCTGTATCTCAGTCACAGCCTAACCAAACCCACCCCCCCCCCTCACACTGCCCTCAGGGAAAGAGCTGCATCCAGCATCACGCTACGCTGCGTCGGAGACTGCATCTGCAGCCCAAGGTTTGGGCCCCGCTCTACTCTGCAGCTGTCGCAGGAAATGCAGCGGCTTCTCTGGCTCCCGCCTCTCTGCTCATTAGGGTTCACACCGCTTACCGTTCACACTGATGCGGAAAATGTGCATGTGTGCATGTGTATGCATGTGTGCTTGTATGGGTCTGCGTGTGTGTTTGTGGACATGTTTGTGTGTGTGAGTGTGTGCGCGTGTGTTTGTATGTGTCTGCGTGTGTGTTTGTGGACATGTTTGTGTGTGTGAGTGTGTGCGTGTGTGTCTGTGTCTGTGATCGTGTGCGTGTGCATGTGTGTGCGTGTGTATGCGTGTGTGTTTGTATGTGTCTGCGTGTGTGTTTGTGGACATGTTTGTGTGTGTGAGTGTGTGAGTGTGTGCGTGTGTGTCTGTGTCTGTGATCGTGTGCGTGTGCATGCGTGTCTCTATATGTGTGCACATGCGTGTCCGTAGCCTGTGTGTTTACCTGGGTGTCTGCCCCTGTGTGGGCTCCAGATTAAGGGCCCAGTCTGTGTGTGCAGTGAGGCTTCAGAGTCGTGATCGTGCTGGTCAATGTGCACCTTCTGCGGCTCCATGCCCTGAAGACTGAGTCTAGACAGGAGGCCCGCTGACCTACATCCTGCAGTTGTACAGCATTGCTCTTCTACTGTACAGAGAGAGAGAGAGAGAGAGAGACAGAGAGAGGGAGAGAGGGAGAGAGAGAGAGAGAGAGTGAGAGGGAGAGAGTGAGGGGAGAGGCAGAGATAGAGAGGGAGAGGGAGCAGGAGAGAGAGCAAGGGGGTAGAGAGAGAGAGAGAGAGAGAGAGAGCAGGGACAGGCAAAGAGAGAGAGAGAGTGGGAGAGAGAGGGGGGGTAGAGGGCAGAGTGCGAGAGAGGTTGGGGACAGAGACAGAGAGAGAGAGGGGGTGAGGGATAGAGAGCGAGTGAAAGAAAGAGAGAGGGAAGATGGCACAGTGATAGAGCAGAGAGAAGTTAGAGAGAAAGGGAGTGGGGAATGCGTAAGAGAGAGTGGGGGAGAGATAGGGAAATGTAGAAGGGGGGGAGGGAGATAGACGAAAGTAATGGGCAGTGGAGCGTAAAGAAAAATTTTCCCGTGTGGGATGGTTGGATGTGGGGGGGGGGGGGGGGCAGTTGGGGGAGGTCAGGGATGAAATGCAGAATTAAAAAAAGAGATGGATGGGGAGAGAAAGAGAGAGAGAAGCGCAAACGGACGAAACGTGGGGCAAACGCGTGGGGAGGGCACGATGAAACTCAGGCACAGTTCCGCATTTACAAAAGCAAACATTGCCCCCCCCCCCCCCCCCCCCCCCCCCCCACCCCAGGCAGACAGTCCGAGGTTATGTAGATCTTCTCTGATTGCATTTTGCTTGAACGTAATGAGATCTCTGATGGTCCACCCTCATAGTCCCCGTGTGCCGGGGTCCTCTTCTGTTTTTGCCGCTGTAAACAAAATGAAATGAGATCTTAACCCTGCTTCTCATTTATTCTGAGCTCAACAGACAATCCCCCGGCGTTCAATCAATCAATTATTCTTTACTTTTCGCAGCGCTTTGTAATCAGACTGTCACATGGTGCCATACACAGAGGGAATTTGCACAGAAGGAATATGAAATTATAAAGGTAATTTAAGCCAGTGTGGGTTAGGGTTACAACTGTACAACTGGTCTTCCTTACTGAATCACGGGGGGGTCCAGTTAAACTTGTGGGTTTGGACTGAATCAGTTCAAGTCCCGTTTCCAGACTCCAGACCTTCAGCGAAGCTGTATTTAAAGATTCATAATCTTAACTTAAATCCTGACCTTGCTTATTGGGCTTAAGGTCTGCTTCGAGCAATCTAATCACATTGCATTGATCTGGTCAAGTATTGAGTTATGCAAGCTCAGTTCAATACATAAAACTGTACATGATCACTGGCTTTATAATTGTGACTGTAAGTTGTAATTGCAACATTTAAGCAAATAAATAACAAAAATAAAAATCTTAAATAACTCACTTAAATATCCAGGCAAGATGCTTTTTATCATCATTGATTAAACTCACCAGTGAGAGGACACAATCCATAGAACAAGAACGATTTTCATTGAACCTGTTTCCTGTCAGTCAAATATTAATTAACCATGTAGTGATGACTTCTCATAGTATGGAAGAACTAGGATGTAACAAAAACACACACTCATGCTTGCGCGTGCACAAACACATGCGAGCATACACGCACACATGCACACACACAGCAGGGATTTTGTTAGTTATCTAATCCTCAAAGATTAACGCCTCATTGTACCTCAGACAAAATAAAAGATGATCACAAATACCACCCACTCCACCCCTCCCCTCCCCAACAGTCAAAGTTGATTGTTTAACAGAGGGCGGAGTCAGACGCCGCCCGGTCTGGAGAAGAAAAAAGCCTTTAATTTCTCTCAAAATAATTGTGACTATCTAGAGAGTCACAGGGGTCAAAGGTGAAGTCTGGGGAAAGCTAAGGAACACTAGTGATACACCAATAAAAGCGCTGAGTATAGTTTTAGCATTTTTTCCTGCTGGCTTGTAGCTTGCAGGATAGATATTTTAAGTAAGAACTTTGGAAATATGAGGCGAGCAATCTTTCCTTTTTCCTGATTTTTCACTTTACTGTTTGAGCACCGTTTTCACCGCTCTTTGTGATGTGCATCCATTTTTGTAAAAAAAAAGTTACTTTCAGAGCTTTGTTTAAACCATGCTTTTTTACCTTTGTATAAAATATTAAATTAAAGCATCTAAGTTAGGCCTTCTTGTGCCCGACATATGTTACAGGTTTGTAGCATATATGGCTAGGGAGGTGAAGATGGTGGTGATGACGATGCCTACGGTGATGATGAGGAGTTCCTCAGTATGACACTCGTTACAAGAGTGGCAATTGCATTCGATCGAGTAAACGCTTCATCATAACCATGAAGATATTGCTCAGCACAATACTTGGCAACCCGCTCGAATACCTAATCTAATATGTATTTGATAAGAATTTCTGCTTTTGTACAAACAATCAGAGTTTAATGCCTTTAATCCTCCTCCTAGACTCAGGATTAACGAAGCGAGGGGGGATGGAGGAGGGAGGGAAGGAGGGAGGGAGGGAGAGAGTGAGCGAGAGGGAGGGAGGGGTGGGGGCTGAAACAAGCAACTCCTGCCGCATCCATGCAATCGACATCTCGAGATTAAACGTGCTTAGCGTAGCGCTCGCGGGAGAGATTGTAAGATCTGCTATCAGCGCTAGGCTCCATGCTGTCGGTCACGGCCCCGAAGTGCCGTCAACCTTCGAGAAAGGAACACGGCTTCCGTATGACCTGGGCCTGCGCCCGTAAGTCTCAAACAGAGCCGTCCGTCTTCACAGCTGAAGAGAAACCTAATGAAGTCATGACCAAGAAATGTCAGCCATTTTCTTTTGCTTTTATTTTCTTTTTTAAAGGGGGGGGGGGGGGTGGCTAGAGGTGGTAGGGTTTGTTTTCCCAAGCCTCCCGAAATGGCTATCTTCGGACAGGAAGCCTTTTTCTAAAAAAAAAACCATCATGCATAACTTCCCCCATTGTCCTTGTGGGATTCTTGGGAGCTGTCTGCATCTAACCGGCGCAAACAATGGGATTTCTGTAGTCTGCGAGTCTCTTTATTGTCCTTGCAGTCATAATGGGATTGATCGAGCGTTGTTTCACTCGGAGGGGAACGCCTCGTTAGGTCCCTTCCCCTGGCTGCCGTTAACGAGGACCTCTTTCGTGAGTTCGATCGATTTTTCTGAGGGCGACTCTCGAGGAGGGTACCCTACACCTGCAGACAGTGAAAAAGTGTTTGTGTAATTATAATGGTGAAAAGGAGAGCGATCTCTCCCTTCCTGGTTTAGCTTGTTGGTTTCAAATGTGGATGCTTCCTATCAGAGACACAAGAGTTATTCTGAGCATGACACAAGGATATCATACGCGTGTTTGAGTGCGTGTGTGTGTGTGAACAAGACTCAGGCAATGCTAACAAAGATACCTTTTACAGCCTTGCCTGTATCTTGTTTACACTGTCATTCTTCTGCCTCTCTTCTTCTTCCTCCTCCTCCTCTTCTTCTTCCTCCTGCTACAAATATGATTAATTAAAGAACACATGACGGGGGTAATTATTATTTTCATTACCCTCATGCCATCTGTAACCCGCAGTAACCAAGGAACGCTTTCAGCGATTGGATGTAATGAACCAGGTGCGTGTCCATGTGTCCACTCACAGGACACCCAAAGGATCATGGGAAGCACATCTGCTGCAGCTGTGCACTCGGGCAGGTCTCAGTGAGAGGGCCGTTGGTGCTAACACACAGCATAGCTGCAATTTCTGCGGTTTTTTTTGTTTTGTTTTTTTGCTTTGACAACAGCCTTTCGGACTGTACAGAAGGAGAACAACAAAGGGAAAAAGTTATTTAAATTCCCTCACTGCTATACTCTCCCTCTCTCTCTCCCACTCTCTCCCTCTCTTTCTCTCTCTCTTTGTGCACCTGTCCTGCATGTTTTAGAGTGTGGACCCCGCCTCCCCTCAAACCCAAAACACCCCCCTCCCCCCCCAGGACCCCCAAACCGCCTCATCTCCGCTGGCATGCAGTCAGTGCAGATTCAGCGGCTGAGGTGATTCATGCATATAAAACAGAGCGCGCGCTTTTGATCGCTGAAGGATTTCTCTCACGTCATCTGAGAGTCTGAGTCAGCACAATGTGTAGTTTCGGGGTATTAAATGATTAAAAATATATACGTTTGAAAAGTTACAAGCGGAAAAACAGCGAAGACAAATATCGCGACTAATTCTGTACCAGAAGATCTTTTTTTCCGTCTCCTCGCCCGGTGTTTTCTCTCACAGGAAGAAGACGCAGACGGCAGCCTTCTGGAAGCCATTTGAAGCGCACTCTCTCGCCGCGGTGACAATTCTTTCTTATTTTTTGTTTTTGAAAAGATAAAAAAGATGCGCAAATTAATAAATAAATAAAAACACGGCGCGCTACAAAGGCCTGCGCTGGGCCGGGCTGGCGGTTCTGTTCTCTCCGAGCGCAAACCATCTGGGATTGGGCCTCCTTCCCTCTCTCACAAAACTGATCTGAGATCAGACAAACAGAGAGAGAGGGGGGGGGGGGGGGGACTGTGAGAGAGAGAGACGAGATGGAGAGGGGGAGGTGTGAGGGAGGGGGAAACAGTGAGAGAGAGAGAGAGAGAGAGAGAGATGAGGAGCAGGATTAGGAGAGTGGGGAAAGGTGACAGAGAGAGCAGAAGAGAGAGAGGGAGGAAGAACGAGATAGACAGCAACAGGGATGGAAAATGTGATGGAGAGAGAGAGAAAGAGAGGGCTGATAGAGAGAGCAATGGGTAAGGGATGAAATGGAGAAAGAGAGAGAAAGTTATTGCAAGAGTGAAACAGAACCAGCCTCAGAGTGACCAAGGAGAGGCAAGGGAGGGGTTGTAACAGTGACAGAGAGAGAGGGTGGGAGGGTGGGGGGGCAGAACCGAGACACCTGATATGTGTCTGCATTCGCTGGCAACATAAATATACCTGTCATGCCAGAAAAAAGTTAATAGATTTGTTTCTAATGGAGAGAGAATGAGAGAGAGCGAGAGGCTGAGTGTGAAATGAGCCTGAGAGAGTGAAACGATTTCATTAGCGGCTGTCAAAGTGTGGCGTCCGCTCACGAAAAAGAAAAGAAAAAGAGAGCGTCTGCTGTCTGTGAGACGGACGGCGGTTCGGAACGAGAGCGAGCGTCTCTGTACCGTCAGCCCCGGTCACGGTCGAAGCAACCGACCGCGCCGCGAACGCGTAGCCTCTTAACCGCTCAGCAACTTTCAAATCACCACCAGTTTCACGTCTTTTTTTTCCTGCGTGCGTCACACCCAAAACGGAAATCTGAATTGTATTTATGTTTTTTTGTGTGGTATAGCAGAAGTCCTGTGCTGTATCGACCCAGCGGGCTAGACGTCGCCCATATTGACTAATCAGCCCCCGGGCCCCCCCCTTCTTCTCAGCCGCGGTCGGCTATGCCCCCCCCCCCCCCCCCCCCCCGACGGGCGGGATCAATGCCGCGTAAGTTCGGCACAACCAAATGTCCTGAAATCAATGGGAGCTGTTCAATTCCATCATTTCCTGGCTGAAAAATGTTTGTGCAGAAACTCACAGCGGGAGACGGCTCTGGGCATCTGTGTTCTGCAAATAATAATAATAATAATCATAACAATAACAATAATAATCATAACAATAATAATCATAATGACAACAATAACAATAATGGCCCTATCATGTTCGCATTCATTGGCGATAAAGGGCTCTCCTTTTGGGCGATACTTGGCGAATGAACCGAAAACATATCAACGTTCTGCCCTGGTGTCTAAGTTTACCAGACGCACGGGTTTGTGCCGTGTGAATAATGGTTAGGGCGAAACCCGAGCGGCTAGCGGACACCTGCGGGTTTATTTCGGGACCCCGCCGGACCTCCTTCGCCTCGCCCGGATATGGATTTCGAAAAAACCTGATCTCGAGATAGCGATCTGACGAACGCGATTCCGCCCGCGTGAAGAAAGGCTGTCGCCTTCTGGGCCTCAGGAGTGCGCGTGTGCGTTGCAGAATCCACGGAGCGCAGCCTGCGAAACTGCTAAATTCTGCTCAGTTACCTTCAATTTAAAATGCTTTCAAATGAAAATCCAGGTAAATGAAGAAGACTGCACTGCATGTGTCTTTCGCTGTGAATTCCTCAAGTCCATATCACATGAATATTCCAAGTGCATAAGTCTCGAATAAATAAAGCAATTCTTTGTAAAAGCGATGGATTCACACCTTTGAAAATGCTGTTCATAAGGAAGATGAGATCCAAAGCACAACAGCAGCAGTTTGGGGGGCTTCAAACTGTTACTCTGGTAGGTATATATCAAACATAATGCATGTATAAAGCCAACATGCCGTTTATATTTCTTTATGTGTTTACATCTGCAGAACAATTTTTTAAATGTGTACAAAAATGCAGATGTACCTCGGTATGTATGTATGTATGGATGGATGGATGTATGTATGTAAGGACGGATGGATGGATGGATGGATAAATTGACAAGCATTGCAGTATCTGTGAATTGTTCACCATTTCCTTTCTAGCAAATTAAATATATGATAGGAGGGGGAACCCAAAAGAGATATTCCACTTCCAACTGAAAAATGTGAGATTTTGTTCTATATTCTTGCATTCTATCTCAATAATCAATCTCAAAACCAGTCACTTCAGGAATAGAACTAAAATTTAATTCCTGATGTAAATGTAATGCCCAAAATGAGAATTTTCCAATGAATCGACAGAATTTTAAATTACGGAGAAGTAATACAAGGCTGTAGAATGGAATATTATCCACCTCAAAAGGGGAAATATGCCTTAGGACCTGATCGCACCTTGGCTCAAAACTGATTTGATTTGATAGGGAGGAGCACGCCGTGCTGCTCAGTAAAAATCTGGCAGCCCAAACAGGTGCCGCTGGGCCTCACATAGCCCGGGCAGCTAAGGCAGTTTGAGTGGATGGGCGAGCACTTCCTCTACTTTACACTGCTGACATTTACACGTTCTCCCAGCTCTCAGAGGACTGGGTGAATTATTCAGTCCTTCCAGCGGCACTGCCCATTACCACAAACCCCCAGCCACAGACATTATATTTACCCACAAACCCCCAGCCACAGACATTACATTTACCCACAAATCCTCACCCTCAGACATTTACCCACAAACCCCCAGCCACAGACATTACATTTACCCACAAATACTCACCCTCAGACATTTACCCACAAACCCCCAGCCACAGACATTACATTTACCCACAAACCCCCATCCACAGACATTATATTTACCCACAAATCCTCATCCGCAGACATTATATTTACCCACAATATCTCACACACAGACATTTATTTACTCACAAACCCCCATCCACAGACATTATATTTACCCACAAACCCCCATCAACAGACATATTTACCAACAAACCCCCACCCACAGACATATTTACCAACAAAACCCCCATCAACAGACATTATATTCACGCACAAGCCACATATTCCATTGAACGGTACAAAAGTGACCAGAAAGTCAAAAAAGAAAACTGGGTACTTTTTTTCTGGGTACAGCAGGTTTGGAAGCCATTGTTCAGCCAGTGACTCTTCTTCTCTCTCATCCCACAGTGAACACAAGCTGTATTTTTTAGAAAGCCTGTCTGAAGCAATAACTGAACATTAAAAGGTTTTTGAGCTCGCCTTCTAATTCCTCAGGAACTCGACATCGACATTTATTAAGCTTTGCAAAGCAAATCGACTACAAAATTGTAAAATCTTGCCTCAAGCCATCTGAATGCATTTTAATTCAGCTCTCTCTCTAAAAAAAAAAAAAAAAGAAAAAAAAAAACACTGATTCTGAATAATATTAGATTTAATGTCTTAATGACTTTGACTCAATCCATGAACAAAATCCAATTAGAGCCAACTGCTATCAAGGGGTGAAATGTTGCTTTGTTTAGTTTAAATAATCATCAGGAAGCTGTTTGGTAAAGGGGAAAATAACTACAGTCGTTGAGCCCCTTTGGTACAATAATGGTGACTTACACCTCTGCATTAAATGTACAAAGTTTAAAGTGCGTACGAGACAGTAAATGGTTAAAGTCTCTTTTTTTATTTTGAATATAGAAGCCGCGGCAGTTGAACAGACATTTTCTCTGCCGTTTCAAGGTGACACAACAGCACTCCTTCAGGGCTTTGATTCAATTCTTTTTGGATTGGAATTATGATGAAGTAATTTTTTTTCAGAAATTGCCTATGTCACTTGTGGTATCTCTCCGCAAATTTCTCAAGTGTATTTCCACTCCTCGGTAAGAGAGCCTTGGAGTCGGCGGTAATGTCACACTTCCTGGCGTGGGAGTTCAACAGCCGCGTAATTCTTTAAGTTACGGTGGAGAATAAATAAACCTTTTTGTCCAGGGAGATAATAGAGGATGTTTATTGAGGCGTTTCATTTTTTTTATACCCAGAATTAAGTGGTTTTTTTTTTTCATGTAATTTTACTAAACTGAATATAAAGAGACATAACCATAGTAGGAACAGGTCTGTGGCAGAACAATAGAAGTCATAGGAAATAAGGAATAATATATTTAATATACAAATGATTGAATATCATACAGGGGCCCGCACCCCTGATGCTGGAGGGTCGCTGGGTATGCTGGAGGTTTTTTTCACCTTAAACCAGCAACCAATACAGACCTGTGGCCTACAGAACATTTGTGGGCAGGTACAGGTACATAACTATGATGTATCACCCTGCATTGTATTCGGAACAGGACTTGCCAACAACACACTGAACTTCATCTGACATAAAGGCCTAAGCTGAGTATATAGCATTGTAGAATTGCCAAAGAAAAGGAAGAAGAAGATAATAATGATATTAATGATGATGATAATATGAATCATGGTGATGATTATGATGATAATGATGATGATAATAATAATGATGGTGATGGTGATGATGATGATGATGATGTGGATGATGATCGTTATTATGATGGTGGTTGTGATGATGATGTTTGATTTTTATCTCACATTTCAGAATGGGCATATGAACAGACCTGTGAAGCCCACCTGAAGCCCTCCTTCCATGTGAACATTTTTTAAAAGTCCCCGTTGAACGTGAGAGAAAGCAGCAAAGGCCAATACACAGGAGACCGAGTGGCCCACTTTTCCTTTCAAGAGAAAACTTATCTAATTATACAGAGCCCAACTTTATGAGGCTTTACTCAAGGGCAGGACACAGTTGTGTAAATACGGGCCATCCTTCAAAACAAGGGTACCATTTTTATATCTTCTCTCTCTCACACACTTTCTCTCTCTCTGTGTCTCTTTCTCTCTCTCCTTCTTCTTTCTCCTTCTGTCTCCATCTGCTGTCCAGTAGTGATCAGTTATCACTACGCATTTGAATCCCAAATCTGATCTGTTCACAGTGAATTGAAGCACAATTCACAATCTCATCATGTAGGGAAATGTTCAATCCTGAAACAAACATGTCCTCCTTTTGTTTTATTTCAGGACACGGTGAACCCCTCGTTCACTGTAAGGGACCCCAGTGGGGATCCAGGGCCCTTGAAAATGTTCTCTTGTCCTCCTGTCACAGATCTCCAGATCCCAGGGGGCACCGGCTGTTCTAGCAGGTACATTGACACCCACCCACCACCCCCACCCCCACCCCCACCGCCACCGCCACCTTTGGAGGAACATGAACTGGGGCGGTGGGCAGAACCGATGGCTGAGAGGCACGGCCGCCCGTGGAACGCGGAGTACCGCGCGCGGTAATTTCCCATCTGACACCTCGGCTCCTCTGCCGCGTTCTTCGCTCTCCCGTTACCGTAACCGCGACGACTCCAAATAGGCACGCCGTCTCCAATTTTACAGGCCACGAACGAGAGCTCGGCGCGAGCGCGAGCGGTTTGGGGCGGCTCGTACGAGAACTACCGAGCCGGAGAAAATAAACGCTGCTAATTTGCACGCCGCTGTGTATTAGCATCCCCAACTTACTTGCTGGCGGGGACTCGTCGTCCAATCGCTGGAGAGCGAGGAGAGAAGGGAGACTGAGTTTCATTCCGTATTCAGTTTTTCCATTTGGTTTCCAGGGAGTTATACATGCAGGAAAGAGATGGAGCCAGCAATACAATGCATGATGAAGAAATTAGCTCATTACTCAGATTCCAATTTTTATGTGTAACTGGATTTGATAGAAGAAGCTGGAGTGGGTAGATGTAGCGGGTAATTTCCGTAGCTCTTCTAAAATTGTCCAAGAAATTGAAGAGCAACTGAAGAGTATTTTCACCGTACTTCCCCCACAATGCTTTTGTGTAGGTTGAATATTACAGCTTATATTTTGAATATTCAGCTGTAGATTGATATTAGCTATGAACAGCCAGGAGCATATGTGACACTATTTTCGCAAAGTGTGTAAATTAATTTATGAAATGAAAATTACGCATTGCAGTCATAGAGAAGGCATCCCGTTGAAGTGCTTGACCGTTTACTAAGACTAAGTTGTCCTTGACCATGTTGAAACAAGGTTGTTTGGCTGTGCTTTCAAACAAGGAGGTGTTATAAATTCTTAACAAATAGTTAATACCGGTTTTATCTGTTGTTATACACATGTTAATGTTTAGTCCATCGCAACTTATAAAAAAAGACATCCACAACTACAAAATACAACTAATTAGGCTAAGTTGTGTGTACCGCCACCACAACAGTGCAGAAGTTAATAACACATTTAATAACAGTTAATAACACATTTATTCATGTTTAACTAACCAACATAAACATTGTTTTCTTTCACAGCATTCATGACAGCACCATAAATATTTTACTGAAGGTTCTTTCAGTTGTTAAAAAAAAAAAACATTACCTATGACATCTCTAATTAACATATTTATATTTTCATGTTTTCTGTGATTGTTCAAACATTAAAGCCGAAAGCATAATTTCAGGTCGTACATTTTTAGCTTTTTGGTCTTAGTAAGACTTGGTGAGACTGACTCCAAATTCTGAATTCCCCACATTAAAATAGCTTCATACTGACAACAAGGTAGAGGGAACAAGAGATGATGATACAGAGTGACAGAGTAAGAGAGAGAGAGGGAGAGGTGCAGGGAGGTGGGGAGCGCATGAGAGAGAAAAAAGAGAGACCAAACCTGAAAAAACCTTTTTTTTTTTTTACCGCATCGCCATATCCGCTGTTTGAGCTGATCTCTCCATCCATATTCTCCAAACAGCCTCCGGGCAAATCATGCTTGTTTCTGCTTCGGCGGCTTTAGACGCCATATGGTGCAAAGATATTTTCAAATCATTTCTGGGGGGTCGGTTATGCGTCTCCCTAGCGACCAGGTTTGCACACTCGAGGCCTAAATGAGAAACCCCCCAGTACAGTTTTCTCTTTCAATCTTAAAACAAATTTAAGCATTATTTTATTTCATATTACCGTAAACTTTACATTGCTGTATAGAAAATGACACTTAAAACACATTGCGTCTTCTTCTGTATAATTTAATGATCGTGGTGATGGTTTATCTATTGATGAAAAATTTTCCCACTTAAGTTTTCACATTATTAATGTTATTTTTCATTAGCTGCTGAGTTGATTGATTTAAGTTTTGTTATTATTATTATTATTATGACCAATGTATCTATCGATGGCCATTGCAGTGTCATTGGCACAGTGCTTTTGATTAATTGATTATTCAGGCGTATATGCCTTTACTGTGAGCTACATATTGTAAATTCATTTTCACGTGTATAATCGATCGCATGGATTTGCAGCCTCTTTCCATTAATTTATTGCTCTTTATGGTTTGTCAACTGTCAAATATGAAGTGGCTTCTAGACAACAACACACAAAATAAAAGCCCCACCTCTGAGTTTCAACAATGTCCCTTTTAAGAGCCGAATTTCGTCTGCCCAAAACCCCCCCAGTCCCCGGCTCGCTATACCACCCCTTGGGCCTTCGACAGTTTTTAGTTTTTGGTCATTACATCACAATTATAAAGCTGCTCATCCATTTGGCTACTGAAAAAAAATTGGAGGAGGAGGAGGGGGGCAAAGGAAGAAAGAAAAAAGAAAGAAAAAATAGGTCAGTAGCAATGAGCCTGGGGTGATTTTGCCTTCCGAAGGTGCCATTCTGCCCTCTTCTTCCCCCATCACAGGGCAATAAGCACTGCAGATACCCCCGCTCTGAGGTTCTGAAAGGGTCTGAGTTTGGGTTCGGCTTCAGGCCGGGTTGTGAGTGAAGGAGGGGGGAGAGGAGAAGTAACTCTGGTGAAGAGTAAAAAAAAAATGCACCTTAACTCTTGTTTTTATTAAGAATTGAATACAGAAACACATTCAATAAAACATAAGCATGAATCCAGCTAAACTAAGACAGCTTTATTGTTTGTCCAGTTTGTACTGCCATCCGTATGGATCTATCGGCTGCAGGGCGATGGCAAGGCGGTGGCAGGACAGCGGCAGAACAGCGGCAGGGTGGTGGCAGCGAAGTCGCTGCGGTTGAATGAGGGTGAGGGTTATTAGAGGTGTTTGAGGTGTAATGATGATGTGTAAGGAACTGGGCTTTGTAACCTAAAGGTTGCAGGTTCAATTCCCAGGTAGGTCACTGCTGTACCCTTGAGCAAGGTATTCAATGTAAATTGCTGCTGCATATATCCAGTTGTATAAATGGATACTATGTTTTTAAAAAAATACATTTTTAAAAATGCAAAAGTTGTGTAAGTTGTTCTGTCACTACAGAGCCTTCCTGGAATACTACACGCAGGCACATGGAAAGCCCCCCACCCCAATATTCTCTGGGAAAGCTTATGGAATATGCAGCAACACTCGTTCAAACAAAATTCGGCCGCTGGGAAAGGAGAATACCGGAAAAATAAAACTTCATTTCTGATTCTTTGCGCTATTATTTTGATGGTTCTTCTTGGGAGTGTTCCATGCGCAACGTTTTTTCTGTGAATTTTTCATGTCACAGTCTGTAAGTGGCGTGCAAAGAACAATAGCGTTTGTTTATTATGTGCACGCTCAGCAGACTTGATTGCATTATTGATTTACTTGGCAGGCTCCCCATTGCGACTTGAGCAACTTGCAGCACAGTGAAATGTCGAGCGTTCATTTAACACTAACAGAGTTTGCGATGGACCAAAAGGGATTACACAGGTAATGTGACCTATCTGATTAATACGCTCATTTGGACGTTTTACTGCCTACATTTTAAACAATATGCATCCGCACACCTAATAACAAAAAGCAATTTATGTTAAGGGTCGTGCTCGTGTGTATAACAGCAGTAGTCCCGCCTAGGCAACCTCTCAATTACAAATCCACTCCACTGCAGATCACCCTGCCCTGCCCACGGTGAATTGCGGTCATTGTCCCGCTCATACAACTCTGCTGCGCACGAGTCTCCACAGCTGGAGGTGGTTAAAAAGCTTTGCGTAGAGGTGGAGCGGCCACGATCGTCACGCCGCCACATCTCGGTACCTCACAACTTTCACCAACTACCACTGTGTAAAAGTGAACCACTTTACATTAGTATCACTGCACTGAACACGCTTTCTTTCTTTTTTAATGCTTTTTCACGTATATCAGAAAGCCTGCGCTAAGCGTGCAGGATGCCTCTCATAACAAGCACTGCCGAACATTCAGCGAGAGGGGCTAGTCTTTTCAGACAGGTGCTTCTGGGCGCTTCTGAGATATGATTTCAATTTATACGTAATTCTAAACTCTAGCCTAACATTTGAAACCGAAATTGTGAGTTATCAGATGCGCGAGGAGACCGTATGGACAGTCCTGCAGTGGGTAGATGACATCAAGAAATATGTCATGTTAAGAAAAAATATCAAATTGGATTACTAAATCTATACATATGAAGAGGGTATTCACATTCGATGGGGAGCTCACCAGACTAATGGGCCAACATAGGCTACCATGTGCAGAGATTTTGAGAAGACCATGTCTGCATAAATTTAAATGTGGAGTAAATGTCAGAAATAATAGAGCTAAAACTATTTTTCTGTAAGCTACTATTAAGTTTTATGAAATTCAGTAAGCAATTAGCTAAACATGAAGGCGTATATTCCGTGTATGACAATGTAATACAACGGTAAATAAATAAATAAACGTATCTTTCTTACAAATTAAGGTATTTGAATACGACCAACGTCATAACCATCAATGAGGGAAGGAACAATGTACCCGGAATAAACAATGAAACCGTTATTTTGAGATCACTATTTCTAAAAAAGAATGGTAATAGTTAAAAGTTGAGCAGTGCATCGCTGTGGCACTTGAGCTCAGACAGCGGACTGTCTACCGAGGAGAAGTAAATGATTGGAGACGGTCGAAAGTAGGAGGAGCGGAAAGTGTTAGTCCAATCCCGTCTCCAGTAAGCCTCTGAAACGCTTTCCCTTCCCTCCTGGAAACAGTGAAAACCGCACTTGGATCTGCGGACGCAGATGTCATGTGAAAATCCGCATGCTCCTCTGTTTTAAAAAAAGAAAAAAAGAAAAGAAAAAACTGTCGACTGCTGCTATCGAACGAGAAACGCTCCTCGCTCTCTGGAATGGTTCTACACTGAAAAAAGTGACTCCTAGACGCTGACAAAGCTAAACTTTTTTTCCGCCGAGGATCTTGTTTTAAACGTATAGGTTTGAATCTTCATGCCTGCGTTCAGAAGCGCGTCGCCACCACCACCATGCGAGGTAGGGATGCAACTGTTTCTGACAGCTGATGGAAAGATACACTAATACAAATGCGTCTGCCATTATTTCTGATGTCTTCTTATTCCGAACACAGAATTACACCGGTTCTAACTATAATCTGCCTTTAAATTGTATTTTACTGTATTACGATTTTATTGAGGCTGCATGCAATAGCCTTTTGTAAGAATCGTTTTCCGCTAGGACTCAGAAGTATGCATAACTAAATAGTATTTTAGTCAACAGAGCGACCGTTGTATGAATACAAATGTAACTTATAATGGTTTTGTCTAGCTATATATTGTGTCGTGCGTGTAGTTTAACTGACCGACGTGCAGACTATAACACTTCCGTCACCGATTTACGGATACATTGCAAAAAGCAGAAACTACGTTTCTAAGCCCCGTGCTGTGTTGTAAACATTGGAACCAGCGGCGTTAACCTCACATGCACGAATATTGCAACGCAGACAGTTGTTTTTCAAAACAAATTATCTATTTTTCAAAGCAGTGTTGGTTTAAGTAAAAGAGGAAGAAGCATCTCTGCGTGGAAAAGGACACATTGAAACCTCTCGTGCAGACATAAATTTATGAAGTCAGAGAAAATGACAGAATTCGATTTGTCTACCTTATGATATCCAGTCATTTTCAAATAGCTTTTCAAATAATGTTTCTAATCAACTGAAGTAAAAGAGACAACAAACCATCTGGTTTAAGTGGCTTCTGAGCTTCTATATTCCTGCGTATCACGCGTTCCACTGACCCATTTCAATCAGTCAAGCGCCGCTTCGTGCTGAAACGCCGAAGTGCAACTTCAATCCTGCGAACGTAAGTTCAAGCACCGAGCAGCCCGGCTCTTACGGCTTTCTCGCGAGTGCACAATCATGCGGATTGGATCAAAGGCTTTTTAAAATGCTGAATGCTATTTCTTGCCTCTTCTAATTTACGTCAAGGCGGCGAAAGGTACTTAAAATGACGCGCAGAAAAGGTGCGCGTTGCTATTTTGTTTTCCGTTTGATTTCCATCCAGTCCAATTACGAGACTCAGAGTTGGCTACAGATTCGCGTGTTCTGTTTCCGTTGTAAATGCTGTGCTCTAATAATGTCACTTTTACGACACTTGTACAATGAAAGGGCAAAATCAAGTTTTTTTTTCCTGAACACGTTAATATAGTTCTGAGAATGTAAATATACATGCATGCGCATTTGCGCGCAAAAAGACAAATGTAGTGCGTAATAAGTAATTGAAAATGATAGTAACGAACAAAAATGTATTCATTTCAGTAAATACGTTTTTATCTCATGAAACTGACGCGAAAATGATTTATTCGTCGCTATTTCTGCTAGTAAAATATTTTAAAATAACGTTGAAATAGCTGAATTTACCCTGCGATAAATGATTCTTGGAGTATTGGCATTAATTAATTCTTTGCATAATTGTCCGTGAAGGAGTTGTCACTGATAAAACAGTTTATCGAGCAGATTGAAACAGAAGGGGCAGCCTTCATGTCGAATTCTTAAACTCTTTAATAATTTTGGAAGCACTGATAAGTTTCTTTGATTTACTTTTTTATTGAATGTGTTCATAATCGCGTACGTTTGGACCACACTGGAAAAAATGTTATTATTGTAATTATTATTATAACAGCAATAATAATAATAATAATAATAATGTGAGTACTTTCAAATGTTTCCTGTGTGTGTGTGTGTGTGTGTGTGTGTGGGTGGGTGGCGTGGCACAATATGTGGCTACAGTTGGTCGTGTAAAGACAATGACAGCTGGTCACGTCTCATCATTGTAGTAAACCAGTGATGACATAAAAATAAATAAATAATGGAAATAAAGTGGGCCTGTGGCAAGGCACATTAAAACTCCAGTCCAGGACCAGTTAGTAACCCAAGTGACCCCCAAAAATATAAAAATGTACTATGGCCATTTGTTGTTTAAAAGAAACAAAATAGATGTGAGAAAAAAATCTCTGGCCACCCCCACCCCCCATTACACACGCGCATATACCACGCTCCGGGCGACATCTCGCGCTTTAAATGTACTTGAAGAAGGGGGTTTGTGGTGCCGAAATATTTAATATTTGCCTGTAAGTCATAGCTAGTCCTTAAAATGCCCCTTCACAGCACCTCGTTCTCCTTCGCCCTCTCTACGTGCCCCAGAGGATGTTGTCAGCTAGAATTAAATCAGTGTGGGACCTTTCACTGGGAAGATTTTGCTCAGTGCAGTACAGTCTGATGTCTTTGGCACTGGACTCTTTAGCTTCTGTTTGTACGAATATCAACAAATTATATTCGTACAAATTAAAATTTTGTGCAATGTGAAGTTAGGCGACTTACATAGTACATAGGTTTACGATTGCAAAAAATAAAAAATAAAAAATAAAAACTGGTGTCACGCTGTTTACTGTTTTTCCTACCCTTTGACAAACGCATTGCGTGATAGATTATCGTAATCGTTGTTACCGGAGGGGACAACGAAAAAACTTTATTTGCTGAACTTTATTTCCCTAGCACTGGTGACTGTTTCTGGGCTGATTAATTTGCGCACACAATGTAGACTGCAGAGGTGACCGGACAGCGGGAAGCGGTCACGTGCAAATCCATGGTCGAAACTTCATAGTGTAAAGAACACTCGTTAAATTATTTCAAGGAAAGTCACTAATCCCCAGTTTTATTTCTGACATTGTATCACCTGAAATGTCATAGCTGTATACATGTCTTAAAAACGAATAGGCAGTTAGGAAATGCACGTGTTGGCAGCTTGCACAATCTTTCCATCTTATCTCGACATAAACCTTTCTGAGATCGTGCTCCTTGTTCTCCACCATAAAGATGGTAATGATATTAATATATTGATATTTTAACAGCGGTATTAATTCCAGTTGGCCCATCCCGATCTGTATAATAACAGTAATTATTGCTTGGGTGGTAACAATAGTAATTGATTTACATTAGTATACCACTAATTTGTGGTCTCATGGCACGAAAGGTATGGTGATCTAAGACTTTCTCAGACACGTTTGATATAACATTCTCCCGGTTAGCGCTGAATTTTAGCGATTGTGACAGCTCCGTCATGTGTAATAGACTCGGATCACCTGAGCGCGTGGCAATTCTCAATAATTTGATCTGACTGGTCGCAGTTTGTTAAATATAAATGTCGTTATTAGCTAATATAACCATCAGTCTACTCTTATTATGAAGCCCCTAATTGATTGTCAAATTATTTAATAACTTATTGAAAATGTGCATGACCCTCCTGATTTAAAATATATCTATTTGGATGGTTGGTATTCAGATTTTTAGTTTTAGCTGTGTGTGCTGGCTCTCACGCCACTTCAGAATAAAATCCTGTACTTCTGCTGTTGTGTGTGGGGATTCCAGAGTGCATTGTAGGGTCCCCAAGGCCAGGTTACCTTATATTACCTGCTTGCTATGTGGAGGAACTGTAGTGGTTTCAGAAGATGGGACGCTGGGAGAATTCAGCATCAAGAATTAACCCCCACACACATGCGCTCATGCACACACACACACACACACACACCCACACACACACACACAAACACACACATTCTGTGCCACATTCAGCCGTTTTATAAGAGCAAACTATCAGTATTCTGTGCATAGCAGAGTAAGACCTCCTCTTGTCCACTCCCTCGTCTCTCTCTTTCTCTTCTCTGTCCCTGTCTCTGTTGCTCACACACACATACACACTTGCACGCACACACACACTCACACTCACTCGCATGCACCCTCACACATGCACGCACGCGCATGCACGCACACACACACACACACACACACACAAGTGCCACCAGTCCCCCTCACCCCTTGCTTTTAGAGTCGGGTGCCTCTGGGATGTATTCCAAAGAGCCCACTCAGAGCACAGGAAGTGGTTCAGAAATGGTTTGAAAATGGTGTAGAGATTGTTTAGCAAAACTCTCCTGCAGGCTAATGAAACACAGGGTCTCTCTTTAGCTCTCAGCCCTCAGTTATACAGCTGTCCAGAGGCCAATGTGTGTGTGTGTGTACGTGTGTGTGTGTGTGCATGTGCACCCCTGCCTGTTTCGGATGTCTGTGAATGTGTCTCACCCATGGCATCATGCTACCCACATCCGAGTGAGGTTCATCTGTTGCACATGCATTATGGGATAGCATGTACGACTGTGTGATGAGTAAACTCCAGGCCTGTTGTGCACATGCATTATACGGGATCGTAAATAGCCTATGTCTCTTCTTCTGTGATAATATGGAGCACATAGCTTAAGTTTATGTGAGTTGCAGGGATTGCATGTATCTGAGTAAATCATACTCATATCAGAGTGAAATGTACTTTATTGGGTGATCTATTGAGTATGTCTCGGTCTGTCTTTCACATAAAGGCCGTCACCATTATCAGGTAGTAGTTGGTTATTAATGATGAATTATTATTAATTAATATTCACCCACCGTTGTTTGATCATTCATCATGATCTCACACATGGAAACGGACAGTCCGTGACTCACCGTGGTCCCCGTCATGGTAACTAGGGCTCTGATTGGTCGGAAGCGACACAGGTGATGAATGTGTGGCTGGGCTCGTCCAGTGGTGGGGGGTCCAGGGGCTGGGGTGGTGGGGGGCTGTGTGAACTTATCGTTTTCTTCCCCCCCCCCACCCTTTTTTGGGTGTTTGTTCTTCAGGGCTCTTGTTCTCCACCCGTCCCGCCTGGATCACACTCAGAATGCGTTCACAGAAAGGAGAGAGAGAGAGAGAGAGAAGAAGGAAGACACATTGCGGGCAACATTAGCTCAGGTGGTTGAGTGTAATCTGGTGATCGGAGAGTTACCGGTCCGATCGTTGGCCCTCTGGGTGCGTCGAAGCGTCCTTGAGCTAGGCACATAACCCCTAATTGTTCCCGACAAGCTGGCTGGCACCTTGCATGGCTGCCTTTACCCGTTGGTGTGTGTGTGTGTGTGTGTGTGTGTGTGTGTGAACGGGCGAGAGAGAGCCATTAATTGTAAAGCACTTGGTGTAGCTGTAGTTGCTGGCCACTTACCATTTACCATCAAACAGACTCCTGCTGCAGGCTACGCGCGTGTGTGTGTGTGGGGGGGGGGTGTCGGACTTCCTCACAGCCGCCCCTAAGAGGTGACTCTGGGACAGGACTGTGGGCACACGCTGTTTAACCCAATCATGGGCTGTTTCTGTGCACACACATTAAACCCAGGGAAAGTCTCTGGTAGGCCATGGCTGAGAATTCTTAAATCTCTGTCCTAAGGAATGTTCCAAATGTACTGTCTCAGAGTTATTTTCAAACTCGTAGTTCTTTTGATTTCCTTCCTCTAGGATGAATTTGATTCCAATTTAATTTTATCCCAAAATGAATTTAAACATTAACTGTAAAGGTGTGTTAAATTATAACTGTAAAAGTGTGGGATAAAAATGAGTCCTTTGGTGTATTTTACACAAATCACTGAGCTAATCTGTTTTCTGGTTATCCATTTATCTGTCCTCGACTCTCTCACCTGGATCCGTGGTATTAGCTTGTCTGGCATCGTCTGACCTGGCCTGTCTCCAGGGATCTGTGGTGTCTGACATCATTGGCCTGGCATTAAGGGAGTGGGGGCACAGCAGCAGATGGAAATAGCCATTATCATGCATGATGTCACAATGCCAATAAATCATTGGTCAGGCGCCCGGAAGGAAGGCCATCTCTGACCGGCATTGATCAGCCGATGTGAGCATGCATGGCAGAGTGGAGCAGAGAGCAGAGGAGCAGTACGGCTCGTATCGCTCAGCCTTCTTTAGCAATAGCTTTAATAAATATGATCACCCCTTCCTGGCCCCGAAGACGGTCACTCTACCATCTCCATAATTCAGTTATCCTTCACAGAGAAAGACAGACAGGTGTACGTCATGAGTACAGGCTGGGTCCTGGGGTTGCGGGTTTGAGTCCCCACCTCAGCCATGTCTGCAGCAGAGGGGGCTGTCTGGCCTTGTACCACCAGGAGCCGGGTGAGTTGAAGAGGTACAAGTGCCCATGGGGGGTATAAAAGACTATCTTTAACATGTGACCCTTTTCTACAGCGGGAGTGGGGCAAATTGCCCAAGACATACGTACAAACAAACAGACAAACAGATGTGAGTGCTGCCGCAACTCTTCACTCTTCACTCCAGCTTCTGGTGAAGGAGGCAGCAGCCCAGCTATCTGCCAGGGAGTTTATCTGCGGCTGGATATTCTCTGCGCTTCACGCTTGTGCGTTTTGACCGCGTTTTCCACTGTTTGCTCTTTGTTTATTTCGCCTGCTGACTCATAGCCGAGCCTTATGTAACGCATTAAAGATTACACAAAGCTTGGTCAGAGGAGCTAATCCACTGGAGCATAGGAGGCTTGCGCCATGCGAGCCGGACTAGGGTATAAATACACAGAACTTCCACCCCCCCCCCGGCAGCGTCAACAGCAGAGCTGGTTTTGCTTCCTCTTACCCCCCCAACCCACACCACCCCCTTCCCCTCAGTCTTATCAGATGTCCACTGTTGGGGTGAAAAGGGAACTGGATGTTGAGGGGGAGCAGATCTTTAAACTGCTGTCAAAATAAGAAATGAAATTATCATTGTATCTTTGTGGTCTCAGGTGTAGGGATAAAAAACAAGCCATAGGAACATAATTTGTGTGTGTGTGTGTGCATTTGTGTGTGTGCATTGTGTGTGCATCCGTGCATGCGTGTTTGTACGTGTTGTGTGTGTGTGTGTGTGTTTTTGCGTCTGTGTTCCATTGTAGCTGTAGGTGCGTACACTGTACACATAATGTTAACTCTATTGCATATGCACGGTTATATTTCATTTAATATTTATTTTAAGTAGGTTATTCCATTAAGATAAAAGAGGCTCTTTTACAATAGAGGCTTGAACCAAGCTCTGTAAGAAACCCAAACAGATTAATTATGCATGCCACAACACAAAGCACTGCATTACGAAGAAAAAATGCCAAGTGCGATTTCACACCATTCAGTTACATATGTGTGTTTGTGCGCGTGTTCGTCTATACGTGTGTGTGTTTGTGCACATCTGTCTGTTATGTGTGCTCTTGCGCATTTGTCTGAATATGTGTGTGCATGCTTCTGTGTCTTTATGCGCATCTTTGCGTTTGCGAGTGCGTGTGTGCATGCATGTGTGTGGGTGCCTGTGTGTGTGTGTATCTGTGTGTGTATAATCAATTTGCACAAGCTGTGTGACTGATTTCGTTCCTCAGGACTGGGGGAGCAGCTTCTAAAAACAGCCAAAGCAGCTGATAAATGAGTTTATTTATATTTGGAACTCCCTGCGGCATAAAAAAAAAACAAAAAAAAAAGATAATACGTAAATAGGCATTGCTCTTTATTGAGTGTGAAGTATATCCCACGTTCACTTTAAGGTGTTATTTTTTTTTTCAGTTACAGTTCTCTGGGGGAGGCGTCTTCATCTGAGGGTAGCTGTGTTTGTGGGCTCTGGAATATTCTTTTGGGGCTGGTTATACATACACATGGAGGGAGGTGGTATTGTATTTCCTTGTGAGGGGGGGTCAGTGTGTGGGCTTGTGAGAGACTGTGGTGACCCCCCCCCACCCCCCAGTTCCCTACTGACAGTTGTGGACGGAGGTCATGCTGGGACCGTTGAACCATGTGGTTCTGTGTTTTCTGACCCGAAATGGCCGAACGTGTCACCATTTGAGGTGGGGGGGGGGGGGGGGCATAGACAGTCCAAGGCTCACCAAGGCTAAGGCTTCAGCCGAAGGAAGAGAAACAGGGCTTTGGTGTGTGTGTGTGTGTGTGTGTGTATACGTGTGTGTCTGTGTGTGTGTGTGTGCTTTTATGTTTGCACCCATGCACACACATCTGTGTATGTGTTTATGTTTGTGCATGTATGTGTGCGCGTATGTGCTTGTGCGTATGTATGCAAGTGTACGTGTGTGTAACATGTCTGCAGTCTTCACGTAGGGAAATGGAATCTACCACTTCTAAAAGGGGGGGGGGGGGGTATTTGCGAACGCTGAGCCCTGGCTGTCTAGGCTCTGCTCCCGCTCCTACTCCTGGTTCCCCCCCTGGTCCAGGTGGGTTATGCAGGGGACCGTGGCAGCAGCCCTCTGCAGGTTAATATTAGGCCTGGTGTAGCGTCCTGTAGCTTCCTCTCCCGTGCCTGTATACACAGGGCTAATCCTCCGCCAGCTTCTGCAAACGCCCGGGAGCCTGTAAACCGTATCCCCCGGTTACATAACCGTCCAAATCCGATCTGCGGAGCGGCTCGCCCTGGGCTGGACTCTCCTTTCTTCTGCTTGGGGTTTTTTTTTGGGGGGAAAGGTTCTTTCAGGGCGACGGGTGAACCCTGGTGGACGGGAGGAACGCTCTGGTCCTCGTGAAGATCGTCTGTGTCCCCGCGTTCGGTCGTAAACGTTGCAGTGGTGTGGTTCGGGCTGTTCCTGTTAAAATAAGGAATCAGGAGAGAAATATGAGTCTGCAGACGCTTCTCTTCTCCACTTCCTGCATGAAAGTGCCTTTGTGTGTGTGTGTGTGTGTGCACATATGCGTGAGCATGTGTGTTTGTATGCATGTAC
Organism: Anguilla anguilla; assembly: GCF_013347855.1. Classification (NCBI taxonomy): domain Eukaryota; kingdom Metazoa; phylum Chordata; class Actinopteri; order Anguilliformes; family Anguillidae; genus Anguilla; species Anguilla anguilla. Next base: position 40,270,952 of record NC_049210.1, on the reverse strand, counting down.
CTGTGTGTGTCTGTGTGTGTATGCATGTGAGTGTGTATGTGCGTGCATGCATGCGTGTGAGCGTGCGCATGTGTTTGCATGCATGTACGTGTATGTGTGTTTGTGTGTCTGTGTGTGTGTGTGTGTGTGTTTTACTCAAGCACTGTAAGTGACTCCAGAATGAAAACTCAAACCTTCCTCGCTTGTAAGATCCAGTAAAACACTTGTTTCTCACAGGCACTCGTTTTAGAGCTCTCACATTCGTTTGAAAAGTTTTCCTCCTCTGACACTTTGAAAGATGATTAGCATGGAGCCTTCTGAACATTGCACCTCAAACCTCTTTTTAAACAGAGAGAGAGAGACAGAGCTTCTGAGAAGCCTGGAGCAGGGGGTGTACAGCAGGTATTTTCACCCTGTGAGATGAGCTCAGTTAACAATGAGAATTCTGTCCAGAGATGCATGTTTTCCCTGTAATTATGTTTGCTTAAATCACTGGAGAAACAGCGGCACGTTTGAAGAGTTTGTTTGTTTCACTTTTTCGCGCACCGCAGAGCAACTGCACTTTTATTTGTATAATGAATGTTCAAGCTTCTGTTTGAAAGTTTAATATCTAGCCTCACAGATACGGTGCCATGCAAAATTTTTTTTTTGCGATTTCATAAAATAGGAGCCAATGGTCTACGTTTGATAGTGTGCATGATGACAAAGTCAGGTTAAATTAAGATTTGACTTTTATTTGAAGTTTATGAATTACTGCGTTACATATGTGTTTCCATGCGCGCGTGTGTGACGCACACACACGTATACAGAGGCGAGAGAGACAGAGATGAGACGGAGAGAGAGAAGGGGAGAAGGGAGGGAGGGGGAGAGAGTGGGAAAATATGCACGTGAAGAGCAGTCCCAAATTGTCTTTGTGATCAATTTGCTCTTTTAGATACTGTCCCTGGGAGGCTCCTGAGGAAAACCTCGTTACACTGAATTAAATTGTGGCCCAAGGCGAGCTATTACTGACAGGCCCTGGGAGACCATGCAGGGGAAGAAGGTGCAATATTACGCTTCTGCCTCTCCTCTCTCCACTCGTCTGCTCTCCTCTCCTCTCCTCTCCTATCCTCTCCTCTCCTCTCTCCACTCGTCTGCTCTCCTCTCCTCTCCTCTCCTCTCTTTTCTTCTCCCGTTCTCTCCACTCCTGTCCTCTCTAAGATACAAGGGCCTGTGGAATTCAGAACAACATTCTAGTTTTCATCTGTGCATAATCTGGAATACTTCCATTTCTTACGTAAGCTCTCTCTTTCTTTCTCTCTCTTTCTCTCTCTCTCTGATTCTCTTCCTCTTTCTTTATCCTTTATCTTTATCCCCTACTCTCTCTTTTTCACTCTCCCATCCCCCTGCTTCCAAATTCTCTCTCTCTAATTCTGTTCCTCTTTCTTTTTCTTTATCCCCTACTCTCTTTTTCACTCTGTCATCCTCCTACTTCCAGTCTCTCTCTCCCCTCTCTCTCTCTCTTGCTCTCTCTTTGTCTGATTCTATACATCTTTCTTTATCTTTATCCCGTGCTCTCTCTTTTTCTCTCCCTCAGCCCTCCTGCCTCCAATCTCTCTCTCTCTCTCTCTCTTGCTCTCTCTTTGTCTGATTCTATACCTCCTTCTTTATCTTTATCCCCTACTCTCTTTTTCTCTCCCTCACCCTCCTGCTTCCAGTCTCTCTCTCTCTCTCTCCCTCTCTCTCTCTCTCTCTCTCTCTCTCTCTCTCTCTCTCTCTCTCCCTCTCTCTCCCTCTTTCTCTGGTAACACAAAGCTGCTGTTAATAGCATGAAGCCCTAATGCTGCTAAAGGAGGCCTTGACGTGGCTGAGTTTGGCCGCTGCGGCCGTCTGTTGGCACTGTCCGATTTTTCCCAGCTTCCCCGTCCCGCGTCTCCTGGGGAAGGCTGCCTTACTAACCCATTTAAAGCACACATGCTGCCCATGCTTAATTTAAGCCTGCGCCCCTGGCAAACTCTCTCTCTCTGTTGTGGAGCACAAACTTATTAAAAAGAGCGTTATTGTTTGCGACGCTCTCCCTAAATGTGAGGAAGTTTTTCAATACTTTACTATCATACCTGAAGTCTTAGTGACAGGAGATTTGGTTGTGGCCAGAACTACGGTGACACCCAAACAACGACGACAGAGGAAAACATAAAAGTTAAACCCCCCACTCCCCTGCTGTTGAAATTGCTCCGATCTGGCGCTGAATTATCAACTGAAGGGGATGCTGAGAAGTGGATTAATCACAGAAAGAGAAGCGTGGTAATGAGTACTTGTTTTGAAGCGTGCTACGTAGATGAACAGCCAGGCTCTCACGCACTCTTCTGTTAAAACCGACAGTCCTCTGGCAGATATTCCGTTTTTTTTTTTTACTTCCTGTAAAAAACTGTAGCAACGGCTGCTGTTATCTGCTTGGTTCTACTTTGTTTGTAGAAAGATGGAAGTTTTGACTTGGGTTTCAGCCCTATGACAGTAGCCTGTTTTCTCTGCGATAGCTTTGCTCCTCGCCGCCATGAAGGCTGACGGTCTGGCCTCCACGGCTCACAGCGCGGACGGCCCTGACGGCCATAGCATGGGCGGGGCGCTGCCCAAAATCTCGCTCTCACCCCCAAACTCAGATTCTATGGAAATGCAGAGCTTGGGAAAAACAGGGGGCGATGCTCTGGTGTCTTCCTCGTGGGGCGTGGGGCTGAACTCGGCCGTTCTGCTCTGTACCCCGCACCCTGCGCCCGTCACGTTTCAGCATCTGAACTGACGGGATGCCTAGGTGCAACCGGTGACCAGGTCATGCACCGAGGGAAAGCACTGTGAGCCAGCAGGCTCTGAGGCCTTCTACTTTCTACACTTTCAGTTATTTTAAACATTTTTTCATCAACATTATTTTAAATTCCTCTTTTCCATTAAGTTTAAGTCTTCATGTGTCTGTCCTGCACCTCTCGCCTTCACCTGAAATGAATTAAGCAGCACAGCATGAGAGGCCATGCTGTCTCATGAACACGGTTATGACTACATGGGTGTTGCCACGAAGCGGAGTGCCAGCAACCCACTGTAGCCCTGACTGTACTTAAGATACAGCACAGCATCATGTGCAATATTGCTTTTATTAAATGGTTACAACATATGGAAGCAATTAATTGAAGACACAATATTATTTATTTTGTAACATATTAGTAATGGTTCGTGCCCTGATTGATACTGTTACTGTATCAGATTTACAATCACTGTAGATCTCAGCCAGTCAGCATCCAGGATTGAAACAACCCGTTTTATAATTTAATGTGCCGGTCCTCTTTGTTAGGAAGTTGATTGGTCCAGAGAAGGAGCGAGGTGTCCCCTAAAACCTGTTCCCGGAGAGCCACAGAGTGCACGGTCAACCCACCTCGCCTGGTTTCTTGGGGTGAAGCGAGTTGCTGATTTTAAGGTGCAAACAGAAACCAGCAGACGCTGTGTCCCTCCAGGACCGGAGCTGGACACCCCTGTTCTGTGGAAAGTTGTATACTGCTTTCCGAGTGTCTGGCCAAGGAAAATGGCCTCATGCAGTTCCACACTGTCATTTACAATTAAACTCAGTGGGGAGTGTTACTGTGTGTGCGGCAAAATCCCTTCCCCCCCCCCTCCTCCCCCGACAAGAGAGGGAAGGAGAGGGGAGAGGCGAGGGTCACTGAGTTTAAGACTGGTCTGGAACAGTGTAATTCATGGAGCGAACGCTGGGAAAGATTTGTGTTCTAGTGAATAGCCTTGGACCAAGGTTTTATGGTTAAACATGTCCCTAGCACAGGATATGGGATTGAAAGCTTCCTATTTAAAATGAAACTATAGTATAGCCCTGTGTTCTTACCGCTTGATAACCAACACACAGGAGAATGTGGCTGGGATAGGATAATGCAGATCCGCTGTTGTTTGCTTTTATGTGAACCTGGAACGTAGTCTAGATGTTAAGCTGTTTTTTTGCCTCCCTTTAGCTGTCCAGTAGTATGTCTGAATAATTTATAATTATTAACATAATTAAAAATATGTTAATAATAACATCTTTGTTTGTGTGTGTTTGTGTATTTTTGTGTGTATTCGCGTCTGGGTGTGTGTGTGTGTGTTTGTGTGTGTGTGTGTGTGTGTGTGTGTGTGCGCATGTGTGTTTATGTGTGTCAGTGTCTGTGTTACAGGACAGTGTTGTTGTCCTTGCAGGATTAGGGTAAAGGGTGTGTCGTGTGAGTGGGCCTCAGAGGTGGGGCTGGGGGTGTTTTTGGGGTACAGTCGTCCTGCGCTTTGTTCCCACGCTTACTCCCCCAGCTTTGGTCTGACCCTGTGTGACCACCCTGTCTGAAGGGTCAGAGGTCAGGGCTCGTCTGTGTTCGTTAGGGGCGCGTCAGGGGCCCCTCGGATAATCGCGGTTCAGGGGGTTCAGGCATCCCCACCCTGGAGGGCCACGGTTCTTGCAGGGCGACTCGAACCCTAGCCCTGGATGGCCAGTTCCTACATGACTACTTAACTGTGGTACTCAACCTTTAAATTATACTGACATTCTGTAGATCCCTTTGCCATTATTGTAACTTTGGATCCCTTGAGCTGGATTGTTATGTATCACTGTTTTATTTGACCCATAAGGTGTTCAGATCCTTGCTCTTATGTTGACAGTTGATCCCTTAAAAATAATACCAAGAATGCACTCACGCTGCTCAAAGAGTTTCATCAATGTGTGGCACAGAGCCAACTGTAGCCTTTGTAAACTATAGTTCCCAGAATGCTTTCTTGTACTAAACACACTATGGTGGATCTTCAGTGCATCATGGGAGGTGTTGTTTCAAAGAAAAGTAAGGACACCTGCGTAATGTGACTTATTGATTGTGAGAGGCAGTCTTTGGCAGAGGTGCAATCCTAATTAGTGAAATCAGCTGGCTGTGTTCATGGGTGGAAGAAACACATGGCAGACTTTCCACCTCTGGTCTTTGGTGAAAACAATTCAGTATATTTCAACGATATCAGAATATCTTATCTATGGAAGAAAGCTGGCCTGGAAAGTTTAGAAACAGTCTGCAGATCAGCATGCCTTTATCAGTGTCCGTCTGTCCAGCATTGAGAAAACTGTGTTTAGCAGGGAGAAAGCAATGTCTTTAGTATTGATAAATCAGGGTGTTTAGCATTGAGAAAGCAGTGTGCTTAGTGCTTTGCTGTTAGCTTTCTTTGTTTTGTACTTCCCATCCAATCAGTGTGTTCAGGTTGCCTCTGTATTATCAGTAATTGACATCATCATGTTTAGTAATGGCATAGTGGTGTGTTCGGTAAGCCTCAGTGGAAAGCAGCGTGTTTCGAATTAAGACAGCAGTTTGTTCAGTGTTTCGACTGTAGCTTCACATTCAGGAACTAAACAGCAGTTTTAAGCATTTAGACAGTAGTGTGTTCAGTATTTGGGCAAAAGCCTTTGCTGGGTCCATCTACTGCTCTGTTCAGAGAGCAGAGGGTGGCGTGTAAGAAGCATGATTATGATGTAAGCATGTTCTGTGTCGGCCGTTCAGACGTGTGTTGTGTGGTGTGTTCAACGCCTAGGCTTACAAGTTGGGGGCGGAGGGGGCTTGGGGGGGGGGGGGGGTAGGCCGGTTATAATTTTGCTTGGGGATGTTCAGCCAGCAGTGACTCCCCCTCTGGACCTACACGGGGCGCCCAATCAGAGACAAGGGCAGCCTTTTCTCCGTGGGAGACAGCTGAACCCCAGCCAATGGGGAGAGGTCATTCAAGCTGGCAGGCAGTTGTGGGGCTGGGGGCAGGGTTGACCAATTACCCATAATGCACAGTGAGTTAGATGAGGAGATGCCAGCATCCACAGACCGGGAGTGGGGGGGGGTTACCCATATTGCACCACTATAGAACGTCAGATTGGGAGGTGACCTCTGACCTCTGCCACACAGATCCATAGATAGGAGAAAAAAAAAAAGTTTGAGCAATTACCCATAATGCACCATGGCAAGCTGGAGCCATTCGGATGGTTGAATGTGATGATAATGACCAACTGTTAGCAAACTCTCCTCAGTGGCCTTATAAAATAAGCATCTGTTTTCACCATTTCTGAACTAAATTGTTTGGTTTCTGTCAGGGATGCAAATCTGACAGCAATTCAGTAATTACAGGGAAAGCAACTAATGAGTAATTTTGGGGTAAAATGACTCCTTTTCAATCTAGACTTCTCAAATCTTTCTGCAACTTCTACAGTCCAACAGGATATGCATGCTAATTTACAGAGTAGGACGGATCTCTACTTTTGGATTTACTGTGACAAGACTGTTACAAGGGGTGATTGATTAAAGAAACAGTTCACCCTAACAGATTGCTAAATGTTTATCAGATTTTGTTTGATTGTCTGATGGATTGCTTCCAACTTTTTTTCTCATACTTTCTGGAAGTTATATGTTGGAAGTAATACACTATATGTCAATAGAACTGTGTACTTTGTATTCGCTCACAAAAGTTTGGTATGGTTGAACTTATGTTTTCTTTCAGTGAATGAGAAAACCAAAATATAGTGTAAGAAGCGAATTCCTTGTATATATTTAATTTATTTATTGTTATTATATTAGCTTAGCCTGGTATGTTCAGTGGGGATCTTCAATATAATTGAGAGTAGTAGGCAAATCAGATACGGACAGGTGCTCAAAAATATATAAGGTGAACTTTGTTTTGATATAGACCTGACTATGAACGATGCTGACATTCATTATTTAGACAAATGGGTGGAATTAAACATGTAATGGAACACGTATGGGTTCCACATACAACACTGAGCTTTCATCAGTCATTATGCAATCACTGAACTGCCCGGTGATGTGATGGCTGCAGTGACACCTAGTGGCAGAATCCTGTCCTGCAGATCAGACTTTGCTTGTAATATGTAAATTATATGTTAATTGTTTATTGTTATATAATTTTTTTTTTATTTGTATATAGTTATTTTGTCTATTGATATGGATAGCTGGAGATAAGCAGGAAGTGCAAAAGTGCAAAATACAAGAAGCCCAGAGCAAATGCAGCATCATCAGTGTCAAACTACAACAGAATGTAGGCCCATACAAGTACTGCATTCATTTGTGTTTGTGTTTACTTATATTATTATTATTATTATTATTATTATTATTATTATTATTATTATTGATATTTATATTCATATTATTCATGTTATTGTTTGTAGCAGTTGATGGCCACTTCCTCCTAGCCCCCTATGAATAAGGAAAGTCATTACAGAAACATGTTTATAAACTCTCTTTTTCCAGTCCCTCCACCACCTCAATTCCCTGCAAGCCCTCTGGCAGCGCCCCCTGTTGCACAGGAGTGCTTCTGCTTCATTTCCAGTCTCGTCTGGCCATTCAAGCCTGTCTTGTGGGAGCAGGTTTACAGGGGACAGTGAAAAGAGAAAAAGAGGAGAGCAAGAGATAAATTTGTCCGATGCGCACGCCATTATTCAGAAGCACTTTCAGCTTTGCAGTGAAAAGAGAAAGGGCTTCTGCACTCTGTTGAAATAGTGTTTATCGAGGAAAAGCAGTGCAGGTCATCTTCTTTGCGTGGAGCCTGATCTGAGTGGAGCTGTTGTTATTCTGAGATATTACGTATTTTTATTTAGATATTATGGTTATTTTCTCTGCTAAAGCCAGGAAAGAAAGACCCTGGGATGTATTCCATGTTGCTGTCTCTCTCTCTCGCTCGCTCGCTCTCTCTCAGTGCTAGGCTAGAAGGAAGTGTGGGGTATCGTGAAGTCTCAGGTTTCAGGACACATGAGAAGGAGTTGAGTATACTTCTTTTTACAGTAGTTTGTTTTTAAACCAAACGAGTGTCCCTGAGAGTGTGTACGGTACGTCATTGCGGGTTAGAGTCTGCAGCTCCCAGTGGAAGGAGATATCTCGCGAAGCGATGAAAAATATATTATGCGGCTTTGATTTCGTCAGCATTAAAGACTTAACGTGGGGCTTGTGGGCTTTTTTCACCTCCAATGCTTTTTACAGTTGTTGGTATTAGACTTCATGTTTCTTTTTGTAGATATGGTTTTTGTTATAGTGCTATTGTGTTGTCGACGGAGGTGACCTAACGTTTTCATTTTTTCATACCGCTTTCGAAAAAGGATTCTGTCCAATGGGGTGTCACTCGCTCAAGGAAACAGAGCTGACGCACACCATGCTGAATGAATCGCAATTCCAGTCCGTCCGTAAGCGGGTTTGAGCTGGGCTGCTAGTTCTGTGAGCTCAGGTGTGTGTTAGGGTGTCTGGCTAACATTCCCCAGACTACACAAGGTATATAAAGAGCATAATTTTCTACACAGTGCCTGCTCCCTGTGTGCTCTGAGTTCACTTTTGTCACCATACCACTTTGACCATTGACCTTTGACCTATCCTGACCCTACTGTCGCTGACCATCATCCTCCATTTTTCCATTAAAAATAAACTACTTTACTGCCAGTCAGCCATGACCATGCACTGCATCAGCTGACACTGATGTCTATGGGATTCATGTGTCTTAATACCAGAGAGAATATTTCCATGAAGAAATTTAAAAAATTGCACGGCACCGAAACAACAGTTGTTTTACAGTAATCATAATCTGGCTTCCTGTCATTATGCTGGTAATACTGCAGTATTGCAGAAGTGGATTATGGTCTGGAGCATGCTTCAGGTGCTCAGATTAATAAGATACAAATAGTCGCAGTGAAAAGCCAGCTCAAGTGCAGGCGCCTCACATCCATTTTAGAATGGTTTGAACCCTCATCTGGAACATGGGGTTCATGGTTAAGCATTATCGCGAAAACTCATGTCCCCTAATTAAGCTAATTAGGTAACTATTTAGAGAGGGGGAAGGTCCCGGAGGTGTTGTGAAGTGCCACTGCTAATTTGAAATCAATTAGCAGATTTAATCTGCCACTTCATATCGCCCAGCCGTTGAACAAGCTCTTTCTTCTTCCCTGTGCATGATGGGAAAAATCCTTGTATAAAAATGGTCTTAGAGATGGGCGATCCCTTTTTCACTTTCATATGATTACAGATAAGAGTTCAGACAGCATCAGAAAACATTGTAGTGACAGCACAATGAGTGAACCCATTCCCCCCTCTCTCTCTCTCTCTCTCTCTCTCTCTGCTCTCTGTCTCTCTTGTTTGAGTGACAGGCAGGTCTATGAAGTGTTCTCATGTCAGAATGAAAGGATTCTCCGCAGACTTGTTCCTCATTTCTGCAAAATAAATGAACATCCTCTTGATATCCACCATGATACTAATGGCTGTACATGAAATAGATATGACCATCTTCCTTTGTAAGTGTAATTGCTCTGGTTCCCCTTTTTAAAAAAAGAATAAAAGATTTAATTACCTGTGGAAGAGGAACCGCAGTTATATCTCTGCAGCAAATTGAGCAGCTATGGCACCGTTCTTTTGTCACGGTCTGTGTTAGTGGGTGAGCTAACCAGTGTTGCTGGTGTTACACGCTATGTGATTATTATTATTATTATCATGTTGTTGTTGTTGTTGTTGTTGTTGAGGTTGGGTTGTTGTTGATGTTATTATGGTTATTATGGACAGTATAAATGATATATTATTATTATTGTTGTTGTTACAATACTTGAATGAATAAAACATAATTTTACTGCAGTTCACCACTAGCGAATGATAGCCCTGTTGCTGTGCCTGTGTGAGTCTGAAGTGATTAGTAATATGCGCTGTATTAGCCTATCAGCTGTGGTCGGGGTGATGCTGGTCATTTTGTGAGCACAGACTCAGCCTCTGATGGGATTGGCGGCTCAGCCATACTTACCGCGTTATGGAACTGCCAGCCCTGCAGGACCGTCATTACGTAACGGCTGGCTGCCCGGACAGGTGTGCCTGCCCAGGTGGGGGGGGGGGGGGATCTTCACCGGTTTAATACGAGGGAAGTGTGCACTGGTGGCCCCCAAACTGGTGGGCAGGACCTACTGGCAGGGCCTCAGAGGAAGGGTTGAACTTGCTGTATTATGCACTGTCCATGGTCTGTCATGGCACTTATGTGGAGGAACACACACTGTTTTACGTAAAAGGAACATGCAGTTGGTTTGTGATAAATTAAAATGAATTCCATGTTATTAAAATATAACATTTGGCTACAAGTGGAGCTGTCAGGCTTTTTGCATTCAAGGTAAGCTTGCACTTTCTGAGGCAGTGACCTCACTTCCTGTTCTTCCATGAAATGGACAAGCCCACCCATATCTTTGCAGGTAACCTGAAATCAAAGGGCTGCCACCTGATTCTCATCAGAGGTCTGTCTGGTTTGGCTGATATTGTAGTTTTATCTCTCCAGAAGTGGGTCCCATTAGCCAAGCCATGCCAATGAGGAAGTAATTTACATTACTTTACATTTACTTTACAAGCTCCTGGTCACGGGCTGCATCTCGTGACGCACTGCCCTTGGCTGAGCTGAAGCCGGTCTGGGATTAATTGGGACTGAAATATTGGTCAGGGTGCATAATCCAAACTAGGCCAAAGGTCGTCTGTGTGTGTGTGTGTGTGTGTGTGTGAGAGAGTAGCTGTTTGAGACCGTTTGGACCTTCACATTTTTATTTATTTATTTAACTCATTAATTAATACTTTTTTTGGATGGGGGGGGGGGGGGGGGAGAGGTCACTGAGCCCCTTCCTCAGTTGTGAGAATTCAAGGCCTGAGGCACTCAAGGCATGAGCGTGAAATAATAATAAATAATTAATTATTGTTATTACTTGCGTGCTGGGCAGTGCCGCCAGGACCTCAGACCAAGGTGCAGAAGGTGACAGTTTTTAGCGCACAGCTGCCATGGGGACGCTCTGCGTTGGTTGCGCAGGTTACGGCCATCTTGGTTCCTGTTTCGTCAGGGCTCTGGTTCCTCAACGCTGTTTGTGTCTGAGTGTAAGGGTTCCGAGTCGGCCCAGATTCAATTTGGACAGTTCAAGACATTAAATTAAAAACCTGACCCTAATTTTCTGTGAGCTTTGCTCAATTTATGAATTGAATTTCAATTAATTTCCTGAACTGAGCGAAGTGAAGAGTAATTGACCACAAACCTGGTGGACTGTGGACTGTCACTCCAGCTTAAGCTAAGAATTCACCCCTCGCTCTACTGACTGTACTGTACAAGCTTCCAACAAGTCTCCCCTCACTCACAGGAGTGTCACACACTCCACACGAGTCAATCACTTATAAATCAATCAATCATTCGTCAAATGCAAGATTAATCAAATGCATGAATCAATCATGCGTGAATCACTCACTCTCGAATGAATGACTAATGAATCAATCATGTTTAAACCAAATATTCATTAATCATTCTAACAGTCACTGCAATTGCCAGTGGGTGTGATCAGAACAGAAGAACAGAACAGAACAGGATAACTAGAATGCTAGGCTGGGAGGAAATGTAAATGGTTATAGAGTAGAATGAGAGAACAAGATAGAAAAAAAGAAACATACCAAGGTAGAAGTGAATACAGTGTAGGTGGACCAGACTCAAACAAAATAGAATGGAAAAAACATCGATGAAAGTAGTGGGTAGGCTGCTGTTCTTTTTGACTTTTTAGGATGACTAAAAAGAGCTTAATTGTCCTCATTACTTTCACTAGGTAAGGAAATGCTTGTTTATTATGCTCGTGTTCTGGTGTTTATGGGTAAAAAACAGGTTTAGGTGGTCCTTTTTTGGGGGGTTTTGCATTGGTCATAGGAAGCTGTTTTTGAAGATGTTTTGAAAAGAGAGGGTCACGGAATATTGGGTGTCTCCATGGTCCGTTGCAGAGGGGGCCTTGTTGTCATGAATGGCGTGAGCTGTTGAAAGACTGCAGGGGATCACTGAATGTTCTGTAGTGGGTCTGACCAGTGCACCCAGGACCAGACACTTCCGGTAAACAGTCTGAGGCCGGGTTGAGGACAGCAGAGGAGACGTCTTTGATTGTAAACACAGGACCACAGAAAGGCCACATGTCCTGCATAGTGTGCCTTTAATTTCAGGATTCTTTTTCCCATTTTCTAATTGGATATTTAAATTGAACTGGGTTTTTTTTTTTTACCATATCGGCCCTGATGGAGCCGGTGACCAGTGAACCCCCCCCACCCCCTCTTTCCCCGATGCCCCACAGAAGTGACCTCTTTTTGCGCTATTTATAGGGAGAGGCCATTTGACATGGTCTCGTTGCGGTAATTATGTGAAAATTCGCAGTGTGCGGTCACCCTGACCCAGTCGACCAAGGTTCTGTAACCCAGTTTGGAGTCAGCCCTGGTGATTGGGAGCCGGGTTTGGTTAAATTAAATTGGATCAGTGGATTTTAGATTCTATCATAATTATTAGTGGCAATATTGTTAGTGTGCGTATTTATGAATTCTCTGTTTGTGTATGTGTGTGTGTGCGTGTGTGTGTATGTGTGTGTGTGTATGTTTATTTGGGGTGTGTGGGCGAATGTTGTGCCTTCTTCTCTTTACCAGGCCAATTCTTCCCCTCGGATGCATGTCGTCGTTTGACAGAGTGAGCCGCGCGCAGTGCCTCATGAACTGATAAAATACTTCATTTCTTTCCGCTGCATTTCTTTCATGTTTCATATTTGGATCCCCAAATTGAAAGGAGTCTGTGACAGGGATGTCAGAGCCGCGGCACTTTTTTTAATGAAATCTCCGAAGCCCACTGCGCAGATGAAACATATTGTTTGTCTGCTTCTGTTTGCCTCCCGGGGCCGCCGATCTGGCGCCGTTAATAAGGGTGAATTAATAACTGTCAGGAACCTGACAGGGTGCTGCCTTGATGAAAGGCCTTCTCCAATCGGCTTTGTCGCCATGGCCACCCGTCGGGGTTTGATGGCCGAGGAAAATAAACCCTTTATACCCGAAATTTTTCTCCCCGGAAGTTTGGTGCCGTCGGCTTTCAGCGTTTCGACGACGCGCGTGTCTGGCACGCGAGACGCTAGCTGCTCGCCCTGGGTTCCAGCATGTCCCTTACGCCCACACATCTTTCTTTCTTTCTTTCTTTCTTCCTTTCTTTCTTTCTTTCTTTCTTTGTGTGGGGGGGGGGAGCATAATTACTATTATCACCTCACTGAACTAGGGCCACCAGGGGTACACCAGGTGGGGGTGCATGGTGTACAATATAAGGTGACCAGATTTAAAATCACTGTCCGTGCTAGTTTTCCAACCTGCCTTTACCTGGGAGTCAGATGTGAAGACAGTCTGGCCAATCAGTAGCACTGATTGTTCAGAAAAGAAAATAGGGCACCAAAAACGGGAGCTGTCCCTGGAAAACGGGGACGTCTGGTCGCCCTAGTACCAGAGCATCACCCCCCTGGATTGAGCTGGTGGTGCAGTCCCCTCCTCAATTTCTCAACAGCACTGCCTCTGGTGCCTTTCAGCCTCTGCGATCTGCCTTTTCTCTCCCCCATTCACATGGTCCTGTTTCACACTGTGACCGCTTCACAAAGCCATTAGCACAGCGTAAACCACAGACGCGACATAATCCACACAGATCGATATTTTGTTTTATGCCGTCGTTTAGATTGAATCTCTCATCCTGTGTGATGTTGTTGTTGCTGGTGTAATTACATCACAGTGCTGCCAGCAGCCGAGACTTCCGATTGGCCAGGCCCTGATGTTGGGACTTCACCCATACAGAGTGTACAAGGGATGAGTGGCCAGCTGTGCTACTGCTTTGCCTGTTCATATAGATTTTATGACAAAGGTGTACCAGCTATCAATCTAATGATTAGGGGGAAAAAATGTAAGCGCATTATTACAAATGTCACAAGGCAGTCAGTAATGTATGCAAGGGCAGTTACGTCCTTCTTATGACATGGTCGTGTAGGCTTTATGGCATGCAGCTTGAGCACCATTTGTCCCGTGAGCATTTCTGCTGAATCACAACCTCTCCAGATAAAACGCAGTCGTCGGTGAAAAATGGCAACAGGTGTGACCGTGCCCCCGGCCGACCTGGTGCGCCTGTTCCTCACGGTGACTCTGAAGGCAGGGCAATCGTCACCTCTGATTAAATCTCACCCTGTGGAGGGAGGGGGGGGGGGCTTCTCCTTCAGACACCCCCCGGGCCTTTCAGTCCAGCTCGAACAGCTTGACCCGAGCTCCACTTCGCCCTACTGAGCGCGCTCAGTGCTTACGGGGCTTACGAGAAAGTCATTTCCACCCTTCGGCAAAGTCGCGCTCCCCCCCCCCCCCCAACCACCAACCCCCTCCCAATTACTTCATTCTCACTTAAGTCTGATTAAGACCCTCTTATGCTTGAAACTCTCTGTAACTGACATTTCTCTCACCTCTCTGTGCGTCTCCTTTAGATAATCCCAGGGTGATACAAAAAAGTTCAAAGAATGGTACGTTCTATCTGACAGGTGGGAGAGAACACTTGGAGATAATGGTGGGAGGGGTTACACAACCAGCAAAAGCCTATGGCGCAGCTGACCAGGAAACTGGGGTTATTGACACGTGTGCTGTATACAGACATCAGGAGAGATGCAGCTGGGTGGGTCCTCCCTCTTTTAGCTAAAAGTCTCCTCAATTTAATTCAGGTTTGTCGTATAGTTCCGGTCCAGTAGTTTCAATTTAAGTAGAAAATATGAAGAATATTTAGGAAAATGAGAAACTGTCTCAAGAACCAAGAACTTTGTTTTTCTCATTATGTGTGTGTCTGAGTGTGCCTTTATACACATATTTATCTGTTTGACAATAACTTTAATTGCACTACAAAAAACTGTTTATTGTAGGTGTTAGTTTTTTTTTTTTTACCAGTTTGTCAGTTCTTCCTATCCTTGAGCCACTGCGTCAGTGGAAACGGTTGACACTGGGTTAGCCCTTAACTGTTAGCCTTAGCCCCTGCACCAGTTATATTTGGAGTAGTGAGTGAGTGATGGTCAGTAGCTGTAAAGAGCTTAGCGTCAGCTCCCCCGTTAGAAACCCTTTTTCAGATCAGACTGTACTTAGGGTGGTAGGCCCACATGCCCCTCCCCCCATCGCCGTGCAGTCTGGGAAATGGCAGGACTTCAGGTCACCAAAACGAGAAAGATACATAGCGGTTATCAAAATTTCCTCATCCTCTTTGCCAGAGCTCCATTGAGAAAAATATTAATATCTCAGTGGTTCTCACCTGGATAAATGAACAAATTTACTGCCTCCTTTTTGATAAAAAAAAAAAACAATGTTTAAGCACCTGTAAATATAACTTCAGCATGGCTGGTGTGCTGTTCTGTTGGTTGGTTCATTGAATTTCACTGTACTGCATCCATTTAGCCGGTGCAGTCATCCGGAGCTACTTATGAAAGTACATAAGAGCTTTCAAATAGGATAAGGGCGGTAGCACTAGAGAAAAGGATAATTAGCACTCCGAGAACCAGCCGGTAGGCAGTACAGACCTGCTGAATGACTGTGGAGCAGTATTTATGAACAGTTGCTCCTGTTATTATTATTATTATTAATAATAATAATAATAATAATAATAATAATAATAATAATAATAATACTAATAATACTAACAATAATAAAGAATTACATTTATGTAGTGTTGTTAATTAAGTGCAAATGTGCTTTATGTTGTGACATTAATCTACGGTACATGTGGATGGAAACACACTATGGAGCAGATTCATATTTCCAGAATGTTCGGACTGTATGAGTGGTCTATGCACCATACAGTGCAACAGTCACACATGGGCATTATTTATTTAGTCACTTATTCCCCCCCACCCAACCCCCACTAGACCCAATGGTTTCACATGTATGTATTGTATTTTATTTCTTGCTTTTTTATCCACTGCAAAGTCACCCAGGTTTGTCTTGTGAAAGCCATTAGCTTGGAGTGTGATTTGCATGGCCATCGAGAAGCCTTTTGCTGGGTTCACTGCTACATTGCCCGCACTTTTCTTTTAAACCCGTGGATAGATTAAAAACAACTACAAGAAAAGTAGTTATTTGCAACACTGTGGAACAGGAGACGAGCAGCATGTTACCTGAAATATGCAGATGACTTAGACGAGTTAACACGTGTGCATTTGTTTTTTATTGTTGTTGGGTAGGGTGAGGGGAGGGGCAGTAGGAAGTGATGTCATGTGTGCGTTTGTCCGGTAGCCAGGCAGTCAGCTTTAAGTCTCCGAGTCGTCTTTTCTCTTTTTTTGTTCTTCGCTGCGTGGCCGGCTCTAAATGGCGAAGCAGCGTTTCCGTAGCTTAGCGACATGGAACATCCCATATTCGACACGTCTTCCTCCTGTAATCTCATTATGGCGCTGCTGCCGCTGCTACTGCTGGAGCTGCTGAAACTGCTTAACCTATCAGCTGAGAGGCACCAACGTGCACAGACACACACACACGCGCACATGCACACACACACATACTCGTGCGCACACACACTCCCGAGTTCCTCCCTGCAGACACCACACTGCCTTGAGTGTGGGGCTCCACCAAAAATGAAAACTGATGTTGTGGGTAAGCGAGACTTCCAGTTTTTGAGTGACTGTGTTTCTTGCAGGGGCAAGAGGGGGGGGGGGGGGGTCTGTAAAGCCAAGTGGGGGGAGGGGTTATGTGCTCATATTTTGTAGGCAGCTTGCAGTGAACTTCTTTGAAGTTTTACTGCATGTGTCTGTCCTCCTCATGTTCTCCGAAGGACCAAAACAGGGATGCATGATGTTCCTTGTGCCGTTTCAACTGGTGAAATCATTTTTAATTTATAGTACTTATTTATTTAAAATCTGTCTGGCTAAAAATCTGGCTAAAAAAGATACATAATTCAAGACTGTTAGAGTGTTTCAGCATTAGAGTGTGTGTTTTCTGCACAAGCAGAACTAGGGCCTTTGCAAACAGGAAAAAATGTATCTGAGGTCTCAAAATGAGGCCTTGATTTGTTGAAAGTGAGTTTTCTACAGGCTGCTTTGCAGTGAGCATGGCTGTCAGCTTGCGGTGAGTGCGTTTGCTTGCAGGTCGCTCTCCCCCCATGCACCATGGAGTTCTGCCTCTTACTGGCCCATGGTGCCCCTCATCGAGCTTTCATTAACGTCAATGGTTTTGGGCGGAGGGCACAGACTCCGGAATATCGCCCTTGCCAGACCTACCCAAAGGGGCAGTGTGCTGCGTGTTTGCTGAATGAGCTGGGCTCTGGCACTAGGTGTGCCACTGTGGGCATAGGCAAGGGGAGATTAATCGTGAATCGCTGCATCAGATAAGCCATTTTGAGATGCACAGAGAAGCATGTTCGCATATAATTTAGGATTAGATTGTGCGGCTAATCTCTTTATGGTGAGTGTGCAGCCTCAACGTCCCTGGCGCCTATGGCTGACGTTCTGTGCTTGTTTCTCACTTATTTCTCATTCATTTCTGTAGAAGATTCTCATGGGAATCTGGTGGCCTGCAGCGAACTTGTTTCTCACTTATTTCTCATTCTCTCTCTGCTCTTTCCCCGACAGCCCAAATCGAAGTCATACCATGCAAGATCTGCGGGGACAAGTCATCAGGAATCCACTACGGAGTCATCACATGTGAAGGCTGCAAGGTGCGTGTGTGTGTGTGTGAGAGAGAGATATAGAGAGAGAAAGTGTGTGTATGACAGCGGGAGATAAAGAGAGAAGGGAGCATGGTTCAATTGTTGTTCACTAGCATGTTTTCTAATGCTGTCTGTGTCTTTTTTTTAATCGTATAAAAGTGAGAAAGGGATCACCCAGTGTTAAACCCATTTACAAGGATTTCTCCCATCATGCATGGGGAAGAGGAAGGATACAATTCTCATTATATTAAATAAAAATAAATGGCAGAGTTATATTCTAACAACATCATTCACTTCCACTTCAAATGGCCCTTTGCAGATACAAATGAAAGACTTGGGCCTTTCACACCTGAAATGCAGGCCACAGCAGTTACAGTGAGGGTAAGACAGAGCACACCCAATTAGGATTTATTGGACGGAGCTTGCCTTTAAATAGAAGCAGGACAAAGCAGCAGAAGAACCTGCCCTAATCCGTCCTGAGGAACCACAGAATCAGCTCGCATCTCCAGCACCTGCTGGGAATGTGCACACACTGGTCTCTTGATCCTGCTCAGAGGGCATTAAGTAGCAGACTTTAATGGGATGGCTAATGAACTTTGCCGTGAAAAAAAGCACATATAATGTTTGAGATGGGATTGTACACTCTTGGGAGAAAAGGTTTCAAAAGTGTCCTCTGTGACTCCATAGAACAGGGCAGTCCAGTCCTGTTTCTGGAGGTCTCCCATTCCGGTATTCATTGCAACCCTAATTTGGCACACCTTGTTCTTCTAAACGGCTCAGCGAGATCTCTAACTGTTGAATGAGTGAATGACGTGTACTTTGTTAGGGTCGGAGTAAAAACCTTACAGGACAGTAGTATCTCCAGGAACAGGGTTGGGGAGCCTTGGCGTAAAGTTCAAGGGTTCTTTTTCAGGCAAAACTGTTCAATCCTGGTGCTTTCACTCTTGGTTCCTCTATGAAGACAAGCTAAGGAACCCTTTTAGAACCCTTTTTTTCTAAGAGTGTACTTGTTTTCCAGAGCAAAAGATTCTCTTTGTCAGTTTGGGTCCGTGGAACTGAGAATTACTTTGGATTTTCTTTCCGGAATATTCCAGGGGTTCTTCCGAAGGAGCCAACAGAACAATGCCTCCTACTCCTGCCCACGGCAGAGGAATTGTTTAATCGACAGGACCAACAGAAATCGATGTCAACACTGCCGCCTGCAGAAGTGTCTCGCCCTTGGAATGTCTAGAGATGGTGAGTACCATTTTCCATCTTTAACCGGAGGAGATTAGCCTAGCCAATCTCTGAAACACTGTCGATCGAGCGACTGTCAGAAGACCCTTGCCCCAACGCAATCTGTTCATTTAGCAACCACCGCAGGACTGCTCTCCAACCACAATCTGTAGATTAAGCAACCTTCCAGAGACTTGTTTTCAACTGCAGTTTGCGGAGTTCAGAAAAGACACAAGTGAGAAATAGCAAGGCTTTCAGTGGAAACCAGACAGCAGATAAGAAGCTGGTGGTAGCTGGTGCGTAACATTTATTTCTCTTTTTCCATTTCTCTCTACTCTCTCCCTCCCCCTGCCTTACTCCCCTTCCTCCTCTCTCACCACCCTTCATCACTCTCCCTCTCCCCTTCCTTTCTCCCTTTCCTCCTCTCTTGCCACCCTTCATCTCTCTCCCTCCACTTCTCTCTCCCTGCCCTCTTCACATCTCTCCATCTACTCCTCTGTCCTTATCCTCTTCTCTCTCTTCACCCTTCCTCTCTCTCCCTCTCCTCATTCTACCTCTCCTGCTCTCTCCCCTCTTCGCCCCTCTCTCCCTCTCCTCCTGCCATCTCTCCCTCTCCTCTGGTGCCCGCCCCCCCCCCCCCCCTCCCCCACAGCGGTGAAGTTTGGGCGCATGTCTAAGAAGCAGAGGGACAGCCTGTACGCGGAGGTGCAGAAGCACCAGCAGAGGCTGCAGGAGCAGAGGCAGCAGCAGACGGGGGAGGCCGAGGCCCTGGCCCGGGTCTACAGCAGCAGCCTCACCAACGGCCTCAGCAACCTCAACACCGAGATCGGGGGCACCTACGCCAACGGCCACGTCATCGACCTGCCCAAGCCGCCGCCCGGCAACGGCTTCTACGGCGTGGACTCCACCCAGCCCTCGCCCGACCAGTCCGGCCTGGACATGGCGGGCCTGAAGCAGATCAAGCAGGAGCCCATCTACGACCTCACCCCCGTGCCAAACCTCTTCGCCTACAACTCATACCCGGACGGACAGCTGGCGCCCGGCGTCACCATGACTGAGCTCGGTACGTGACCCCATCGCCCCCGACCCCGACCCCTGTCCCGCTGACCTT
Organism: Anguilla anguilla; assembly: GCF_013347855.1. Taxonomy (NCBI): domain Eukaryota; kingdom Metazoa; phylum Chordata; class Actinopteri; order Anguilliformes; family Anguillidae; genus Anguilla; species Anguilla anguilla. The sequence goes on along the minus strand of NC_049210.1, from coordinate 40,251,157 downwards.
GTCCTCTGGCTCATTTGGACGCTAAACTTTACCGTTGCAACATACTGGCCCAAGGTGAACCCCGTGAACTCCGTCAGGATCCGTCACCTGTTTAAAGACGAGCCGAGCAGCAGCTATCTGTGTGTTAATGGCGTCACCTCACAGCTCTGTAAATGCTAGGCTTTGCATTCTTGCAGTCCCAAAAAATACTTTTAATCATTGCCGTTCTGTAAGGCAGGGATCCTCAAATCTGCCCATTGAGTAGTAGTGCTTGTTTTCACTCCTTCCCTCTAATTAGGATTGATTTAAACCTAGACACCAGGTGAGCTAAATCTCTGACCAATCAGTGGCATTAATCAATCAATTCACTGTCAGGTAGAAAAGAAAACCAGAAGTACTGCTGGGCTCGATGGCTAGATCTTGCTCTAAAGTCATAGAAAATGACTGTGGTTAAATAAAAAATAAAAAATAAATACAAAAAATCTTATCAAGGATGAGTAATGGAAAATGAAAATAAAAGACAGCTTTCTTCCTATAGCTCTAACAAAACAGAAAAATAACGAAACACTGTGATGTCACTTTCTATTAAGGCAAGCCATGTCGAGTGGGCTGAAAGTCCTTCTGAATTTTTGTATTAAGAACCTACCGTACCCACATAAACTGCCAAGAGCATGTTCAAAACAGCCCAGCGCCATGGTTTAAAAATAACTGAAAATGAATCATGTATCTATCCTAAAAAGCAGATCTCTAAAATATCATTGAGAAGGCGTGGTAAAATAGTAATATTGCTTGGCTTGGATTCAGTCCTCCACAGTAATACATTTTTTTATAGTGCTAATTTGGTTAGACTTTAGATACTGATAACATGTAACAAATCATTAATGATTGCATTTTGGTAATTAAAATACTTTATTAACAATAAATGTTGTATCATTGGATATTAAGCAGGTGAATGGCGTTTCCACATGGAAAAATATCCATAGTTATATTTAGCACTGATGCTCTGCTGCTCCCAACTGAACTGTGTGTTTTCATTTGGTTTTATTTAATTTCAGACAGCTTGACTTCCTTCTTTTTAAAACATATTAACACATTTATCAATTATGACTAAGGAACAGCCATGTGTTTTTCACAAATTATAATAATGTATAACTGTTGATTAATACACTGAATAATGCATAGTGTAATCTTAGTGTAAAGGTTTTTTTTTTCTTTTCTCCCCCAGAATATTTCTCTTTTAAGGTGCAATCTTTCTCTAAGACTGTGAATGTTCAGTCCATTTTTATGTCTGCCGTCCTGTGGGTGACTGAATTAGCAAAAATTGCAGTGGGCGTGGTCTGCCTTCTCCTTGTTGTTCCCACCATTTTCCCAGGGTGCGACTGTTTTTAAGGACCGTGATGGCGGCCAATGTGTGACACCTTTGAGATCAAGTGGACGAATTGTGACCAAGAGCGAGTTTTAAAAAATATTTATTTAATATTATTTTGCGATGGCCACTCTGTCTGTAGAAGTTTCATCACAGGTATGCCTGCTCTGCACGTGGAGAGCTCATGCAAGGACAATACTGGAACAGTGATTGTGTTTGAACAGTTTCATCAATGGTTATAGTTTGATCCTGTGGGAACAGAAGAAAGAAATCAAATTATGATGCCCCCTGCAGTTCTCTATAATCCTGCTGGATTTAAGTGATGTCTTTTTTTGTTGTTGTTGTTGTTGCTGTCAGGCTTAGTTTTGAGGTTTGTTTTGCATTTCGAGGTAACCTAAATCTTGTGAAACGATACATTTCAGGACGGTAAAAAAAAAAAAAAAATGCGTTTGAGTATTCATAATGAAAAAATGAATGGATTTGAATTTAGTGAGGGGGGCGGGGCCGGCGTGGGTGAGTCACGGAGGCGGCGCGGGTCTGGAGGCTCAGACGGGTTTAGGGAGGCGCTCACGTGTGGCGCGTTTAGCCGCTTCGCGCGCGCACGTGAACCGCCAGCCGCGTCGGCGGGGCAGGATAAGCGCCGTCTGTGTACTCCTGTGCGCGAGGCGTGTGCGCGCGTTCTGTACGCCGTTCGCCTGTGCCCGTGTCTGTAGCGTGTGCCGGCGGAGGCGTGTGGCCCCAACATCTTTAGCGTGTGCCCCACACATCATTAGCGTGTGCCCGGGCTCGTGTGATTTTGCTTCTCTGGAGAGCGGCCTGCTTTTTTAAAACCACAAAAGGAAGAACTCGCTCACACTTTCTCTCTCCCTCACTCTCCCTCTCTCTCTCTCTCTCTCTCTCTCACACACAGCATCATCCGCCATTTCATCCCGCCCCGCCCCGTCATTAATGACTGTCCCTTTCATATTACCGCGGGCTAAAAACAGGACCCATTCACCGTAGCGTCACGAGCCACGAGGCAGCGTGGACTTCAGGGCCGCGTTGCCATGGGTACATACAAACTGTGACTACGCTTCCTAGCCTGGCTGTTTGGTGGCTGTGACTGCGCCATCCAGGCGCTGTGATGTAACACATCTCCTGTTGTTCTGTGAGACATTCACGCCAGACTAAATTTAGACGTACGCCATTTATACTTTATACGAGCGGTTCTGTAGAAAATAGGATGCGTGCGTGGGGGTGTGTGAGTGTGTGTGGGGCACAGCGTGTGACCCTAAAAGTCATGAATTTCATTCAGCCTGTTAATTCAACCGGAGAAAGAAATGTTTCGTTTTGTTCGTACCTTGTTCAGTCCGCTGTGGAGTGGTTCGCTGTGTTCTCACTCCGTGTCCTTGCTGGGACAGACTCCAGTGCTTTTTCCTGTCAAACAGCCCGTGATACCAGTATGGCCCTCCTCCCACAATTCACTGCTTTGCAGGAACTTGGCACAATCATTTTTATCATCCAAAATAAAAACGTTCGGTCTAAAAAATGGCCAGAAAATGTGAATAATTGTTTGTTGAATCCAGTCTGAATTTCGCTTTGTCCATGGAGCCGAATTTGCCGATTCATCTGATCAGCGTGTCTCATAGCGACAGAGAGGACCCCACTCTACTGTCATTTTTATTTTTTTTTATTGTTAAAAATGTTTTGTCCTTTGCATTTTTGTCCTTTCTTGTCGTCTGTCTCAAACACTGGCACCGTGTCCTAATCATAAGATTATTATTATATCCTGTTACAGTTTACTGCTTAACTTTTTTTGGCACCCTCCCCAACCCTGTTACTGAAGGTGTTTTTCTGTCCCTCCCCCCCGGCAGATCGAATCGCGCAGAACATCATCAAGTCCCACCTGGAGACGTGTCAGTACACAGCCGAGGAGCTGCAGCAGCTAGCCTGGCAGACGCACACGTATGAGGAGGTCAAGATGTACCAGAGCAAGGTGGGTCCCTGCTCACGCACCCCCAACCCCCCGCCCCCCCCCCCTCGGTTCCTTCTCTCTCTCTCCCCCTACCGCAACCCTCATTCAACCCCCCCTGCAACTTCTTTTAATTTTTACTTCTCTTTTACCTCTTCTCTTTCAGTGCCTTTTTGTCTTTCTGCTACTGTTGCTCACTCCCTCCTCACTCGTCTCTCTTTTTTCTGCCTCTCTTGTCATTTCTCCTCTCCCTCCCTCCCCCTTTACCCCCCACCTCTATCCCCTCCCCGTCTTCATTAAAAGCAGCCCCATTGGCTGATTGAAATTTCTCCGCTCGTTAGACTCGCCCGGGTAACCTCCCCCCCGAAGGCACGTCCGCGACAAAGGGAAGCACCCAAACCGAATCCAATCCCGCTAAAGCGCGCTAGCCGACTCCCGCTGACGACGCCCTATTCACAGGGAGAACGGCGGCGTTACAATAGCCTCGCTGACTTTTCATTAAACTCGCTGATCCGCTGTTAATGGCCAGGGCGAAATTAGAACTGAAGGCGTCTTCACTTTTCCTGTGTCAAACTGATTATTAGTAATTATTCTGGGAGATATATATATATATATATAAATATAAAAAAAAGCTTTGAAAATGTATTTCATG